>NC_092129.1:82218293-82582668 GCF_043159975.1 Macaca nemestrina
AATTTACAGATTCAATGCCATTCCTATAAAATGACTAACATTACTTTTCACAGAATTAGAAAATAACTATCCTAAAATTCACACAGAACCCAAAAAGAGCCTGAATAGCCAAAGCAATCTTAAGCAAAAATAACAAAGCCGAGGCATCACACTATCTGACTTCAAGCTGTATTACAAGGCTACGGTAACCAAAACAACATGGTACTGGTACAAAACAGACAGACAGACCAATGGAACAGAATAGAAAACTCATAAATAAATCTGCACATCTATAGTCATATGATCTTCAACAAAGCCAGTGAAAACAAGCAGTAAGGAAATCTTCCACATATAGCTATCCAGTTATCCCAGCATCATTTATTATTCAATTTATTGAATAATAACTTGAAAATTAACTCAAGATGGGTTAAAGATTTAAATGTATGACCTCAAACTATAAGAATCCTGGAAGATAACCTAGGAAATACTCTTCTCAACATTGGCTTTGGCAACAAATTTTTGGCTAAGTTCCAAACAGTAATTGCAGCAAAACAAAAAATAGACAAGTAGGACCTAAGTTAAAGAGCTTCTGCACAGCAAAAGAAACTATCAACAGAGCAAACAATCTATAGAATGGGGGAAGATATTCACAAATTATGCATCTGACAAGGACCTAATATACAGAATATAGGGAACTTAAATCAACAAGCATAAAACAACCCCATTAAAAGTAGGCAAGGGATATGAACAGACACTTTAAAAAAAAGACATACACATGGCCAGTAAATACATGAAAAAATGCTCAGTTTCACTGATCATCAGATAAATGCAAATCAAAACCATAATGAGATATAATCTCACACCTGTCAGAATGGCTATTATAAAAAAGTAAAAACAAACAAACAAACAAAAACAGTAGATGCTGGTGAGACTGCAGAGAAAAGGGAATACTTATACACTGTTGGTAGAAATATAAATTAGTTCAGGCACTGTGGAGAGCATCTTGGAAGATTTCTCAACTCAGAAGAGATATACCATTTGACCCCACAATCTCATTATTGAGTATATTCTCAAGAGAAAATACATCATCCTACCAAACAGACTCATGCACTTGCATGTTCATTTCTGTTACATTCGCATTAGCAAAGGCAAAGAATCAATCCAGATGCCAACAGTAATAGATTAGGTCAAGAAAATGTAATACATACACACCATGGAATACTACACAGCCACAAAAAATGAAATCATGTCCTTTGCAGCAATATGGATGCAGCTGTAGTTCTCAACCCCAGGCAAATTAATGCAGGAATAGAAAACCAAATACTGCATGTTCTCATTTATAAGTGGGAGCTAAACCTTGAGCACACATGGACATAAATATGGGAATAATAGACACTGTGGACTACTAGAGGTTGAAGGAGGCAGTTAAAAAAACCTGCCTATTGGGTACCATCCTCACTAACTAGGTGGTGAGATTCACACTCCAAACATCAGCATCATGCAATATTCCCATGTAACAAGTCTGCACATGTACCCTCAGCATCTAAAATAAAAGTTGAAATCAATGTGTATGAAGTAAAACTCACCCTTCCCTTACACAAAAATGAACCTCAAGTTGAAACTCCTTTTCTGTCAGCCTCACATATTCACTCCTCTTTTACACAAAAGTAAACTGAACTGAAATGGGCATTTAAAATATCAGAAATTTAATTTTATATGACATCAGGTATGAGTAAAGTATTGAACATTATTTTGTTCAAGGTTTCCTAAACTTGACTGGTTATTGAAACAGCAGTTGAGGGCTAAAAATGTATATTCTTAGATCCCAGCTGAGATACACTGAAACAAAAT
This sequence comes from Macaca nemestrina, assembly GCF_043159975.1. Lineage (NCBI taxonomy): Eukaryota > Metazoa > Chordata > Mammalia > Primates > Cercopithecidae > Macaca > Macaca nemestrina. The sequence goes on from NC_092129.1 coordinate 82,220,124, forward strand.
ATAGATGCATAAGATTTGTATTTTACAATACACTTCTTTGGACATTATGAGGATTAGTAGGTTTGGGAAGCACTGCTAAAACAAAGGTATAAATAAAGTACTCCTGACTTACATAGACTGGATTGGCTAGCTAAGGGAAAGAATATGGTAGTAGCTCTAAAGAAGAGTTATCCTTTGAGACTGGAAATATCAAGTTGAATTTCAATAAGCAGATATGAGCACTGTAATAATTCCTGTGATTGACTGAGCATCTAGAGTATGCCAAGTATTGTGCAGACCATATGCAAATTTTAATTATTTAAGCCTCACCAAAAATATGAAGACAGGTACTATTACTATCCACATTATTCTGATGAAGAAAAGAAGATCAGGCCGGGCGCGGTGGCTCACACCTGTAATCCCAGCACTTTGGAAGGTCGAGGCGGGCGGATAACGAGGTCAGGAGATCCAGACCATCCTGGCTAACACGGAGAAACCCCGTCTCTACTAAAAAGATACAAAAACTTAGCTGGGCGTGGTGGCAGGCGCCTGTAATCCCAGCTATTCGGGAGGCTAAGGCAGGAGAATGACGTGAACCCAGCAGGCGGAGCTTGTAGTGAGCCAATATCGCGCCACTGCACTCCAGCTAGGACAACAAGCGAGACGCCATCTAAAAAAAAGAAAAGAAAAGAAAAGAGAAGAGCATCAGTAGTAACCTGATTTAAGTCAAACAGCTTGTTACAGATAGCAACATTTAATCCCGGCTTGGTTTGCTTTAGCAGCATGCTAGTTTTCTTGTAGCAACTCCAGACTTTAGGGACAAGTTAAGATTCCCTTCAATTATTCTGTCCTCATTCTCCCAGATGAAGGTACAAGGAAAAACAAGCCAATCCTGGGTACTGGGAGTAGCAGGAACAAATTTAAGCCTCTTATTTTCTGCCCTCTTGATTGGCCTTGTCCCCAATCTGGTCTCCTATGAGTTATTATATTTCACTGTGCTGACTTTTCCTCTCTTTCATTTGAAGCAGTACATAACTGATAAAGTGTGCCCCATGGCTTTGTTCATAAAGTAATCTTCCCTACTTTGTGACCAATCTTTCCCTACTGCCCCAAGCTTGCTCTGGAAAAGCAGGCAAGACCAGAGTGGGTTCCATGCAAAAAGGCATGTAGAAAAGAAGTCATTTATACCTTCTACTAATACAATGGTGATATGGTTTGGCCGTGTCCCACCCAAACCTCATCTTGAAATGTAGTTCTCCTAATCCCCATGTGTCATGAGAGGGAACCAGGAGGAGGTAATTGAATCATGGGGTCGATTAACCCCATGCTGTTCTTGTGATAGTGAGTTCTCACAAGAGCTGATGGTTTTATAATGGGCTTTTCTGCCTTTGCTTGGCACTTATCTCCCCTGCCACCATGTGAAGAAGGATGTGTTTACTTCCCCTTATGCCATGGTTGTAAGTTGCCTTAGGCCTCCCTAGCCATGCAGAACTGTGAGTTAATTATATCTCTTTCCTTTATAAATTACCTATCTCGGGCAGTTCTTTATAGCAATGTGAGAATAGACTAGTACAAATGGTCTTCACATGGGGTAAGCACACTTTTGGTGGCACATGAAAATTTTCAAGTGGGTGATCAGACACAGATTTAAGGATGTCTATTTTCAGATTCTCAACTTCTACATGTTTTCTTGAAGATCCTGGGGTAGAGGCATCATGCTGGTTCTTCCTTGTAACTCTACTTTCTCCTATTTTCCCAAATAGTTTTATACCTTTATACCTTTCTCACAACCTGAGATCTTCTGATGGTAAACAAAGAAAATATTTAAGTAGTGGTGCCAAAGAAGCCTCCTTTAATAAAAGCAACATATAATTGCCCTTATCTTGGAAACATACCTCCTCCCAAGACAGAACCAGGAAGAAATTAAATCCATTAACAAACCAATAGTGAGGTCCAAAATTTAATCAATAATAAATAGCCTGTGAATCAAAAAAAGCCCAAGACCAGGCACATTGACAGCTACATTCTACCAGATGTACAATGAAAAGTTGGTATCATTTGTATTGAAACTATTCCAGAACAATGGGAAGAAGAGACTCATCCCTAACTCATTTTATAAGGTCAGCATTATCCCGATACAAAAACCTGGTAGAGATACACACACAAAAATAAAACATCAGGCCAGTATCTTTGATGTACATAGATGCAAAAATCCCCAACAAAATACCAGTAAACCAAATCCAGCAGCACATGAAAAAGCTAACCCACCACAATCAAGTAGGCTTTATCACTGGGTTTGCAAGTTTGGTTCAACATGCAAATCAATAAATGTGAGTCATCACATAAACAGAACTAAAGACAGAAGCCACATGATTATCTCAATAGATACATAAAAGGCTTTTGACACAATTCAACTTCCCTTCATGTTAAAAACATTTAAAAAACTAGGCATTAAAAGAACATATTTCAAAATAATAAGAGCAATCTATGAGAAACCCACAGCCAACATCATACTGAATGGGCAAAAGCCAAAAACATTCCCGTTGAAACCCAGAACAAGACAAGGATTCCCACTCTTACCCCTCCTGTTCAATATGGTATTCAAGTCCTGGCCAGAGAAATCAGGAAAGAGAAAGAAATAAAAGTCATCCAAATAGGAAGAAAGGAAGTGAAACTATCGCTGTTTGCAGATGACATGATTCTACATCTTGAAAATTCCATAATTTCTACCCAAAACCCCTTGATCTGATAAACAACTTCAGCAAAATTTCAGGATACAAAATCAATGTACAAAACTCAGTAGCATTCCAATGCACTAGCAGTACCCAAGCAGAGAGTGAAATCAGGAACACAATTCTCATTCACAATTGCCACAAAAATAACAATATACCTAGGAATACAACTTAACCAGGGAGGTAAAAAACCTCTACAATGAGAATTACAACACACTGCTCAACGAAATCAGAGATGACAGAAACAAATGGAAGAACAATTCATTCTCATGGATAAGAAGAATCAATGCTGTTAAAATGGCCATAATGCCTAATACCAATATTAGGCATTTTTAATACTAAAAAAGATACCTAATAGCAAAGGCAATCCTAAGTAAAAAGAACAAAGCTGGAAGAACAACATTGCCCAACTTCAAATTGTGCCACAAGGCTACAGTAACCAAAACACTGTGGTGCTGGTAAACACAAACACAAAGAACAATGGAACAGCCACACACCTACAATCTTCTGATTTTTGACAAAGCTGACAAAAACCAGCAATGGAAAATGGATTCACTATTCAATAAATGATGTTGGGATAACAGGTTAGCTATGTGCAGAAGATTGAAAATGGTCTCCTTCCTTACACCACATTCAAAAACCAACTCAAGATGGATTAAAGATCTAAATGTAAAACCTAACCTAAAACTATAAACACTCTGGAATATAACCTAGGAAATACTATTTTGGACATAGGAAATGGCAAAGATTTCATGACAAAAACACCAAAAGCAATTGCACCAAAAGTAAAAATTGACAAATGGGACCTAATTAAAGTAAAGAGATTCTACAAAGCCAAAGAAATTGCCATCAAACAGGCAATTTACAGAATGGGAGAAAATATTTGTAGAGTATACATCTGACAAAAGTCTAATATCCAGAATCTACAAGGAACTTAAACAAATGTACAAGCAAAAACACAAACAACCTTATTAAAAAGTGGACAAAGAACATGAACAAACACTTTTGAAAAGAAGACCTACATGTGGCCAACTGGCATATGAAAAAATGCTCAATATCACTAACCATCAGAGAAATGCAAATCAAAACCACAATGAGATACCATCTCACACCAGTCAGAATGGCTATTATTAAAAAGTCAAAAAATAGAGATATTAGTGAGGTTGTGGAGAAAAGGGAACATTTGTTCACTATTGGTTGGAGGTAAACTAGTTCAACCATTGTGGAAAGTAGTGTGGTGATTCATCAAAGAACTAAAAGCAGAACTACCACTTGACCCTCCAATCCCACTACTGGGTATATACCCAAAGGAATATAATTAGTTATATCATAGAGACAATTGCACATGTGTGTTTATGGCAGCACTATTTGCAATAGCAAAGACATGGAGTCAACCTAAATGTCCTTCAACAGTAGACCAGATAAAGAAAATTTGGTACATATACACCATGGAATACTATGCAACCATATAAAGAAAGAGATCATGTCCTTTGCAGTAACATGGATGGAACTGGAGGTCATTATCTTTAGCAAGCTAATGCAGGAACAGAAAACCAAATACTGCATGTTCTTATTTACAAGTGGGAGCTAAATAATGAGAACATGTGGGCAGTTGAATATTTTATTGCTTATGCTTAAAAGTTATATTAACAGTTTTATATATAAATTTTCAGTAAAATGTGGTAGAAATGACTTTCTTTAAACATAATGACAAACATTCAATGCTAATGTGAGAAGGAGAGGTGGTACATTTTTCAAACTTCTTTAAGAGGGTTGTTATGGGCTGAATTATATTCCTCCAAAATACATATGTTGAAGTCTTAAACATCAATACCTCAGAATGTAACTGTATTTGGAGATAGGGCTGTTAAATATGTAATTAAATTGAGGTCATTAGGATGGGTCCTAATCCAATAAGATTGATGTCCTTAGAAAAAGAGGCCATCTGGGCCTTGCATGGTGGCTCACACCTGTAACCTCAGCACTTTGGGAAGCCGAGGTGGGCAGATCACGAGGTCAAGGATTTGAGACAAACTTGGTCAACATAGTGAAATCCCATCTCTACTAAAAATACAGAAATTAGCTGGGTGTGGTGGCACGCACCTGTAATCCCAGCTACTTGCGAGGCTAAGGCAGGAGAATTGCTTGAACCTGGGAGGCGGAGGTTTCAGTGAGCCTAGACTGTGCCATTGCACTCCAGCCTGGGTGACAGAACAAGACTCCATCTCAAAAAAACAAAAACAAAACAAAACAAAACAAAAAAAAAAAAAGAAAAAAGAAAAAAAGGAGAGAGAGGCAGTCTGGATGCATATACATACAGAAGGAAGATTATGTAAGGGCACAAGAGGAAGATGGCCATTCTGTGGCTAAGCCAGCAGGAGAGAGTCTTGAGAGTAAATGGAAATAGAAAAGGAAATGATCTAATCACCACCAACCAAGAAGAGAGGCCTGGAACAAAGCCTTTCCTCATAGCTCTTAGACGGTATCAACCCTGCCAACACCTTGATCTCAGACTTGTAGCCTTCAGAAGTGAGACAATAAATTTCTATTGTTTAGACCACCCAGTTGGTAATTTATTAGGGCAGCCCTAGCAAACAAATACGAGGGTCTTCAAAGCAAGAATATTTGAGACCATCTTTATAATCTAGACTGAAAGGATTTTCCTAATTTATAGAGAAACCAACAGAGAAGAAACTTGCCCAGACCTTAGAGGAAGCCTCATAGTAATGAAAAAAGAGCACTTGCTTTGAATGGTCCCCCTACATACATTCCCTGGAGGTCGGTGTTTGCAGCAGACTTAAACCTAAAGCCTTTCATCATGACCTACAGAATGGCATCAATTGTGCTTAGTTTGAAGATTTTACATTTATACTTAAAGCTCAAAATTGAATGATAAAGTGATAAATTAATGGTATGAGACCTAAGTTGCAAATAAGATAATAAAGCTTATCTACTTAGGAACAAGAGATCAGTCAAAATTAGCTACTTTGACTCCAGCAACAATATGGAGGTCCTTATAAAAACAGCTCTTTTTTATTATCGTTTTCTATAGTTTGATTTTCTTACTTGAAGAGAGATTTTCTTTTTTAATAAGAAAGCTTCATTAGTGCCTTTGTGCGGAGGGAGGGTTAGGAGATGTTTTTTCTTGAGGAAAGAACCCTAATTTAATGTTGTTTTCTGCTCCTTTGTTCATTTATTTTTGATGTTCAAAACTAATTTCTCCCTCAACAGGCAATCTTCAGTTGGAAATATCCCTGTTGACCTCTGTCTTAGGTTTTGTGTAAAAATGTTTGTGTGCCATTTTTTAAGTTCACAAGTCTAATTTTCTCCCCAGAGGGTGTTCACAGTTTCTTCAAAGACTTCAGTGCTTATCTGTTGTTTGAAGCTTTTTTTAATGGCTCACACATTTTGCCTTGAAGGTCTCCCCTGGTCAGCTCGATGAAGAAAAGGAGACCCGAATAAGCTTGCTCAGAACTGACTGTTGTTAATTAGGGAGGTTAGAACACAGTACATTTCACTCTGCTGTTTTCACTTCCGATAGTTTACCCAGTATCTAAATTGGAAGCAGCAGGTGTGTGATCTGAAAATAAATATTTTTTCTGTTTTTGATCTCAACCTTTTAAACTTAGAGATGATAGCACTAAAATACAATTTATTTTTAAAGCAAATTCTAGAATATTACTGGCAAATAGGCCTCTACCGTATGAGATCATAAAAGCCTAGATTCTTACTAATAGTAGGATTAATTGTCCAGATTTGCAATGCTAGAACAAGTCTGACTAATTTCTGTATAGCTCGGAGTCTTCTAATATTCATTTTATTGTATGGATGATTAAAAAGGTCGATTAAACACACTGATACACAACATCATTAGAAGGGATCAAGAAGGAGCACATATGTGAGAAGCCAGCTGCCCTATCCATGCACCCTCACTACTCAGGCCTATCCTCAGCCTTGCAATTTTCAAGACCCATTTTATCATGCCCATTGTTTTTATTTGTGAAGGTCACCATGCTATTTCTCTTCCAATAGACTCCAATCTTGACAGAGCTTTGTGCAATTCCTGTTTTCATCTCTTTCACTGTGTTTTTGGGTCATTCATTCCCTGTATCTTTCTCCTCTGTGAAATTTTCTTCACCTTCTTGCTTTTCTCTCTTGAAACCCATCTCTCTTCTAAAGACACGGCTTTCTTTGCTTCACTTTTTTTTTTTTTTTTTTTTTTTGAGACGGAGTCTTGCTTGGTTGCCTAGGTTGTAGTGCAGTGGTGCGATCTCTGCTCACCGCAAACTCCGCCTCCTGGGTTCAAGCAATTCTCTGCCTCAGCTTCCCGAGTAGCTGAGATTACAGGTGTCTGTCACCACACCTGGCTAATTTTTTTTTGTATTTTTAGTAGAGATGGGGTTTCATCATCTTAGCCAGTCCTGGTCTTGAACTCCTGATACCATAATCCACCTGCCTCGGCCCCCCAAAATGCTGGGACTACAGGCGTGAGCCACCGCGCCCGGTCTGTTTGCATCACTTCTAAGTGGTATATGTTCTTTGCTGCATCTCTTGGACCTTTGGACTTGGAGACGGGAAGGTCTTTTTCTTGTTCCTCTTTCCAACTTCCAATAATTCTCCCTCTCTTATCTCTAAAAGCCAGCTGCATGATGCTCTTTTCATGAAATGTTATTACTATCCTGCCTTGTCTCGTCTCAAGTCATCTGCTTACCCTGACCTGCCTCCTTTCCCATTTTTAGTCACTCTTCTTCATTTGTTAATGATTTTGGTTCATGACTTAGTGCAACTCTAACACAACCTAGATCATTATTTTTGGAGATTTCAGAATCAATGTAGATTCTTATTCCAACCCCCTTGCCTCTTGTTCCTCAGTCTTCTCTGCTTCTGCAATCCTGTCATCAACCACTCACTTTCATGCCATGTTCTAGACCTTGTCATTAAAAATAACTATATCCTCTCTATAATCTCACTGTGAAGCATCCCATTCTTCTGACCACTCTGTTCTGTCTTTCCAGTTCCTTCCCTCTCCTAGCCCAAATCCAATAAACCTCTGACCAAGTAAATGCAAAATTCACTGATCTTATAACTTTGGACATGTCTTTCATTCTTTCCTATTATTAATCATAAATTCTATAATTTAGTACTACATTTACTTCTTTGATTATATTCCCACTTCCCTTGCTTCAAGCGCTTCTCTTGACTAAAACACAACCTCGGTTAAAATCACATTTTCCCCTATGCTATGCATACGTTCTTGTAACTGAACATGGCTGAAAAACAAAACAAACACTGATACATGCTGATTGTCTAATCTTAGATTCATGAGCAGTATGAGGTCTGGTACTCATATTTCCCGTGTCAATTAATCTCCCACTCTTCAAGATAATTTGTTACTTTCTTCTCTTTTATAGACTTCTAAAATCATTCTACCATCCCTCAGCTGATGAGCATGTTCTTTGTATCATGAAAAAAACTAGAGAAACTTAAAAGATAACTTTTACCCCCTCACCACATTTACCCCATCTATGCCCACAGACTCTCCCTTCCCTCTTGTTACTGCAGATGAACTCTTAGTGTACTTCTCTAAGTTGCTCTTTATGTGTGCATGAGATCCCATCCCCTCAAGTCTACTCAAGAACATGTCCTAGCAATTTGTCTTTTCCCTCTTGCAACTGCACTCTTTTCAATTTGATGTTTCTCATCACTGTACAAGAATTCTTTTGTTTCCCTGTGTACAGTGGTAACATCAACAAATGAAAACATAAATTTCCTTTGGACATTTTCTCTTTCCCCCATTTTCCTCTTTCCTTTAAAATGCCAATTCCTTGAAAGAGTTTCCTAGCATCCTCTTCACTAATTCCTCCTGTAGCATTGTTTCTTCAAATCAGAAATCTTCAAATGGCCTCACATTGTATTAGGCCATTCTTGCACTGCCATAAAGAAATACCTGAGGCCGGGTAATTTATTTAAAAAAGAGGTTTAATTGGCTCACGGTTTGGCAGGCTGTACAGAAAGCACAGTACTAACATCATCTTGGCTTCTTGGGAGGCCTCAGGAAGCTTCCAATCATGGCAAAAGGTGAAAGGGGACCACACATCTCACATGATGAAAGTAGGAGCAAGAGAGATGGGGGACGTGCCATACACTTTAAAAAATTCAGATCTCACAAGAACTCACTCCCTATCATGAGGACTGCACAATCCAGGAAAGATCCTCCTCCATGACCCAAACACCTCCTACCAGCCCCCACCTCCAACACGGGAATTACAATTCAACATGAAATTTGCCAAGGGCATATATTCAAACGATATCACACATCTTCACTGAAACTATTTCAATCAATTTCTCCAGTACCCTCTAACAAAATTCCTATAACCAAGTGTGAATTCTGACTTCATCTTACTAAACTTTCTGTAGTATTTGACATAGTTGATAATTCTGTCCCCATTTGATTTCTAGATGCTTTAGTAGTTATATATTTTTTCTTATTCTTCTTTACTATCTACACCTCCTCTCCCTGACCTTTTAACATGGGAGTATAAAAGGCCTCAGTCATTGGACCACTTTCCTTTTCTATTTCCATTTACTCTCTTGATTCTTGATGACTTCTTTTTGTGTCAAGATTTTGAAAACACTGACCACTCTTACATTTACATCTTCAGCTCAGGCCAGTCCCTAAATTCAAGAATCGGATATTTACCCGCCTTCTTGTATCTTCACTTACATTCTCAACTCCATTATTTATAATCCACGTATCAAACATATATCCAAAACTAAACTTTTAATGCCACCAATTTTTCTATTACTACTATCTAATTTTGGAATTTTTAAATCAACTTCAAAAGAAACCCTGTACTCATTAGCAGTCATTCCCCACTTTTGTCCTTCCTCTGCCACTGGTAACTACTAATCTGCTTATTTCTATGGATTTACCTATTCTAGAAATTTTATATAAATATGATCCTGTAGTATCTGGCCCTTTGCATCTGGCTTTTTTTCATTTAGCAAAATGTCTCCAAGCTTCTGCCATGTTGTATCAGTAATCCATTCCTGTTTATGGCTGAATTAATATTTCATTGTGAACTCACAGTGTTCTCCGGCTTAGTAAATGGGAACTCAATCTTTTCATTTGCTAATCTTGTGATATAGTTTGGATATGTGTCTCCACACAAATCTCATGTTGAATTGTAATCCCCGGTGTTGGAGGTAGGGCCTGATGGGAGGAGATTAGATCGTGAAGGTGGATTTCTCATGAATGGTTTAGCCCATCCCCTTTATGCTGTCCTCATGACAATGAGTTCTCATGAGATCTGGTCATTTAACCCTTTTCCTGTTTAAGAAAAATAAAAGGGCAAATCGCTGGCAGTGCTCATTTAATTTCACATAAACATGCTCTTTGAAGCTGAAGCAAACCTGACTGATTTTTAATGTGAAAATAAAATATAAAAACAGCTCTTGGAGTTATTTCTAAACAGAAGTAACATCAAAATCATCTATTTTGGAAAAATAGGCTTAAAGGAAGTAGAATTTTGTTTTCTTAGAATTTCGAATACAAATTTGGATTAAGTCCACCTTCAAATCACACTGTTCTACTCATTGAGTAGGTCCTTATAATTATAAGGAACTTGCTCTTCTTGATCTAATAACCTAAAGTAAATGCTTAGGTTACTGATTTTATATATTTCTTCTTTTCTAATGTACACATTTATTGATATAAATGTTCCTTTAAGCATTACTTTTAAAGGGAATCATCTCACAAATTATAAAGAGTTATGTTTTCATTTTCATTTATTTCAAAATACATTTTTACTTGTCGAGATTTCTTTTTTGGTCCATTCAGAAGTGCAATTGTTTTATTTCTAAATATCTGAGTATTTTTCTAGTTATTGTCCTGTTCATTTTAAATTTAATTAGTTTCTAGTTAAATTCCATGTGGCCTCAGAACATACTTTGTATGATTTATATTCTTTTGATTTTATTTTCGTGATGGGGTTTTGCCATGTAGCACATACTGGCTTAGAACTCCTGGGCCTAAGTGATCCTCCCACCTCAGCTTCTCTAGTAGCTGGGATTACAGTCATGAGCCATCATGCGTGGCATTATATATTCTTCTTAGTTCTTAACATATGATTTGTGGTCAGAATGTGGAATATCATGGCGAAAGTTCAATGCAAGCTTGAAAAGAACGTATATTCCGCTGTTGATGGATGAAGCATACTATAAATATCAATTAGACCAAGCTGATTGATAGTGCTTTTTTTATGACCTATATCCTTATTGATTTTTTGTCTGCTTGATCTATCAATTATTGACAGAAGGGTGTTGAATTCTCCAGCTGTAATAGCATATTTGCACATTTCTCTTTTCTGTTCTATCAGTTTTTACTGCACCTATTTTGATACTCTGTTTTCAGGTACATATATGTTTAGGATTATATGTCATCTTAGAAAATTGAACAATTTATCATTATGCTGTTTTATGCCTGATAATTTTCCTTGTATTGAAGTCTGTTTAAAGTTAATATAGCTGTTCCTGATCTTGGAGTGATTCTCTCACTAGTCTAACTCAGCCTGCAGAGATTCATTAACCACTTAAGCATTTCTATCATTTTATGACTCAAGTGGCCTCTGCTCCAGGTGAACACATCTCTATTATGATTTTTTGGATTTGTCTGTATCTCCAGATTTTGGGGTGGTGGTTTGTCCTGAAAACTGTTTTCTGATGGGTCGAAAATAGTTACTTGATTTTCAGTTTGTTCCTGTAGAAATGGAAGTGATGACCTCTTTCCAAATTCTTTACAGAAAATCCGTTTTGACTACTATAGTTTTTAACATACTGTGTGGCATATAATTTTATTTATTGTTTCTTGTCCTATGTCTTTGTTGCTAGGAGTTGGTTTTAGACTAAGCACATCATAAGCTGGTTCCTTAGGTCCTTTAGAATATTAATTTTCATACTACTTTAGAGTTGAGTTCAATGGGAATTTTATTATAAATTAAATAATAAATTTCAAATAATATTTCACAGCAGTTTTGGACTCTTATTTTTACATTGTATTTTCATATTTGTAGTAAAAGATAACTGATATTTCTTGAATAATTTACTATGGGACTTGTGCTATGCACAAGAGGTTTACTTGGATTGTTTAATTCACTTTACACAAAATCCGTATAAGTATTTCTATCATTTCTACTTTATTCATAAAGAAACAAATTCAGAAAGATTATGTAACTTGCTGACAGTCACAGAGCTAGTTAAGATGTAGCAGGATTATGAATTTAGACAGTCTGATTTCATTCTTCACTCTTAATGTCTACATAATATTGGCTCTCAATAGCCCTTTAGGTTTAGCCATATGAGTTACTCTCTATAAGGGCAAAATACAATATAATATATTCTTTTATATGCTGTGGTCATAAGGTGAACAGATGGTTGACTCTAGTACCTAGTACTACACCCCACCCCCTAAAAAATGACAGATATTTCTTAAAGTAAAACATTTTGACTAACTTTAAATAGCGGATTAATTCTATGTATTTAATATATTCACATAGAGTAAACATTTTACACCTAATTTGTATTAAATGTGTCATCATACTAGTTTAATTTAGATTTTTCTTTCAGGTGGTTTATTCAAAGTTTTGGAAGGTCATTGTGGGGAGTTTTTAAACTTCTTGCTTAATAATGTATTACATGATAAAAATTATAAGACATTTCCATTCTTCTCTGTATCTCCATTCTTTTTGCATATAACTTCGAAGCTTCTCCCTTCAAGAGCTGTGGTTTGTTTCTTTACTCTTGGGATTGGTTCAGACTTGAGACTTGGTTTGCCCAATTATATGTGATATGAGTGTCATTGCACCACTATCAAGTTTAGGACTAAAAAGACTTGCATGTTTCTGTTTTCTCCTTTAGAAACTTCCTGAGCCAGCATATGAAAAAGCTACCCTTTTGGATGATGAGCTACATATGGTTCAGTTAACCCTGGCCCACTCAATAACTGGCCAATCAGCAGACTTGTAATTAAGTCCATCTTAGATCAGCCAGACTCAGCTAACTTGCTGATGACCTAAAACACATGAGCAAGTCTAGCCCAGATCAGCCCAGCCTGGCTCAGATGGAAAGGACCACTTAGCTGACTTGTAGACTTAGTGGCAAAAATAAATGACTGTGGTTTTAAACGTCTAAGATTGGAGTAATTTGATGTGCAGAAAAATGTCCTGATAGAAATCATACCCGAGATCAAATATCTAACAAGTATGCTATATAAGGTAGAATTTTTATTATTTTGGTGCAAGGTAAATAAAGCAACTTTAAGGGGAAATATCTCAGACATCTTTGTAGTTATTTAGCTTTCCACATAGATGCAGAATTTAAAATAGTAATGGTAATAATAATAATAATTAGAATCATAACACATTTATAGCATTTACTATATAGTAAATTAGAAGATCTTTACATACAATAACTATTTGATTCTCAGAATAATTGACAAAGTAGATACATTATTTTTTCCATTTAACTGTGTTCTCAGGCACAAATAATTTAAGAATTTGGGTCTATCTCAATGGTTTAATTCTTAGTCTTCTTTTCTTAACTATCTTCATGCCTTTCATAACTTTCATTCTTCTACTTAGAAGGTTTTTGGTTTCTTAAGAAGGTTTTAAAAGTCTGTAATTATACACATAATTAGCAACACAGCACCTGTACTTCATGCTCCTGCCAATGTTCATAACACCAGCCACTAATTTGCTGCCCTAAACACGTTATAACTTGAGTTCTAAAAAGTAAACCAAATGACACATAAACTGCAAGATAAATAGTTCACCAAATTCCTTTTCTACATAGTTGGCCATTTGGGGTCAAGGATCCTGAAAGATATAATGGAAAGTATGAATTATCCCTCAAAAAATGTGAAAAATACCAAATGTGCATTGAATTTTAGAAATCCTTGATGCCTCTCTGAAGACCATCTTTAGGCCTCAAAATAAAACTGTTATTCTATATAAATAGAAACATCTGTTTTTGTGTGAAACGAAAACCATCACAGAGCTTTAGAGCTGTGTATTTAGAGGTCCACTGCCATCTCCCATGACAGCCTCTACCCAGCCTATCACAGGGTTTGTATTCAGTTTCCAGTGAGTTCTGCTGTTATGGCCTGTGAGAAACTCACAGGACACTGTGTATTGTATATTGTAGTTTGTCTGAGAATAGTTTCTGCTTCATCAATTAATGACTAGACCTTCTGCTGTTAATCTAGGGGGAACATGGTTCAAACTTCATTGTTAAGAAAACTAGTGCTTCTTTTAAGCTCGTATTATATATTTATCTTGTGGGAGAAGTAATTTTGCAATTGTTCTTTATTTCTTTTGTGCTGTTTCAACCATCTTTACCTATGCATTGTAGCATGCATTATCATGTACTTACTTTCTTCTATTTTATTTTACTATTGAACACAATTGTCCTTTTAGTTTCATTTATTTGCCCTCTTCTGTCTTCCCACTCCTTTTTATTGAATGATACTTAGTACTGTATATCTCAAATCCTTTGTGGAATGAAGTGGAATATTGATTCATAAGTTTAAAAAGGGGAGCACTAAATATCATTTTTGAAATATTCAAATTGCAATGTGTTCTTATAATTTCCAGGGAATATGAATTTCACATAGGAATTCATCAGTCTTCCCTAGGTTTTAAGTTTCTGTAAAGTAAATGTCTTTACACTGGGATTTTACAGTTTGATTTACATTTGTTTGTGTAACATTATTTTGGAATAATATAATATCTCTATGATAATAGAATTTGAGTTTTCTTTATTCCCAGCTCTGGTGCTGGTCTGTTTTTTGATAAGTTGCCAAATCCCTCTGCAGCTGTGTTGCTCTGTGTCTGAAAGTGGAGTAATAAAATATGCTAACACCCTTCCCCTTGAAAAGTGTGTCTTTCTATAGAAAAGATTTAAGATTCTTGAAACAAAATCCTTTGTGTCTAAAAGAACAGCATGGGCCATTATTTCCACATCATGCTGTTTGCCTCCTCTATTATACTAACTTGAGTGTCCCTAGAGTGACAGCCATAAACATTCTGAAAATGCACCAAGAAAAGTTAAGTTGTTCATCATTCAATCAATGGACATGTTGTGGTTATGACTTTTTGTAACTAGAACTCCTTAAAGTTACTAGAGCATCTGTATGGGGAACAACTTGTGGGCTCTCAGGGTCTGGTGAGACCAGTTTAGTAGGGCATGGCAATAGTGAAGACTTCCGTCCCACTGGGTTTACTCTGTGAAGTGTTTTTAGATTGCTCTTAACCTTCCAGCTGCCTCTTGGATCCTCATTATCTGTGTTGCAGAGGAGCAGGTGTTCTGTTCAACATTCCCAGTGGCATAAAATCTCAAAGAACAGTTAACTGATGGTAACTCACTGCCATTCAAACATTTAGTATGTTAGAGGAATGAAAGTTGCTTGCTCATAAGCTCTTCAATGTGACAAATACAGAAATACTGGGGAACCCATTTACCCATTTACCCAGGGTAAATGTACTAGAACAAATGGCTAAGCACATGTATGTAATGCATCTGTACACAAGAACATAACATGTTATCAAATAAGTGGAAGAAAATACAGGTTTTTAGAATTTACCTTCCTCTCACAAATAAGAAACTAAGGCAGAGTAATTTCTCTAACATTATAAAGAAGTGGTGGAAGAGCAAGAAATAACTCCTGGGTTTCCTGACATCCTAAGTGCTCTTCCTGTGTCCTATAATGTATTTGTTTTTCTTACAAAAGCACTATTTTTGTATTCCAAGGCTTTATGGCTTGAACCTTTCCATTCTAACATCTTTTCAATTCTTAGTGATGACACCTCTGCTCATGGAATCTAGTTAGAGAAGAAATGTTGCTGATTTCTTTTCCAGTTACAAAACAACTTTTATTTCTGTTTTATAGCTACTTTAATATGTAATATATTCACATTAAAATCAACCAATAACTTGTGTGGGAAAATTTTGAAATACAGTATGTTTTGTCTTGCACAATGTAGAGCTTTGCAGATCATAAAAGTCAATAATTGTGTTTCTAATGAGTGAGTGGATAGTTATATGAAGAAAATGAGATTAAAATCAGAAATGAGATTATTAGTCTTATTAGCAGTTTGATATAATAGTTTAAATTCAAATTTAGAATAAGTTTAAGAAAATTCCAAAGGACAATATTTAGATCATTAGATAGCACATGTATTTTACTGTAGCCTTATGTAATTTTAGGTTTTTTTGTACAAACTAAAATTATTTTAGAGTTTTTCATTACTTCAAAGAACCAAATTTTTCATGGAATTTATCTATTGCCAAACTACACATTTGTATATGTTATTTGTATCTACAACTGTTTGTGTCTAGTGTTTTACAGCTGCATTCTTATTCTGTACTTACACATGCTATTTATCATAGTATTCAACTTTTGGTTTTAAAATGCGTACAATACTGAAAATTGATATTTCCCCTAACTTTATTATAGTGAGGGAGCAACATATTTTTGTTACTTAATTAGTTTCTAATCTTTCTCTGTATGATGCTTAGAAAGCTAAAATTTTGGTGTCACATATTTTTTACTATCTAGTTAGCCTGAATTTGTCCAAACTTTAATTAAATATTTTTATCATAATTGATACTTATTTTGGGATAGTCACATCTAAGCCTGTTGAGTAAAGAAATGAAAAGAAGGACTTTCCCCTTAATTTGTCATTCTCTTGGTATTTTCTGATGATTATCTGTGTGAGGTGACACTGTGTTAATTTTACATCCAGAAATGATAAAGTAATTCCAAATTTTACTTTAAGCTCTTTCTAGCTGGGGGTTTATTTTCAGTAGAATATATGTTTTACTACTACAGTAATACCCCAAATAAAAATGTCTTGAAATATATATCTCAGATTATAGGCTGACTATAAGTAGTCCAGAGCTGACATAATAAGTTTATGGTGCCAGGGATCCAGGTTTTCATAAAATTGTTTATTTACCATCCTCAAGGAAATACCCCCATCTGAGCCTTTTGAGTAGGGTATAGAAAGGAGAAGAAGGGCTTTCCCCTTCGTTTTAAGAGTATGACCTAAAAAAATCACACATACAATATCTCCTGAAATCTGATGACCCTAATTTGGCTGCATAGTTACTCCAACATGCAAAGTAGACTGGCAATTTAATCTTTAGCCAACTATTCATATGTCTCATAATTTCGCCACCATGTCAGAAGAGAAGAAGTGATACTTAAGGAAAACTGCAATTTATGCCCAGGGTTAAGATTATTTGATATTACCCTATATTTTGTTTGTTTATTTGTTTTCCACTCATGTTTTTCTCTGTTTGGGGGTTTCAATTCGAATAATTTCTATTGACCTGCTTTTAGGTTTGCTGATTCTGTCTACTGTTTTACCCTGTCTGCTGTTAAAGAAGTCTTCATTACTGATATCACACTTTTTAATTCTAACCTTTCCATATGAGTACTTTTTATAGTTTCCATCTCTCTGTTGAAATTCCATGATGATTATTCATCCATGTTGTACTGTTTTGTCACTTGATCCTTTCATATATTATAATTAATTTTAAGGCTTTGATTTTTCACTATGTCAGCACTGTGTCTGGTTCTGTTGTCTATTTTGTCTCTTGACAAAGACTTATTTTATTCCCCTGTGGTGAGTGTGTCATAATTTTTTGTTGAATTCTAGAATTATGTGTGAAAGAACAGTAGAGACTAAGGTAAATAGTACCTATGCTTATAAAGGTGTGTGTCCCTTCTTCTGTCAGGCTATTACTGTGCCAAGCTGAGTCAGACCGGACACTAGTTAGACTTGGTTTGGCGTTATCATGGTTGTAGTTATCTTTAGTGCATCACAGGTTTCAAATTTCCTAACAGTGGGATACTAACACCTTTTGCTTAATATGGGACTAGTATGTCAGTGAAATTTTATTTATATTCCTGCTGTATACTCAGATTTCAGTAGTCCCTACACACCTGCACCATAGAGAGCAATTTTTCCATGTTGTTATTTCTCTTCCAATGGTGTTACTTTGCTTGTTTGAGGCATGCAGTAAGTGCAAGAATTGTCTCTTGAGTTTTTGTGTTCCAGCTTCAGTCTTAGTCAGATCCTCTCTATATACATCATGATGAAGGATCTTTATTAGCATTTCCGTTTTTCCTCATGACCGTCAAACTCTGTCTTGTATCTGTGAGATTCTTGATTTGGAGAGACTGTACTGCCCCTCACTAACAGAAGTAGACCTCTTTTATGGAGCCAAGTTTGCTTCTATATTTCCATCAGTAACCTTGTACCTTTGCCTGGGACTGGTGAAAGAGGGTTTTCTAAACTTGTTGTGTGGGAGATTGCTGTTGCTTGTTCTTTGAGACAATGCTTGTGGTAGGAGAGGGTCCAATTTTGTGCCCCTTTCCAATGGCCACACAATTTTGGTTTCTACTATTTACCCTTGCCTAGGAGTAGAGGCTAGAGTTTCCTGCCCTTCTCCCAGTGGTTTATAGCTTTGATTCATATGAGAAAATGTTTAAGAAGTGGAAAGAGATTCATGCCTGTGCCCCCCAAAAGGTGGAACTCTCTCAGATATCCTTTTCTGACCCCAATCTTTCTCAGGAGTACAAGATGGAGGCTCATAGTAAAGAACTAGAGATTGATTGCAGAGTCACCTGTGCTTAAGGCTCCCAGGTAATTCTAAATTTTCACCTGAGCCCGTTCTTGGTCTTTGAGAAAGCATTCATGTTTTAGCTGTTTTCCTTTATTTTTATGCTGGTCACTTCTTACTCTTGTGCTCTGTGAAGGTAAAACAGTTCATGTGTCTCTTCTTTCCTTAGAAGGTTTTTCATCCCTTGGAATTTACTTTACCCTTCACTTTGGTTCTCTGATAGGTTTGAAATGCTGTGATTTTGTACTTTTTTTTCTGGCCTTTTCTTGTGAGGAAAGAAGTGATATTTTCTTGTGGATTTATACCTCTTAAGTTGAATCAGAACCTGTCCCAGGATTTAAACAGATCATGGAGAGTATTGTCTTTTACTAAAATAGTTTCTTGGCATTCATGGACTTAGAATTTATAGTATTTACTGTGTGTGGTCTACTGCAAAAAAAGTTCAGTAATTTCTAATTGGAATTTTCGTGTTAAGATAGTCTGATTTATATAGTGAATCTAGCCCAATCTTTACTAGTATGCAAAACTAGCTAAATCTTTTAAAGTCTGCATCCCAACCAGTCCTTATTGTTTTCCATTATTTTTCAAGTATGCAATTTACAGGGGAGAGAGATGTTTGTGGTGCTGGAAATTATATGCTCTAGCGACATGAATAAATTTAACTATTTGCAAAGATCACAGGAAATATTATTAACAGATGTCAAGAGTCTATTCTATTCTTTTAGAATATATAGTAGATTACAAATATGTTCATATATATTCTGGAGCTTCTATCTAACCCTCAAATTCATCAAGCTAGACATATTAGCATAAGTGTGTGGTTTCTTTTAAATGGTATTTGAGATCACCATCATGTGTTTCGTATATATATCAAGCATGAGTTAACTTGATGCCTTTTTAACCTAAGAAAGTTCTTTTTATCACTACACTAGAATGATTGTGAGTAGGACGCTAGATGTAAATGTTGTGTGGGAGTGAGTACATGTCCTTGTTAAGCAGCTTCCTCAGTCAGCTTTATAGCACATCTAATTCAAATTTGCACTTGAAAACAATAATCTATGTCACTGACAATCCATCAAAACAGTAAATATTAAACCCGTAAAGGACAAAGACCTATTGTATCATAACAATAGAGTTGTAAAATCATTACTGGGTTTTAGAATAAAAATAATTAATATTTAAAAACAGGCTCTAGCTTAAGGTACTAACATTTTACAAGATAAATGCCAGCTTTTCCTTTTTTACTTTCCATTTTAAAAATTGCTAAAATGCATATTTTACTTGAAGCTTAATAAATGTATTTAGTTGTAGCTTAATGAATATCTTACAGAAGAGATAAAGTCAGATTAATGATGTGTGCCCAATAGAAATAGTCTTATGAAACCACAAGAGCCATCTTTTCTCTACAAGGAACTAATCTTCATAAGCTATAAGAATACCCATTTGACACACTTTATTAATTGTAATTAAAACATTAACATCTACTTTCATGTGCTGTCACCTAATAGATTTTGATCAGGTTTCATATTTGTTCATGAGTGGTGATTTGTGTATTGTGATTAAGACTCATTTTGAACCTTGATATTATGTCATTATTTGTGATAAACTCTGAGATCAGTTATTTGTGCTGTTTTACCTTATGCAATTTTTTAAATCTGTTAATATAATGATATTTGAATACTTAGATTTATTTGGAAATAAATGCTCGACTACTCTAGTCATTTAATATTCACTGTCATACTGTTAATCATAATGGTCTTATATGGGGTTATTTGGAGGTAATTTCACTGTAAGACCATACAAAATCCCCTATTACTTGTCTGTATTTAGTCAAGTGTATCTGCCTTAGTATATCTGGATTTGGCAAGATTCCAGCTCCTTTGAAACTTCTGTTGGAGGGATATTTGAAAAGTGGAAACCAGTGTGCAGGGAGGAACAAACCCACCCATCAGGCAGTTTAATTTAGATGCCCTTAATCTGGTTCAGGTTCAGTGGCTTGATTTTGAAAATGGGTCTCCTCTAGCTCTCCAAATTTTCTTCTCTATAACTTGGATAAGGTCAATTAGACCCAGAGAGGAAATGTCCACACCTAATGTGAAAATGCAAATGATTGGCTTGCTGTTTTTGTGAAAATGCCAGAAATTGCATGTGTTAGTATTATCTTACATTGTAGAAAAAACCAATTTGATAATTGCAAACTGCTTTCTGCAGCTGTGAATGCCCCCTTTCAGACCAATAGAAAACAACAGGAGGCCCAACTGTGAACATTCTTTTGAAAATTCTATTTACAAAGTGTTTCCATTAAAAAACTACCCCACAGCTTCCTTGGGAATTAAACAAAGTCAGATCTGGTAAAGTAACAGTGTTACTCAATAGGGTTTGATCGTATTGGGTCTCTTGTATTCAAGTCCCAGCAGAGTGGAATTGGTAGGTTTTCTTGAATGTTTTAGAAAATTATTCTATTAACATGGATAAATGGCCTAACCAGTGTAATCACCAAAAGCCAAAAGTCCAAACATGGCTTATAATAAATATTTAAATGATACTATGTCTTAAAGAAGTACCTATATATTTGATTCCAAATATTTCATGGACTTGTTAAGATCACTGAAAACTTATTATTTGATCCCTAGTAATAATTGTACTTTCTTAATGTTTATTTCCTCCACCAAATTGTAAGCATTTTGAAGGCAGAGAAAATGCTTTTTTTTTTTATTTTTTGCATAGGTCTTATTACTTTGTGGGTTCTCTGTTGATTGTATAATTGAATATACAAATGTACTGATGTTAGAAAATAAAACAAAATGTGTTACAATATACTGAAAAAAATAGCATTTCAAATCAAGTATTTCTTTTTTGGACAGAAATTTCACTCATTTTTATAATTTTTAGAGTTGGTGGATGTGAAGTCTACCAACAAAATATACCATGTGTTTAGCTAGATTGGTCATTTGTAAACAAAATTAATGACACTAAAAATATATCCAAATCTGTAATTTAGCCAAATTGTATATTTTTCAAAAAATTTTTATTGTTTTGTAAACAGAGATTAACATAGAAGGCATTTAGGAAAGGCAACATGGCTTCTAGCTCATCATAATCACCCCAGAAAAGCTACAAGTAAACAACCTGACAGTGGTTTTTGAGTGTTTCTGGTAATGAAGTTTACATTTTTTTTCTACTTGTCTTCTGTTTTATTTAAATGAGATTAAAATATTTTTAAGCATTTTAATGGAATTTATTTTACTGGTTCAGAATATGAACCCTATTTCACAGTCTAAATATTTCTACATACATCCAAACTTGTCCCATTCCTATAAATTCATCTCAGATCTTATGTAATATAATAGATGAAGAAAATGTTTAAGCAAAAGAAATAGCAGAGCACACAGTCTTTAGGAAGGTGACATGTAATTCTTCCTGTCCAAAGAAACAGAAAAGACTGGCTAGCTATAATCTGTGAACAATTGTTTTAAGTTTATTTCCCATCCCTCCCCAGCATACAAAATACATACAAATAATCAAAAACAGTTCCAAATTATGGATTCCCCGATGACAAAACAATACTATAAACAAGTGTTTTCAGAAATATAAAATATATATTGGTGATGATTTTAAAATATATAGCAAACCAGGACTAGGTGGCTAAAACACTCATCTAATACCCGTTGGCAGTGTGTTGTTATTTCATTAAGAAAATTGAATCATTGGTCAGGTCAAAATAGACTGAATAAATGCCATCTCCTAGAAGATGGGACAGAAGCTTGAAGTCAGCTTTATGTTAGACGTTAAAAACTGCTATAATTTTCATGTCATTTGATCCTGGAGGAGAATATTTTAGATACCCATAAATTTGTTATAAATATTTATAAGGAGGAACTCCTATCTTAGAGGACTACATAGACCAGATTCTCCAAGGAGCAAGAGTAGAAGGGGTATGCCAGGAAATTTAACTCATATAAACCAGGATAGAAATCAGCCTTATTTAAGAATATTGTGAAATGGTGCTAACTGAATGCGGGCAAAAGAATTGTCCATTATCTCAAGATATTTATCAATAATTCAGGACGTTTATGAAACAAGGAAACCATTGGTTGAAAGTCACTGAACTTGAGCTTTGAAATAAGAACTGTTATTTTCAAGATACATTAGTTTGATGGTGTACCCATGACATGGATAGAAATATCTATTCTTTTTCACATACAGCACATAGGAAGCTTAAAACTTTACTAAAATCTGCACTTAGTAGGGTTAAAAGGTAAATCACTCACTTCTGGCCTGATGTTTCATCTTATATTATCTCATTCTCAGCTGTGGGTTTGATGTTATTTTTGCTTTATACAGACCTACCAGAAGGATAATATTTTTCAGTGATGAGTTTGCTAATTAGTAGTTGCAGAAAGAGCTTGGTATTTGCAGCTCAAAATTTCCAAAGTTTACTTCCAGGATTAAGTATCTAATCCTACTTTCCTCCACTATGTTCTGCAAAATACCAATTGATTTTAGGTAAAGCCATCTGTCTCTCAAATGTTTACCATATGCATTCTCTTTTTGTGTGTGTTGTATGTCTTTTCTTTGGTCAAAAAAGATACATTAAAGAAAAAAAAAAACCTTAAAGGTAAGAGGGCTTTTTAATGGGATTGCATTATGTCACTTCCTGTGCAACATCATTAAACAGCCCTAATGATTCTACTAGCTCAATCATTATTTACAAATTATGTTTCTTTAGTTGCAAGATGTGGGTTATATTGGTACATGATTATATGTGAGCCTTGTATTCTTTTCTTTTCTTCTTCCTTTTTTATGTATCACTCTTTCTTATTCTCATCCTACAGACAAATTATAAATGGATAGTAATCATTCATGTATTGTTTTTCTTTTATATATTCCACAATTTAGGGCATTATAAGTCATCAAAATGCACCTTATTCTTTAGCTGAAATTACTGATGTGACTATTTGAAAAGAGAGGTTCTATTTTATCCAAGGAAATTACTAAGGGAAGAAGCAAATGGTGAATTGTGTGGAAAATGTCCTATCAACTTGAATAATCCATTTGTATAATGATGGCAGATTTGTCTCTTGAGGTACCTTATGCTTCTATCATACTATAATTATGGATATTCAAATTGGATCACTGCAATAATGATTGCTTTGAGCACTCTGAGATATTTTTATCTTAATAGCAGGGCACCTACCTCCCCAACTGCACCTCATGCTAATCTTTCCCTAGATCAGGGATTAGCAAATTTTTTCTATAATTGGCCAGATAGCAAATATTTTAGGTTTTGTGAGGCATACGGTCCCCATTGTAACTAGTCAATTAGTCTTTTTTTCATAGTGTCTGACATTGGTTGAAAATAAGAAGTAGACTTTTGTCCAGGTAGTCTTGAGTTGGGCAGAGTGCAGGAGTTATTTTGTTGACCAACAGGCACATAACTGAGAAAATGCTGTATATTCAGAAGGGAGCTGGAATCTGGGCAAAACTAACTGATTCAAAGGTGAAATAACTTGATTTGTCTGCCAAACACCCTGGGCCCTAGATGCCATATGGAAGGAGTATAAAAGATCCCTGTGAAGAGGACATGAATGAGCCACATTGAAGGTGAAAGGCTGGTGCCTTCAGCAGGGTGGCAAGCTCTCTGAATCATTGTCCAGCAGCTGTGTTCAGTTCAGATACCTCCTACATGAGCCTGGATTGCTAAAGGTGGTGTGTCTCAGTGGGACATAATACATGGTAATGTCAGCGAGAAGCTCATGTCTCCTTGTAGATAGATCCAGGCCTAGTAGTTTTTTCTACAAGTCCTTTAACTCTGTTGTTGCAGCATGAAAGAACAATAGAGAATAGTACACCAAAGGGTTGTGACTGTGTTCTAATCTGATTGTTTGTAAAAGCATAGATGGCATTTGAACTGAGGGACGTAGTTTGCTGACCTTTGGTCTAAGTCAGTCTGCGCTGACCACATTAGCCATTTTTCATTCTTTAGGTAGAGAAAGATCTCAATTTCTATGCTGCTCTACCGCGTAAAGTACTCTTTTCCTTTATTTTCTACTTTATTGATTTATATTCCTTTTTTTTTTTTTTTAATGTCAGCTAAACTGAAACTACGTTCGAATACAGAGTAACCATACATCCTGGTTATGTTCTGGTTAGCTTGAATTTACAACTGTTGTCCCTGTGTAATTGCCGATGTGTCTCCTGTCACTTTCAAATGTGACACAGTGGAGATGAGAAGTTACTGGCGACTTTAATCGAAGAGAAATTCTCTGAATATTCTGTGTAATTAGGACACTATCAGATAATCTACTCTTTATATGAGAAACACTAGAATTTGCTTTTGTACATTTATTATTTACTGTATCCCTCTCCCTAGTGGAATGTGAACTGCATGGGGATGGGGTCAAGTCTGTCCTGTTTATGTTACATTTCCACTCTAAGTATACTATATGCCAGATACACAGTATACTCAAAAAGTTAAATGAGTTAATACATTAAATATTTCTTAATTTCTTATCTGGGCAGGTATTTTATATACATATATATGTATATATATGTATATATGTATATAAAATCTCCAATGAGGAAACACTGTTTCCTTATATTGATTGTTGACTGTTACAGGTTTTCCTTCATCTTCAGCAGAGAGATGGGATGCAGGCTCCTGAACTGATCAGTGTGAAAAAGAGTAAGGCCTGGATTTTTGCTTAATGGCTCCTCCTACACCTCCCACTAGGGATTTCTGGATGAAGGTGGTATGAGTAGCATTGTACTAAGACTTCCTTGGATAGTCAGACAATGGCAGTGTTCTTTAAATGAACCTAGTTTAATCTCAGCCATCCTCCTTTTCTCTAAGAAAATAGGACCTATTGTTCAGCTGAGAATCTCTTAAAATCCCTGACATATGTACCTTATCCCCTGACGCTTAATATTTCTGCAATGATAATTTTTTCTTAATATAAACAAAAACAATTTTTCATCGTTTCCAGAATGCTTGATAAATATCTCATCTGTTCAATCTTATTAAAGGAATGTGGTGATGTTCACTGTAAATAAAGGAGTTTGTATAGGTATGTAAATTCTAAATAAGAATATAAAGTTTATATACAGCTTGAAATTATGGGAATGCATTTATGTCTGTAGGTGAAAATACTGTAATGTATTGTTTCTAATTAAAATGAATTTTTATTAGTCCTTGCTGCTTTGAAAAGCTGCAAAAAGAAATAAAGGTTTCTACATACTTCGGTGGGGACTTAAGCAACAGAAAACAAAATTTAGTAGCAATCAAAGCTTTTATTTACTCCTAAATATATGAACATATTAATGTTTTATCTCAGCATCCTCATCTTACTTTTTGAATATGTTAATTTCTGCTTAAAAATATCTGTCTCCAAAGAAACAAATACTACCTCCATACTCAAGGTGGAAAATAATCAAGTTGCTATGCTCTTTTTTTTTTCTTTTAGCACATCTTCTTTTCTGTGAAAAGGAAGAAGCAAAGAGTGATTTTTGTTAAATAATTATTGATCTTATTTAATATTAATGTAATTTGGTAAATTATCAATAAGAGATGGCCATTTTGATAATACAGAAATAATTCAATGTTGAATCACTGAAAAAAATCAATGGCTTAATATTGGTTATACACAAAACTGCAAAAATAAAGGACATGTTTTCCATATTATTGAGTAATGGAGTGTAACTAACAATTAAAAACAAATTAGATGATGTCTTAGTGCATTTTCTGCTGCTATAACCGAATACCACAAACTGCATAATTTATAAAGACCAGAAGTTTATTTGACTCACAATTATGGAAGCTGAGAATTTTAAGAGCATGACACTCGCATCTGGCAAGGGTCATAATGTGATGGAAACGGAAGTATGACAGAGAAAATGGGGGTCAAACTTATCCTTTTATCAGGAGCCCAGTCTTGAGATAAGGACATTAATCAATTCAAGAGAGTGAAGCCCTCATGATCAAATCACCTCTTAAAGGCCCCACCTCTTAATACCATCGCAATGGCAATTAAGTTTCTAACACATGAACTTTTGGTAACATATTAAAACCATGGCATATGGTGTTACGAGCTGAATGTTATCGTATAATTACATATGTTGGAAGTCATAAGCCCCCAACATCTCAGAATGCGACCATATTTGGAGATAGGGTCTTTAGGAGTAATCATGTTAAAATGAAGTTATGAGGATGGAGCTAATCCAATATAACTAGTGTCCTTATAAGAAGAGGAAGTGGTACACAGACGTGTAGAGAGCAAATACAAGGTGAAAACCTAGGGAGAAGATGATGGTCTACAAGCCAAGGAGAGAGGCTTCAGGGAAACTAACTCTGCTGATGCCTTGATCTGGGACTTCTAGCCTCCAGGACTGTGAGAAAATAAATTTTTGTTATTTAAGCCACCCAATTTGTGGTACTTTGCTATGGCAGCAGCCCTAGAAGATTAATACAGATGGCAAAAAAGTGTGCTGCACCTCTTGAGAATAGTGTGGTCTCTGGCTCCTGCATTACATTTCTGCATGCATTCACTTAAAGACGCCCCCTATTACTGGGCTTTTCCCCCCACAGTCCAATTGCTGCAAAATATCTT
The DNA here is from genome assembly GCF_043159975.1 of Macaca nemestrina. Taxonomy (NCBI): domain Eukaryota; kingdom Metazoa; phylum Chordata; class Mammalia; order Primates; family Cercopithecidae; genus Macaca; species Macaca nemestrina. The sequence goes on from NC_092129.1 coordinate 82,247,125, forward strand.
CTTTACTATGGAGATAAAATTTAAAAAAGAAAATTTCTGTAAAAATACCCATAAGTCTTTTAAAACTTAGCATAACAGTCTAGTCTATTCAGCTATTTAATCATTCAAATAAGCAGTAATTTTTGTTACATTACAATATTAAAATACCTCCACATCCATTATCACTGTTTTTCACAAATGCCATATGTGAAAGGACAGGCAAATTTTATTTTCTGTTTGTATAGGTGAGAAACTAAGACTCCACTGGTGTTATAAATGAGAAAATATTGCTCTTAAGTTGATTGACTTACGTAGCCCACAAAGCCAGTTTACAGAACGGTACTTAATCAGGGTCTTTGGATTTCAAATTCAGCTGATTTTCTTTTCTACTCCATCACCCAATCCTTTATCTTAAAATCTTTCGGTCTTTAATAATATCTCTTAGTGCGATATTCTTGCAATATTCATTAGTCTCTCATGGTATTGATTTAATGTTTTGCTAATACCACATAAAATGACATAAAATGGAACAGAATAGATCAAAGTATTCTATAAGAGTTAAGGGTAAATATTCCATCTTGACATTTTGTTTCTGTTTTATTTGTGTAATTTTTGCATCTATGTAAATACTTGGTTATAAAATAAAACCTAAATTTCTTACTGTAGGTTATAGGAAGAAAATATCTTAAAACCATTCCCATGGTATGTTTTCCTAAAAAGTGATTTTTAAAAGTATTTTCTAATGTTTTGGGTTTTTGCGTATGCTTTTTAAGCTTTATTGGCTTAATTAGAAGGCAAAGCTCTTGAGAAGAAGACTGCTGCTTATTACTCCTCCCTCATAGAGTGTTGAACTTAAAGGAGTTCAGGGTACACCGCCCCAAAATATGCCACTCAGAACATATATGCCACTGGCACATGAATCATTTTGAGCTAAAAGCACTTAAAAAACAGCAGGTGTAAGATCACTCTGACCTTCCTTCTGTTTCTTAAAAGTTGGAGATAAAATTCTCATGTGAAAAATGCCCTCCCTCTACTAGAAGGAAAGCAACATTCTTATTATTAAAAACTCAAAGTTAAAACTGAGAGAATTCTGCTCAGATCTTGTTAAAATAACTTATCCTCTAATTTCCCCACATAATTGCTTCTTCACAATATATTATTTTTTCTTCAATTCAGTAAGTATTCAACCCTGAGTCTTTGGGTCAGCGTTTCCTTAATGGAGGAAAGAAGTCCTCTCTTAGGGAGAGAAGTCTCCTATGCCATGTCAAACTTGTATTAAATAAATTTGTATGCTTTTTTTCTGTTGATCTATCTTATGGAAATCTATTTATCAGGCCCAGCCAAAAAAATCCCTAAGAGGGTCAAGGTAAAGTCTTGCCTGGCCTACACAGCGGTGTTAGACACATGAGTAATGGTGACTGAATGACTTGAGTATGAGACAGTTGGCTGTGAAATTTATTAAAACTATTCTGATGTATTACTAATTTTGTTTCATGTATTTCCATACTGAAGGGTAGATGAACTCTACAGTGACAGTATCCAGGTAGTAGTTTGTTATTTTGAATAATAAGCCCTTTTTCCTTTGGCCACGTTCCCCTATTTTTATATTTATCTAAAAATTTTATAAAATGTTCAAAGGAAAGAGTCGAAATATTTCTTCTGGTTATATAATAACAACCATATTTTCATAAATTGGTATGGGCTTTGCTTTTTACTCTCTTGCTTTCCATAGATTTGCGAGAAAATTTTAAAATAATACAGTATTAGTTTGCTAGTGTTGTCATAACAAAGGACCGCAGACTGGGTAGCTTAAGTAACAAAAATTTACTTTCTCACAGTTCTGAAGGCTTGAAGTATGAAATTAAGGAGGCGTCAGCAGAGTTGGTATCTTCTGAGGTCTCTCCCCTTGGCTTGGAGATTATTTTCTTCTCTCTGTTTTCACATGGTCTTTTCTATGTACACAACTGTATACAAATTTCCTCTTCTTATAAAGACACCAGTTATATTGTATTAGGGGTCACACTAATCAATTCATTTTAACTTAATTAAAGACTCCATAAAGATTATTCCAAATACTGTCACATTCTGAAGCAGGATAGAATTAGAGCTTCAGCATATAACAGATACTGATAGCCTAAAATGTTAAGCTCTCATAAAGACAGAACTTTTAAAAAAATTGTTCTAATTTATAAATCACATTGAAAAATTTATATATTGATATAAATTAGTACTATTATCTATTTCATATATATTTACATGTGTACGTTTTAAAATAATCCTCTTATACTGTGATGATTAATTTTGTGTCAACTAGGCTAAGTTACAGTACCCAGATACTTGGTCAAACACTATTCTAGATGTTTCTGTGAAGGCATATTTTTAGATGGGATTAACATTCAAATCAGTAGACTTAAGCAAAGTCAATTGCTCTTCATAATGTAGGTGGGCCTCATCTAATCAGTTGAAGACCTTAATAGGAAAATATTTATCTCTCTCAGAGAAGAGGGAGTTCTGCCAGCCAACTGCCTTTGGGCTAGAACTACAACTCCTCCTTGGGTGTTCAGCCTGCCAGCCTACCCTGCAGATTTTGTGTTTTTACACCCATAATCATGAGAGCCAATTCTCTGAAGTTACTCTCTCTCTCTCTCTCTCACATACACACGCACATCTCCTATTGGTCTGTTTCTGTAGAGGACACACACACACACGCAGTCCATTTATAACTTAAAATTAATCCTGAAGGCAAAAACTTCTACAGAGACAAATTGAGAAAACTTACCATTAGAGAAATGCCAAACTAGAATGACTGGCTTTAGATTATGATCCAAATATCAATAAGGCACAGTTGTGTTACAGGAGAGGGAAACAGGTTTGCCAGTCAATACCTGCCATTGGAAAAAGCTAGTTCAGGTATTTGATGATTCAATTATTAAATAAGTTAACTGGCTTTTCAATTAATATAAAAAGCATATTGCCAAGAGACAGGGGTGAAAAAATATATATGCATACTTATACATACATACCCGGGATGTAAATACTATTATTAGTAGAAGCAATTTTTAAATTTATTTTAAAATATTAGAAAACTAGGGGAAACTTCAGAATTTCAACCAAAGAATTCCAACGTTGTTAAAAAAAATTGTCCCATCAGCGAAAGATGGCAGAATAGAAGTCTACACCATTTGTTCCCACTGCTGGGACACCAAATTTTAACAATTGTCTGCACACAGAAAAGCACCATCACGAGAACAAAAAATCAGGTGAGGGGGAACAATAACAGCATCTGTTTTTAACTTCATATGATGGAAACAGGCATTGAGGAGGTCAGGAGAGACAGTCTTGAATCACTGACGCCACTCCTTTCCTGTCCTCCCCAGTGGTCATGCAGCACAGAGAGATAATTTGTACATTCTAGGGAGAGAGAGCACAGCAACTGAAGGACTTTACATTGAGCACAGCACTATTCTGTCACAGCAGAGAATAAAGCTGTGTTGGGCTCAGCCAGTGCCCTTGCAAAGCGAGCATTTGGACCAGGTCAAATGCTGGTCCAGCATTTGACCTGGGCCAGAAGGAAATTGCCCAACCCAGGAGTCAGCAATTGAGTTTCTTGGCAAGCTTCGCCACTGTGGACCAAAGTGCTCTTGGGTCATAGGTAAACTTGAATCCTACCCCTAGTCCTTGTCTAAAACACAAGGACTTCAATTCCTAGACAATACCTCATGCTAGGCTGGGCTTAGAGCCAGTGAGCTTGTCTGGCAAGGTTAAGGGAGGGCTCGCATCATTCCTTCCCTAACCCCAAGCAGTGCAGCTCAGAGCAACAAAAGTAACTCCTTCCTTCTGCTTAAAGAGAGGAGAGTGTAGATTATAGAATACTCTGTCTCACTTCTTGGATACCAGCTCAGCCACGGTAGAATAGTGCATAGGGCAGAGTCATGATGCCCCCATTCCAGGCATTAACTCCCAGATGACATTTCTAGACACAACCTGGGCCAAAAGGAAACCTACTGCCTCGAGGGGAAGAACCCAGTTCTGGCAGCTTTTATCACCTGCTGACTAAAGAGCTCTTGGACCCTGAATAGACATCAGTGATACCTAGGGAGTACACCCTGGGCCTTGTGCTCTGAGATATTCTGGAGACCTAGCACATTCCCAGCTATGATGGCTACAGTGAAAGACCCCTTCTGTTTGAGAAAAGTCAGGGGAAAGGTGGGACTTTTCTTGCATCCTAGGTACCAGCTTGGCCACAGTGGATTAGAGCAACAAGCAGGCTCATGGGTTTTTTGACTCCAGGCCTAGGCTCTTGGTCAGCATTTCTGACCTACCTTGGGCCAGAAGGGAGCCCATTGTCCTAAAGGGGAGTCCCAGGCCTGGCAGCATTCATCACAAGCTGCCAGAGGAGCCCCTGAGCTCTAAGCAAACATTAGGGGTGGCTTGATAGAACCCCCTGTGGATTGTTGGTGATGATGGTCACAGAAAAAGGCTCCTTTGCCTACGGAAAGGGGAGGAAAGAGTGGGAGGGCCTTTGTATTGTGATTTGAGTGCCAGCTTAGCTGCAGTAGCATAAAACATCAGGTAAATTGCAATTTTTTGATCCAATTCCTGACTCCCAGATAGAAAATCTGGACATGCTTGAGGCCTGGGAGAATTTGCCACCATGATAGGAAGGACCTTGGGCAAAATCCAGCCCAGTGCTGTGTGTGCCTTAGGTCTGATTCAGCACAGTCTCACTCGTGGTGGCCACAGGGGTGATTGCATGCATACCCAAAGTTCCAGGTGGCTCAGCCCAGAGAGGAAGAGACTCTAAATGTTTGTGAGAAAGTACAGTAAAAGAACAAGAGTCTCTGCTTGATAATCCAGATAATTGTTCCAGATTTTGTGCAGTACCTCTATGAATCTGCAAAAAACCAGAGTGTTATTGGTCTTAGAGTTCAAGTCCCTATGAGTACCTAGATAGCCTTCCAAAGAAGGACTGGAAAAACAAGCCCAGACTGTGAAGACTACAATAAATACCTAATTCTTCAATGCTTAGACGCTGAAGAACATATACAAACATTAACACCATCCAGAGAAACATGATCTCACCAAATGAACTAAATACAGCATGAGGGACAAATTCTAGAGAAACAGAGATATATAACCTTTATGACAGAGAATTAAAAATAGCTGATTTGAGAAAGCTCAAAGTAACTCAAGATAACACAGAGAAGGAATTCAGAGTCCTATCTGATAAATTTAATAAAGAGATTAAAATAATTGAAAAGAATCAAGAATAAATTATGGAGATGAAAAATGCAACTGACATAACTGAAATACTGAAGAATGCATCAGTCTCTTAATAATAGAATTGATCAAGAAGAAGAAAGGATTAGTGAGCTTGAAGGCAGACTACTTGAAAATGCACAGCCAGAAGAGACAAAAGAAACAAAAACAATGAAGCATGCCTACAAGATTTAGAAAATAGCCTCAAAAGGGCACATCTAAGAGTTATTGGCCTTCAAGAGGAGTTAGAGAAAGGGATGGGGTGGAAAGTTTATTCAAAGGGATTTCAGAGAAATTCTCAAATCTAGATAAAATATCAATATTCAAGTACAAGAAGGTTATAGAACACTGAGTAGATTTAAGCCAAAGAAGAATACCTCAAGGCATTTAGTAATCAAACTACCAAAGGTCAAGGATAAAGAAAGGATCCTAAAAGCAGCAAAGAAAAGAAACAAATAACATACAGTGGAGCACCAATACTCCATTATTGCTGAAAAGTCTGATGGCAGACTTTTCAGTAAAACCTTACAAGCCAGGACAAAGTAGCATGATGTATTTAAAGTGCTGAAAGAAAAAGAAAAATGTACCCTAGAATTGTGTACCCTTTAAGAATGAAGGAGAAATAAAGACCTTCTCAAACAAAAGCTATGGGATTTCATCAACACCAGACATGTCATGCAAAGAAATGCTAAAGAGAGTTCTTTAATCTGAAAGAAAAGGAAGTTAAAGAATAAGAAACAATGATCTGAAGATACAAAACTCACTGGTAATAGTAAGGTCACAGAAAAACACAGAATAATATACTACTAATTGTGGTGTGTAAAATTCTTTTGACTCGAGTAGAAAGACTAAATGGTGAACCAATCAAAAGTAATAATTGTAACAACTTTGCAAGACATAGACAGTATGAGACATAAATAGAAACAACAAAAGGTTAAAAAGCAGTGGGATGTAGTTAAAGTGTAGAGTTTTTATTAGTTTTCTTTTTGCGTGCTTCCTTGCTTATTTACTCAATCAGTGTTAAATTGTCATCAGTTTAAAATAATGAGATATTAGATAGTTTTGCAAACTTCCTGGTAATCTCAAATAAAAACACATACAATGGATACACACATACAAAGAAGGAAATTAAAGCATACCACCAGAGAAAATCACCTTCACTAATAGAAACACAGGAATGAAGGAAAGAGGGAAGAGGAAACCACAAAACAATCAGAAAACAAATAACAAAATGGCAAGATTAAGTCCCTACTTCTCAATAATAACATTGAATGTGAATGAAATAAACTCTCCAGCAAAATACATGGAGTGGCTGAAGAGATGAAAAAGCAAAACCTAATGATATGTTGCCTACAAGGAACACACATCACTTATAAAGATACACATAGACTGGAAATAAAGGCATAGAAAAATATTCATTTCCAATGGAAACTAAAAAAGAGCAGGACTAGCTATATTTATATCTGTCAAAATAGATTTCAAGACAAAAATTGTAGGAAGAGACAAACAAGGTCATTATATGATAATAAAGGGGTCAATTCAGCAACAGAATATAATGAATGTAAATATATATGCACTCAATACTGTATCCCCCAGACATATAAAGCAAATAGTATTAGAGCTAAAAAGGGAGATAGACCTAATACAATAATAGCTGGAGACTTCGACATCCCACTTTCAGCATTTGACATATTTTCTAGACAGAAAATTAACAAAGAAACATTGAACTTAATCTTAACCATAATAAAATGTCTGGCAGCAAAGAAAAAGCCTAGGAACTGATGGCTTCATAGCTGAATTTTTATGAACATTTATAAAACAATTAATATCAATCCCACTCTGACTATTCCAAAAAATAGAGGAGGAGGGAAACTCATTCAATGAGGTCAGTATTACCTTTATACTGAAGTCAAAGACACATCAAAAAAAGAAAAGGCCGATATCTATAGGCGAATATCCTGATGAATGTTGATGCAAAAATCCTCAACAAAATACTAGCAGACTAAATTCAACAATACATGAAAAAGATCATTCATCATGACCAAGTGGGATTTATCTCAGGGATGTAAGGATGGCTCAACAAATGCAAATCAATCAATGTGATACATTGTATCAAAAGAATGAAAGATACAAACCATATGATCATTTCAGTTGATACTGAAAAAGCATTTGATAAAATTTTACATCCCTTTGTGATAAAAACCATCAGAACATTGTGTATAGAAAAAACATACCTCTACATAATAAAAGTCACATATGACAGACCCATAGTATCATGCTGAATGGGGAAACACTAAAAGCCTTTTCTCTAAGATCTGGAAAAAGACAAGGATGCCCCCTTTCACCACTGTTGTTCAACATAGTACTGGTAGTCTTAGCTGGAGCAATCGGACAAGAGAAAGAAATAAAGGGAATCCAAATTGGAAAGGAAGAATTCAGATTCTCCTTGTTCACAGATGATATAATCTTATATTTGAAAAAACCTAAAGACTCCACATGAAAACCATTAGAACTGATAAACAAATTCAACAAAGTTGCAACATACAACATCAACCTACAAAAACCAATAGCATTTCTTTATTTCAACAGTGAACAGTCTGAAAAAAGAAATCAAGAAAGTAATCCTGCTTATAATAACTGCAAATAAAATTAAATAACTGGGAGCTAACTCAACCAAAGAAATGAAAGATCTCTATAGTAAAAACTATAAAATGCTGATGATAGAGATTGAAGACACAAAAAAATGGAAATATATTCCATGTTCATAGATTGGAAGAATCAATATTTTTAAAATGTCGATACTACCAAAAGCAGTATATAGATTCAATGCAATCCCTATCAAAATACCAAAGACATTCTTCACAGAAAAGGAAAAAAAAAAAAAATCATAGAGTTTATATGGAATTACAAACGACCCAGAATAGCCAAAGCTACCCTGAGCAAGAAGAACAAAACTGGATGAATCACATTACCTGACTTCAGATTATACCACTGAGCTATAGTAGCCCATACTGCATGGCACTGGCATAAAAACAGACACATAGGCCAATGGAACAGAATAGAGAACCCAGAAGCACATCCACACACCTACAGTAAACTCATTTTCAACAAAGATGCCAAGAACATACATTGGGGAAAACGCAGTCTCTTCTATAAATGGTGCTGGGAAAACTGGATATCCATATGCAGAAGAATTAAACTTCATCCCTATCTCTCACCTTATACAAAAATCAAATTAAAATTCATAAAAGACTTACATCTCAGACCTCAGACTATGAAACTACTACAATAAAACACTGGAGAGGACCTACAGACCCTCTGAAGGGAGTGGACTGCTCCTGCAGGACCCAGGAGACATCCCAAATACTGTGAGTGCCCCAACCACAGAAGTGGGAAAGGGAGACCCTCCTCTCCCAAGCACACACCCCTACTAGAGAAGCTGAAGGTCTGTTTGCCAGACAAGCTCCCAATTTTACCTGGAGCCGAGTCAAGTTAGAGAGCTGAGCCAAGTGAAATACAGGAGGCAGCCGGGAGGCCCTGGGAGCTCGCTGAATCCCTAGGCAGTCCATTCCTGCCTGGCACCAACAGGGATCCATCAGGAGAGAGGCCAGAGGGGCAGAGGGCAAAAATCCTGGGTTTAGATACTGATGGGACATAACACTGAATAACTTTCATGCTAAGGCATAATCCTTGTTACACATTAAGAAATATACATGTATGTGTGTGTTTTTATTTATTCAAGTCATAACTACCACTTGTTGAATGTTTTTCATTGCCCCAGTCAATATGAACAACGTTAAGACATGCCTACCACACAGTATGTTTGAAGTGGACAGACTTTAAAGTCACCTTCATTATCTCTACCTCCTTATTTAATCTCCTCCCCTTGCGTGTGGAGAGGAGCTGTGACTTGCTTTTAACCACCAGATTATGGCAATAGTGATGGGATGTCACTCCCTTCACATTGCAATATGAAGGACTCCATATTGCTGGTAGACTTCACTTGCTTTGAAGACTTTTTCCTTTTTTGGCTTTGAGGAAGTGAACTGCAATGTTAGTAGGCTTATATGGCAATAAGCTGTGGAAAAGTTGCTGAGAGCAGTCTCTAGCCAACAACCAGCAAGAAACTGTGGTCCTCAGTTTTATGGCCACAAGGAAATAAATTCTGGCAATGGCATGAGTGAGCTGGAAGTGGAGATTTTCTTCAGTTTGGCCTCCAGATGAGAACCCGGCCTGGCAGAGAACCTAATGAATTTGTGTACAGACTCCTGATTACAGAAACTGTGAGATCATAAATATGTGTTGTTATAAGCCACTAAACTTGTGGTAATTTTATGTTGAATAGAAAACTAAAATAATTATTAGGTAATTTTCAGGTTTTGTTTGTTTTGATTTTTTTTTTTTTCCCTCCACCAAGTTAGTTACCAGGGTCCTGGTCAAAACTCCGCTTTAGAGACCTAGGATAAGTCAATTATAGTGTTGAAACAGAAATCATAAAAAATGCTCAGAGGAAATATTTTCTTTAATCTCTTAAAAGGGTGTGGAACTTACATCCAGACTGTATCTTCTTCCTGAAGACCTTGTTTGTCCTCATTCTCCTTTGCTAGAGAATAAAGACTTTCAAATGGGAAGCAGTGAACAAAATTTTCTACAGAAGCATTTAGCCCCAGGTCTCCTTTGACGTTTTCATGCCTTTGAGAATGATCTTGACTTGACCTTTGACTCTATGTTACTACTTCACTGACTTTCTGCAAGATCCCAAGGACAGGCACAACTGAAAAAATGCCCATGTAAGAAAGTATAAGAATATACACCTCTTATTTCACTCAGATTTCTCATAAATTTTTAAAATCTCAATATCATCTCAGATAACTGACCACAACCAACAAAAATATTTACTTTGGTCAAGAAAGATAGAAGATTTCAGCAACTGTTCTAAATTATACATGGAAAACAAGAAGAAATAATTCTAGCCTATAAAACTAGGCTAACTATTGGCATTCCCATGGATCTGTGGTAGAATATGCCAAACAATTTTGGGAAAAATGTTAGTGTTTCATTTTTTGACCAGCATAGTTTCTTCTATAATTTTATGCTATATTATTGAATTTGTTTTGCTATTTGTTTTTTAAATAATCTTTATCAAAAGATGAGTTATATATAATAAAAGGTCCTCACATTAAAAGTACAGTTCTTGTATTATTTTAGCAAATGTATACAGTTGTATATCCATCACAATAATCAAGATATGAAATATTTCATCACCTCCTAAAGTTCCCTCATAGTTCTTTTAGTAAGTCTTCCCTATCAAATACCAGTCTGTCTGCTGTCTGTAACTACAGATTAACTTTGCCTGTTCTCATATGTTATATAAATAAAATTGTACAGTATATCATTTTTTCAGAAAAATGTTTTCAAAATTTATCTGTTATTACACTGCACTTTTATTGCTGATTAGTATTCTTTTGTTTTGTTATGTCACACTATTTATTTGTTTTGTTATATCACACTGTTCAGGTGTATTACTGGCTCCAGCTATGGTAATAAACTTGCTGTGAGCATTTACGTAAAAGTCTTTATTTAGATACATGTTTTTACTTCTATTTGGTACATACCTAGGAGTGGAACTGCAAGGTCAAAGCTAAAAATGTGGTTACTTTTATAAGAAACTGTCAAATTATTTTGTAAAATGGTTGTGTCATTCTATATTCTCACTAGCAATGTATGACAATTACACTTCTTATTTGTCAACACTTGGTAGTAGTCAGTCTTTAATTTTAGCCATGCTAGTGGCTATGTAGTGGCATCTTATTATAGTTTTAATTTGCATTTCATTGACAATTAATGATGCTGAGAATCTTTCTATGTGCTTATTGACCACACATATATTTCTTTTCCTTTCTTTTCTTTTCCTTTTGTTTTCTTTCCTTTCCTTCTCTTCTCTTTTCTTTTTTCTTTTCTTTTCTTTTTCTTTCTTTCTTTTCTTCTTTTCTTTTCCTTTTCTTTTCTTTTCTTTCTATTTTTGAGACAGAGTCTTACTCTGTCACCCAGGCTGGAGCATAATGGGACAATCTCAGCTCACTGCACCCACCACCCACACCTCACTCAAGCGATCCTCCCACCTCAGTTTCCCTAGTAGGTGAGACTGCAGGTACCTGCCACCAGGCCCAGCTAATTTTGTTTGTTTGTGTTTTTCTTGTTATTTTTTGTAGAGATGGGGTCTCACCATGTTGCCCAGGCTATTCTCAAACTCCTGAGCTCAAATGATCCACCCACCTCGGCCTCTCAAAGTCCCAGGATTACAGGTGTGATCCTGGCCATACATGTATTTTTTTACTGTGAAGCACCCTTTAAAATATTCTGTACATTTTAAATTGTCTTCTAATTATTAAAAAGTTGTGCATTTTATATACAAGTCGTTTGTCAGATTGTGGTATTAAGAGTATTTTCTCCTTGGCTTTTTTTAATGATGTGTTCTAAAGAGCACAAGTTCTTATTTTTAATGAAGTACGATTTATCAAGTTTGTACAGTTAATTTTGCTTCCTAAGATATATTTGCATATTCCAAAATTATTAATATTTCATTATGTTTCCTTCTAGAAATTTTTATTGATCTTTTGTCCTGTGTTTCTTATTAGCAATTTTAGTATTCAAAGATCTACAATAAGCATTTACCAAAGATTGTTTATTCATAGTCAAATAATGGTGATTTGACTAGATGATTAACCTATATTCATGAATAAATTCAATCTTTTCCATTCTAACATATAACAGAAAACTACTTCGTGAATTTCTAATAATTATTTTACTTTTAAATGGTGCTTTCTATTGTAATCTATACTCAATCTATACTCAAGTAACTTACATCATCATAAAATTTCTAAGAAAACAGTCCTCAAATAAAGCTGCATTATAACCAGCTTCATTTATTGGTGAATGAAACTAAGCCTAGTGAGTATTCTGTACCTCAATCTAATTTAAAGTTCTAGAAAGCTCTTTTAATGCCATATATGATAAATACGTTGCAAAATCTATTGTACTTAATGGAAAAGAACAAAATTGTAAATTATAATCCAATAATGAGTTATATAATTCCTCATTAATCGATTATGTTAGTATATTTTTGTTGACAACAACAGCCATCCATATTTTATTTGGCATGAGAAGGGGAGGAGATTAGTTACAAAAGCTTCAAAACATATGTTCATTTCCTACCTATCTGAAAATATAGAAAACATATATTCCTGATGGTTGAGAAGACATGCTGAAATTTTTGCTCAGGCACTTAGCAAAGGTCTTGGATGTCACATTTATTTGACAATTACCATATATAGAATATACATTATTGTTCAATCGTATCTTCATTCATGTTTTCTCATTTTAAAACAATCCTGTGAGATCAGTGCTTACTACATATTTGTTAAGTCAAGTAATTCTAGAGAACAATTTTAATACATTTTGTCAGTAGATAATATTTTGATATTTATGTATAATAACAAAGAGAACACAAAGCAAAAGAAAGGTCTCTATAAAATAGTATTAATCAGGTAGAATAGGCAGCATAATATGTATATCTATTGATATCCATTAAAATTGAATTGATAATTCCACTAGCCCATGGAAGTGAAGTCCTATAATATTCTTAAAAAGTATAATGACTAAATTCATTGCTTTTTATTCATACTTATATTTAATTTTGCTACATGGAAATGACTTTAAATTTGTCATCAAGTTTTCTTTGATATTTATTTCAAATAATTTATAAATATAAATAATAGCAGTTTTCCTCAAAATAACTTTTTATATCACAGATTTTCATTTATTGTTATGTAAAGGCATGGTGTCTTCAACGTTTACATTTGAGAATATAAAATTACAAAATTTAACTACATACAGCCTCGTTGTGAGTAACCCTGGCCCCTGAGTCTCACAATCTCTTCTATTATCATTTCAATTTTATTCCACTGAATCTAAAAACTCTGCATTATGTCTCAAGGTGCTCTTATTAGGAAGGTAAATGTGTAAATATTATTTTTCCCACAATACATATGAAAAAGATGTTCAGCAAAATAAAATGACTTATTCCAAGGCATAGGGTTCAGTCCATATGAGAACTGGTATTTAGTGTTATTTCTGCATTAGCTAACCTATCTCTTCTCTCATTCTCCATGACCAAATAAAACTATCATAATATTAATGACAGATTCCTGATATATATGACAGGTCATATTTCAGCTGAAGCAACCACTTTTAGCTCTTATTTGGTTTTATATTCCAAATTATTCTATTTTCTTTTTCAAGGTTGAATACTAGCCAGAAATTTTATACATTGTCTTTTTCATTTTTGTATCTACTATGCTAAAACAAAATTGAATGAAGAGTAAGTATCCACTAAATATTTGTTGAATAAATGCATTATTTACCAAGTAAAAGGAAACATCGTAATCTTCTCTTCTACTAGTCGTAACACCTCCCTTTTTACCCATCAGGTTGTCCCCAGTCTATTCCTCTAATGATTATGTACTTTCTTCCATACATGTCAGAGCCTTTTTCCCCTCAAGATGTTGAAAGGGAACTGGTGGCATAAATAAATTTTCATGGAAAAAATTAATCAAATTGAATATAACATTTAAGTTTATTACTAAAATAATTTCACTACATTTATAGGCATGTTTCAATTAAAAGTGAAATATCTTATTAATATAGGAAATTTTAACACAATTCCTGGCTAAGTAGGCACTTAATACATTTTATTCACTTCTTATTCTTCTTGTCTTCCATTTAGAATAATTCTGTTATATAATCCATAGTATCCATTTATAACCTTTATTTCTATTATTATAATTTTTACAATTGTTCTCATATGGTTCAATATTCAAAGTGTGGCATCCCTGAAAAAGTTAAATTTTCTTTAAAATTCTGTGCATTGAATGTCAATTTTCCCCCAGTATTTATTATATACACCATACCATTATTCATTCAATTTCAAAATAATTTTCATTCTTTAAGTTAAATAGCAAACAAATAATAAACTGCGAAACCAAAGTCAACTTGAATGTTATGCTTAGGGCCATTTCTTTCTGTATTGTTTTTTCTTTTAATCTATAGTGGGCAGTTCAAAGGCTAATAGTATATTGGAAAAATTCTGAATTTGAAGGACATGTCAACATTAATATATATGTGAAGAAGTAAATAGATTTCCAGTCATCAGGATAATGAATGAACACACACACACACACACTCACTCACTCACTCACTCACTATCTTTCTCTCTCTCTCTCTCTAGCCAGCCTTAGGAGGACTGACATCATGAAACGATTTATAATTTTTCTGTAGCCTTTGGCTACCTTTCCCATTGGCCTTTCCTTGTGATGATGTCAATAGTACTTATAGCAGTATCTAAAAAGAGAAGTATGTTTGGTAAGCATCTGTTGATGGTAATGTCATAATGACATAACTATAAGATGTTCAACACCACAGAAACAAAGATTAAACTATATCAGTCCATATTCATTCTTAACGTATTGAATTAATGGGTTCATTATCAAAGGTTAAATGTCTGCCATCAGCAGGCTTAAGAATGATCTATTGTCTGCCCAAACCTTAGAATATAGTTTGCAAAATTCTGGCCTATAAAGTTTCACAAAGTTCTTAAGTTCTGTTCTGGCTTATAGTCCTATCTTGATGCCCCAGAGGCTACAGCATAACCAGAACTCAATCTATTGGTAGAAAAACTGGGAGAGGGAAGTAATGATTAGTCTGTATCTTAGTTTGCCCTCTTCAAACTTTCTTTTTACTATCTTATGCATTGTTATTATGCATTTTTTCATGGTCATACCATGCTGAAAATACTTAAATTGAATAAATGAAAACCAACATATAAAGAAACTGGGATAGATACATAGCTTTTTTCAAGAGAGACTGGAAAAACAACCTCTAACAAGATACCACCATTTATTAGTACTCTGAAAATGTAAATAATAGTATTTCAGTTTTCCAAAACTAAATAAATTTTCAGAGATTCTGTACTCCTGAGATCGCCAAAATAAGAATGCTTTATTTCCTAATTTTCCAGAGACCTAATAAGTGCAATGACCCAGTAATATATTTTATCTTTCATTTGTGCCATTAAAATCAAATTGTTTCAAAACATTTTCCAATTATTTGCTATTTATAAAAATAAAAATTCTATATGTATTACATTTGTGTTTTGTGACCTTGCTAAATTATTACTTTCATTAGTTACTTTGTGGATTCCCCCCTCTTTTTTTTAAGATCATGTCATCTAAAACTGGAAATAATTTCTGTCCTTTCCTTCCTTTTCTCCCTTCCCTTCCCTTCCCTTCCCTTCCCTTCCCTTCCCTTCATTCCTCTCTCTGTCTCTCTTTCTTTCTCTCTCTCTTCCTCTTCCTCTATTTTTTGGCTTCATTGTAATAATTAGGAACGCTAGCGTAACATTAATTGAAATGAGAAATACTGTATTTTTTTCCTTATTCCTGATTTTAGGAGATCAAAACTTCGCTGTTAAGTATAATATTAGCTTTAGGGTTTGTGTAGAAACACCTTATCAGATTGAAAACTTCATCAGATTGAATAAATTTCCTTTTATTTCATGATTTACTGAGAAGTTTTAATTGTGAATGAATTTTGAATTAAAATGAAATTCTTGTTTTAATATATTTTAATGGATGTTGCATTAAAATGCTTTTCTGCATCTACTGAAATAGCTTACTTTATTCTATTAATATGGTGTGTTTAGTAGAATTCTAATGTGGCTCCCAAATGCCCTAGCCTCTGGTATATATATGCCTTCTACTAATTATTCAATTAAATGCTAATGTTAGGGTTGCTGTAAAGGGATTCTGGAGATGTAATTAAGATACCAAATCAACTGACCTTAAAACAGGGAAATTATCTGGGTGGGCCTGACCAAATCAAATAAGACCTTTAAATCTGAGAGAGAAGTCAGAATTATTCAAAGAGTGATTAGGATTTGACAAAAGTTCTCAGTGCTGGTGTGGAACAGGTGGAGGTCTTGTAATAAGGAACCTGGGCAGTCCCCAGCTACTAAAACCAGTCTATGGCTGCTAGCTAGCAAGGAAAGGGGACCTCAGTCTTAAGACTGTAAGAAATTATATTTTGCTAACAATCTTAGTAAACTTGGAATTTTTTTTTTTTTTTTTCCTGAATCTCCAGATGAGAACTCAGTCTGGTGAAAGCCTTGATTTTTGACTTTGAAGTCTCTAACAGAAAATCCACATAAGCCATGTCTGGGCTGCCAACATACAGAACTGTGAGCTAATACATGGGTAGTTTTAAGTTAGTAGTTTGTTGTAAACGTTTATGAAGCGATGGAAAATTAGTATATATATACTGAATTACACTGATTGGTTTTCTGACATTGAATCAATTTTTTGTTCCCAGAATAAATCTCTCTCAGTCTTGATTTGTTACCTTTTTTTTTTTTTATATATGTTGTTGGATTAGATCAGCCGTCCCCAACATTTTGGTACCAAGAACTGGTTTCATAGAAGACATTTTTTTTCCATGGCACCGGGCTCGGGAGTTGGAGGTTTTTGGGATGATTGAGGTTAATTACATTTATCATTAGATTCTCATAAGGAGCACACAACCTAGATCCCTGGCATGCATCATTCACAATAAGGTTCAGGCTCCTATGAGAATCTAATGCCACAGCTGATCTGACAAGAGGCAGGGCTTAGCTTAGCTCCCTCCTGCTCACCTCCTGCTGTGTGGCCTGGTTCCTAATAGATCAGGGACCCGTGCCACTGCAGCCCGGGAGTTGGGGATGCCGAATTAGATTAGCTAGAATTTCTTTCACAATTTTGTGGCAGCACTTACAAGGGATGCTAATTTGCAGTTGTCTTTTCTTCTGATTCTTTTCAGTTTGATCTAAAGGTAATTCTGATCTCATAAAATGAGGTGGGGAGTATTTCCTACTTTTCTGTTTTCTAAAGGAATTTTGTAGGTTTTGCTATTTCTTTGAATGTTGGCAGAGTTCATCAGTGAACATACATGGGTGTAGAATTTTCCTGTGGGAGTGTTTACATGAGAAATTTCATGTCTTAGTAGAGATAGTGTTATTTGGGTTTTTGTTTCAACTTGAGTCAATTTTAGTAATTATGTTTCAATAATTTTTCCACCTATATTGTCAAATTTCTTTGCATAAAATTGTTCATAATATTATCTTATTATGATTTTAGTATCTCTAGGATTTGATACTGTTGATTCATGCTGTCTGTTAATTTTTATATTGAGTAGTCTTGGGATTAATCAGTTTTGTGTATATTTTAAGGCATTTCCCATCTCCTTTTTCTCTTCTTTACCTCTCTCCTTTTTTTAACCCTTCCTCTCCTCCTTTTTCTTTTTATTATTATTATTAGTAGTATTTTTACCTTTGTAACTTTTTTCTACTTTATTGTTAAGCTGGAACCTTTTGTGATTAATATTAATACCTGTAGGCATAATTTTTGTCTTCAAGAACTACTTTAACTTTATTGCAAAATGTATCAAATGTATTTTATATTTCAGTTCTAAACATTTATAATTTCCCTTGCAAATCCTTGGTTAACCTATTGATTACTGAGACTATGTTTCTAAATTTTCCAGTATTAAGTTTTATAGGTATCTCATAATTTTTGGTTTTAATTTAGTTCCCTTATAATCCAAATGATTTCAGTCTTTTAAAAATCATTATGACCTGTTTAACGTCCTAATATATTGTCTACCTTGGTGAATGTATCATATACTTATGAAAAAAATGTATTATCTAGTTGGTTATAGTTTTCCACGAATGTAAATGAATCAAAATGATTATGTTGTTTAAGTTATCTGTATCTGTTATAATTTGGTTGTTGTTATACATTGTTTTATCAACTGGTAAGAGAGAGATTTAAAACCTCATATATTCTTCTGGCCAACATGGTGAAACCCCATCTCTACTAAAATACAAAAAAAAAAAAAAAAAAAAAAAAAAAAAAATTAGCCAGGCATGGTTAATTAGCCATGACTATAATGCTAGCTACTTGGGAGGTGGAGGCAGGGGAATCGCTTGAACCCAGGAAGTGGAGGTTGCAGTGAGCCAAGACTGTGCCACTGCCCTCCAGTCTGGTGACAGAGCGAGACTCCATCAAAAAAACAAAACAACAACAACAAAAAACTCATATATTCTTTTTTTTGTTTTCCAATCAATTGTTCTCAAAAGAAAGAATCTTTCTTTGAGCATACTTAATGTTTAAAATGAAATCTAAACTTTTCTATTATCTTTTTGCATTACATTCACAGTTAATATTTTAACATCAAAGTTAATACTTTACAAATTAAAACAGAGATATGACATACCAACATCTCTGGAATGCAGTAAAAGTAGCAGTAAGAAGAAAGTTTGTAAAGCCCTATACACCTACCTCAAAATGTTAGAGAAATCTCAAATTAATGATTTAACATCACAACTAGAGGTACTAGAAAAATAAGAACAAACTCCAAAGCTAGCAGAATAAAAGAAATAAGTAAAATTAGAGCAGAATTGATGAAATTAAGATTCAAAAATTCATAGAAAGAATTAATAAAACCAGGAGTTGACTCTTTGTAAAAATAAAGAAGATCAAAAGACAGCTAGCTAGATTGACAAAGTAAAAAAGAGAGAAAATCCAAATAAGCACAATCATAAGTTAGAAAGGCAACGTTACAATTAATACCATAGAAAGACAAAAAAAATCTCCAGAGACTATTATGAACAGTTCTATGCACACCAACTAGAAAATCTAGAAGAAATTGATAAATTCCTGGGGGAAAAAAACACTCTCCCAATATTTAAGAGGAAGAGATTGAATTCCTGAACAGATCAATATCAAGTACTGAAACTGAATCAGTAATAAAAAACATACCAACCAAAAAAGACCCAGATTCATATCTGAATTCCATCAGGCATACAAAGAAGAGCTGGTACCAATTCTACTGCAACTATTCCAAAAAATCAAGGAGAGGGGACTCTTGTATAACTCATTCTATGAATCCATCATCACCCTGAAACCAAAACCTGGCAAAGATAAAACAAAAAAAGAAAACTGCAAGCCAATATCTCTGATGAACAGAGATATAAAAATCAGCAAAATATTAGCAAATCAAATCCAGCAACACATCAAAAAGTTAATTCACCACAATCGAGTAGGCTTTATTCCTAGGATGCAAGTTTAGTTCAACATATGCAAATCAATAAGTGTGATTTACCACATGAATAGAATTAAAGAATAGAATTAAAAGTAAAAAACATATGATCATCTCAATAGATGCAGAAAAACTGTTCAGTAAAATACAACATCTCTTTACGATAAAAAGCCTCAACAGACTAGGCATAAAGGAACATATCTCTATGACAAACCCACAGCCAACATCATACTGAATGAGCAAAATCTAGAAGCACTCCCCTTGATAAAGAATGTCCACTCTTACCACACCTATTAAAGATAGTATTGGAAGTCTTAGCCGGAGCAATAAAGAAAAAGAAAAACATAAAAGACATCCAAATAGGGAAAAAAGTCAAACTATCTCTCCTCACTGATGATATGGTTCTATATCTAGAAAATCCTAAAGACTCTGCTGAAGGGCTCCTGTAACAGATAAACAACTTCAGTAAAAATTTAGGATACAAGATGAATGTATATAAATTGGCAGCATTTCTATATACGAATAATGTTCAAACTGAGAACCAACTCAAGAATGCAATCCCATTTGCAATAGCCGCCGCCCCCGCAACCACATAAGCAAAATACCTATAAATACCTTAACTAGTAGGGAAAAGATCACTGTAAGAAGAACTACAGAGCACTGTTGAAAAAATCATAGATGACACAAATAAATAGGAAAACATTACATGATTGTGTATTGGAAGAATCTATACTGTTAAAATAGTCATATTGCCCAAAGCAATCTATAGATTCAATACTATTCCTATTGAACTACCAAATTCATTTTTATAGAATTAGAAAAAAAAAATTCTACGAGTTGTATGGAACAACAACAACAACAACAAAAATCCCAAATAGCCAAAGCATTCCAAAGCAAAAAGAACAAAGCTGGCCGAGTTCAAACTATCCTTTAAGGCAACAGTAACCCAAACAGCATAGGACTGATATAAAAACAGACACATAGATGAATGGAACGGAATAGAGAGCCCAGAAATAAAGCTGCACAAATGTAGCCATCTGATTTTCAATAAATTTAACAAAACTAGGCTATGGGGAAAGGGCTTCCAACTTAATAAATGGTGCTGAGATAGCTGATTAGCCCTATGCAGAAGAATGAAACTGGATGACTTTCTTTTCCCATATCCAAAAATTAACTCATGTGGATTTAAGATTTAAATGTAAGACCTCAAAGTATAAGAATCTTAGAAGAAAACCTATGAAACACCATTCTGGACATTGGCCTTGGGAAATAATTTATGACTAAATCCTCAAAAGCAATTGCAACAAAAACAAAATTTGATGAGTGCAACATAATTAAACTAAAGATCTTCTGCCCAGCAAAAGAAACTATCAATAAACTGACATCTTACAGAATGGGTGTCAGAATATTCTCAAACTATGCATCTGACAAGAGTCTAATATCCAGAATCTATAAGAAACTTAAACAATTCAACAAGCAAAAACCAAACAATGTCATTAGCAAGTAGACAAAATATATGAACAGACACTTCTCAAAAGAAGACATACAAGTGGCCAATAAACATGAAAAAATGCTCACCATCACAAATCATCAGAGAAATGCAAATGAAAATCACAATGAAATGCCATTTCCCATCAGTCAGAAAGGTCATTACTAAAATGTCAAAAAACAATAGTTACTGGCAAGGTTGTGAAGAAAAGGGAAGGCTTATACACTATTAGTGGGAATAGAAATCAGTTCAGCCACTGTGGAAAGCAGTTTTGAGACTTCTCAAAGAACTATAGAAGGAACTACCATTTGACCTAGCAATCCCCTTACTTAATACGTATTCAAAAGAAAATTATTCTACAAAATAGACACATGCACTCATATGTTCATTGTAGCACTATTCTCAGTACTAAAGTCATTGAATCAACCTAGGTGTCTATCAATATTGAACTGGATAAAGAAAATATGGCCCATATGCACCATGGTATTCAATGCAGCTATGAAAAAGAATGAAATCACATTTTTTGCAGCAACATGGATGAAGCTGGAGGCCATTATCCTAAGTGAGTAACGCAAAAACAGAAAACCAAACACCACATGTTCTCAGTTATAAGTAGGAATCAAACAGTGGGTACTCATAAAGATGACAATTATGGATACTGGGGACTAGTAGAGTGGGGAGGGTGGAAGAGGGTAAAGGGTTAAAAAGCTAATGTTGTGTACTGTGTTCATTATCTGAGTGTTGGATCATTTGTATCCCTAACCTCAGTGTCACACAGTATGTCCCTTA
This sequence comes from Macaca nemestrina, assembly GCF_043159975.1. Lineage (NCBI taxonomy): Eukaryota > Metazoa > Chordata > Mammalia > Primates > Cercopithecidae > Macaca > Macaca nemestrina. The sequence continues at coordinate 82,268,828 of NC_092129.1, forward strand.
ATAAACCTGCACATATATCTCTGATTCTAAAATAAAAGTTGAAATTGTAAAAAAAAAAAAAAAAGTAGCTGGTTTATCCAATTGAATCAGATGGGAAACTATTCTCATGTCTATGTTCTAAAAATGGACTAACTTAGCTTTAAATTAATTTTTCCTCTTAAAAAAAAAAAGCATTTGACCAAATCTAAAACTCATTCATGATAAAAACTCATTCATGACTGATATATATAAAACAGTCAGAAAACTAGGAATACGGGGTTCTTCCTCAACTTGATGAAGAACATTTATAAAAGCCTTCTTGATAATGGTGGGAAATTAAATGCTTTTCTTTAAAAATTGGGGACAATTTGAAGATGTCCTTTCTCACCACCTTTTTCAGCATTGTACTGGAAATCCTATTGAATTCAAGTAAATAAGAAAAGGAAATAAAAGATACACAGATAGGAGAAAAAGAAGTAAAACTGTCTTTGTATGAAAGTGATATGCTTGTCTTTGTTGAAAATTTCAAGGAATCAAAAACAACAAAACTCTCATGGAACTAATAAGCAAATATAATAAGGATAAAAGATTAATATACAAAAGTCAATTGCTTTCTTATATATTAGCAATAAAGAATTGTGATTTAAAACTAAAAGCATAACACCATTTACATTAGCACTCCCCCAAAATAAAATCTAAGGTACAAATCTAACAAAATGTGTATGAGTTATATAATAGGAAAACTATAAAACCTTGATGTAAAGTTCAAAGATCTATGTAATTGAAGAGTAATACATGTTCATGGATATGAAAACTCAATATTGTTAAAATATCAGTTCTTCCCAGCTTGATCTGTAGAGTCAATGCAATGCCAATCAAAATGCCAGCAGTTATTTTGTGACTCTTGACAAAACAGATTCTACAGTTTCTATGGAAAAGTAAAATACCACAAATAGCTAACGCCATACAGAAAAAAGTCAGAGGCCACTCACTAGTCAACTTCAAGACTTACTATAAAGCTACTTTAATCAAAATACAAAAATTAGCTGGGCATAGTGGCATGTGCCTGTGGTCCCAGTTACTCAGGAGATTGGGGTGGAAGCATCCCCACAGCCTGGGAGGTTGAGGCTACAGTAAGCCATGATTGCACTACTCCACTCCACCCAGGGTGACAGATCGAGACTGTCTTAACAAAACAAAACAAAACAAAAACAAAACAAAGCCAAAAAAAAAAAAAAAAAAAACCACATGAATATGATACTAGTGAAAGAATAGACGAATGGGTCAATGGAACACATTGGACCCCAGATATATGCCCATGCAAATATGGTCAACTGATCCTTGGCAAAGGAGCAGATGCAATTCAATAAAGAAAGGATTATCTTTTTAATACATAGTGTTGGAACAACTAGGCATTCACATGCAAAAAAAATAATGAATTTAGACCCAGACTTTCTACCTCTCACAAAAGTTAACTCAAAATGAATCATATACCTAAATGTAAAGAACAAAAGTATAAAACTTTTACAAGGTAATATAGGAGAAAATCTAAATGATTTGAGTTTGGTGATGACTCTTCGGATACAGCACCAAAAACATGATTCATGAAATAAAAGATTGATAAGTTGGAATTCATTAAAATTTAAAACTTCTGCTCTGCAAAAGCTAGTGTTAAGGGAGTGAAAATTCAAGACACAGACAGGGAGAAAATATTCGCAAAGCCCACATCTGATGAAGGACTGAAAAAAAACCAAAACCCAAACCAAAATCAAAAGCACACCCAAAATAAAACCTCTTAAAACTCAAGAATAAGGAAACAACCAAATATAAAAATGGGCAAAAGATGCAAACAAACACCTAATCCAAGTAGACATACAGATGGCAAACAAGGATAAGAACGATGCTCAACAGTATAGGTCACTAGGGAATTGCAAATTAAAGCAAAAATGAAATACCACTATGCACCCCTTGACATGGATAAAATCTAAAATCCTGTCAACACCAAGTGCTGACAAAGATGTGGAGCAATAGGAACACTCATTCAGTGCTGATGGGAATGCAAAATGGTGTAGCCACTTTGGAAGACAGTCTGCTAGTTTCTTAAAAGGCTATAAACATAGGCTTACAATGTGATCTGGCAATCATGCTCCTAGATATTTACCCAAATGAATTGAAGATGTATATCCACACAAAAACTTACACAAGAACATTTACAGCAGTATTTATTATTCATAAATTCCAATTGAAAGCAAGCAAGATTTCCTTCAATAAGTAAATGGATAAATAAACTATGATACATTAGTACATTGGAATGTTATTCAGTAATTTTTAAAGGACTGAGCTGTATGTGGGAAATCTCTGAATGTTTTACTAAATTTTGCTGTAAACCAAAAACTGCTCTAAAAATAGTCTATTTTAAAAAATGAACTATTGAGCCACCAAAAGATTTTGGGGTACACTAAGTGCATTTTGCTAAATCAAAGAAGTCAGCTGAAATATCTTTATGTTCTGTATGATTTCAACTCTATTATACTCTGAAAACCTAAAACTATAAGACAGTAAAAAGATCATTAGTTCCAAAATTTCAGGGGGAAGGAGAAAAGATGAATAAGTGGAGCACTGTGGATTTTTAGGACAGTGAAACTATTGTGTATGATACTATAAATGTAAACATATGATGTTATGCATATGTCAAAATCTGGAGAACTGTATAACACAAAGAGTGAACTCTAATGAAAACTATGGACTTTGGGTAATAATAATTTATCAATATTGGTTCATCAGTTGTGGCACAAGAACCACACTAAAGCGAGACGTTAATAATAAGAGAAACTGTGCACGTGATGGGACAGACAGTATAGGGAACCCAGCACAATTTTTCTCTGAACCTAAATCTGCTCTAAAAGATTAGATCTATTTAAAAAATAATAATAAATAAATTGAAAGGTTAAAAAAGAAACTTAATACTTTACTTTAGAAATCAATAATTTACCTCTTAAGCTAATATTTACTTTACATAAATGTAAAAACCTTGCATCTTAATGATTCATTTACTACTTCCATCACCGTCGATAATGTAAATGGTGTGCATACTACGTCTGCATACATTATAAACCCCATAAGATGATCTTATAAATTTTGTTTCAACACACATATGAATTTTAAATAAATTAAGAGGAAATATATTGTTTATATTTATTCACAAATCAAAAATTTCCAATAATCTGTATTAGTGTTTCAAGGACTGAATTTCACTCTGCTCTCATTTTCAGGTAAATAACTCTTTTATTTATTTATTTATTTATTTATTTATTTATTTATTTAGAGAGGGAGTCTCACTCTTTCGCCCAGGCTGCTGTGCAGTGGCGCCATCTCGGCTCACTGCAAGCTCCGCCTTCCGGGTTCACGCCATTCTCCTGCCTCAGCCTCCCGAGTAGTAGGCGCTACTGGCGCCCACCACCACACGCGGTAATTTTTTGTAGTTTTAGTAGAGACAGGGTTTCACTGTGTTAGCCAGAATGGTCTGGATCTCCTGACCTCGTGATCCGCCTGCCTCGGCCTCCCAAAGTGTTGGGATTACAGGCGTGAGCCAAGGCGCCCGGCAACTTTTATTTTTTAATAGCATTTCCTACGGCATAGTGTAATGGAAAATTTTCTTAATTTTTATTTATCTGAAAATATCTTTATTTCACCTTTATTCTAGAAGGATAATTTAGCTAGACACAAGATTCTGGATTTCCATTTTTCTTTCTCTTTCTTTTCTTTTCTTTTTTTTTTTTTTGTTTTTACCAGCACTTTGGAGATACTTACCATGGTCTTCTGGCCTCAATACTTTTTGAGAAATCTTTATTCATTCATTATATTTGTTCCCTTGATGCAGTATTTCATTGTTCTCTGACTACTTTGAAAATTTACCCTTTCTCATTGGTTTTCAGTAATTTAGTTTGGATACATCTATGTGTTGTTCTTATTTATTCTGCTTCTGATGTTCTGAGCTTATTGAATCTGTGTATTTATGTCATTAATCAAATTTAAGAAGTGTTCAGGCGTTATTTTTTAAACATTTTTTTCTGCCTCATTCTTCCTCTTCTTCTGCACCTTCGATTATGTTTACGTCAGACCTTTCAATATTGTGTCACAGTTACCTAAGGCTCTGTCCATGTTTTCTTCATTTTTTTTTTTCTCCTACTCAGGTGGATAAACTCTATGAATCCATCGTGAATTTCACTATCTTTCTCTGTCATCACCATTCTGTTATTCTACAATTAGGCTTATCTGGTGTTGTTATTTGTGTGTTTTGAGATGTACTTTTCAGTTCTAAGTTTACTTTGGTTCTTTTTAATGTTTTCTATTTCTCTGTTAAAATGTAGTCACTTTTGATTCATTATTAATGAAGTTTCTCTTGCTTAATTTGCATGATCATAATAGCTACCCTAAAGTTTTTCTCTAAAAATTTCAATACCTGCTATCATCTTGGGATTACCATTTCTTGATTTTATTTCTGTTGAGAGTAGGTCAACTTTCCTGGTTCTTCATATGTTGAGTAATTTTGTATTTTGTACATTGTGATGTTTTGTTGTGAGCACTCTAGATTCTGCTACAGTCCCCTGAAGAGTGTAAATGTTTTTGATTTAGCAGGCAATTACATTGGATAGACTCCAATTATAAACTCTTTCTCAACTTAGGGTACATGGTAATTAAAGCCTCGCTTCAGACTGCATGAAGTCCAACGGGTAAATGTGTAATCGAGGAATGGAAACACACGGGTCAAATATATACTTGACTCAATTTTTTTAGTCATTTGACTCCCCTTGTTGGCTTGTTTTTTTTTTTTTCTGAGTTTCCCTCTTCATACCCATCTCCACAACTACTCTCCAGCAGTGCTGGTTGCTACAGGCTTCTTTCCCATGTTCTTTAACCTAGGAAGATATCTGGCTTATTCCTGAGACTGTAGCATCTCTGCACCCTCCTGCAAATGTTGCTGCCTTCAGAGCAAAGATGAAAAGTAAAAAAAAAAAAAATATGCTTTGTTGGTTGCTTTCTTCAAGTTTGGACTTGTTTCTGGAATCTGCCTACTTGTTGAAAATATTAATAGCCTATGATATTAGAAATTAATGATTAGTTTTATGTATTGCAGAAAATATTTAATTATGCTGATTTTTCCTAATATATTTTTATGTTTACAATATTTGACTTAGTAAAGGAAGAAAACAAAGTAGCAGAATAATGATGTATACCTTGCAAGTTTGTTATAAAGTATAAATAAGATAATGCATATAAAATGCTTAGTAGACCATAATACATTAAAATAGGTTTTCAATAGATGGTGAATCCTTATCTTTCACCATCATTGGCAATGATAATGCCAATATTGTCGTTATTTGTTCATTTTTATCATAAATCCAAGAAAGAACATTGTTGGCTCTACTGGCATTGGAATATGAAGGGGTGACTTCATATTCCCTCTCATATTAGGGAAAGCTTATTAAAATTGTAAATGTCTATTCAAGTCTTCTGGACTGATAAGCTCTTGGAAAGAAATCTGAATGGAAACTGTTCCACTGAAGAGACTCAGCAGGTCTCTAGCTCTGGAATAGCCTTCAGACTTTCTTAGAATTCTCAGTGTGAATAGCAAGTTTCTCATTGACTTTTTTGTGTTTCAACATTTTATTTTTTTATTTTTTTTTTCCCCAAGACAGAGTCTCCTTCTGTCGCCCAGGCTCCACTGCAGTGGCGTGATCTTAGCTCATTGCAGATTCCGCCTCCTGGGTTCAAGCAATTCTCCTTCCTCAGCGTCTCCAGTAGCTGGGATTAAAAGTGCCCGCCACCACACCTGGCTAATTTTTGTATTTTTAGTGGAGACAGAGTTTAAAACCACGTTGCTCCAGGCTGATCTCAAACGAACTCCTGACCTCAAGTGATCTGTCCACCTCGGCCTCCCAAAGTGCTGGGATTATAGGCGTGAGCCACTGTGCCCAGCGAAGTGTTACAAAGTTTTTTTACCTGTATCTTCAGCTCTGATTAATAAACATTGCACACTTGGCTGTATTGTTATATACCCAAAATTCGTATGCCCTTGTTAATTTGTTTTGCTTTCAGTTAGTAAAGTTTGATTTGGCTACTCACCAAGGGAACAGACTCAATTGCAAAAATTCCTGTATTTCTCTGTTGAATTTACAGCTTGGAAATATAAATAGTTTGTGGGTGTATGTGTCCCTGTGTGTATGCTTCTGCATGCTAGCTAACTGATACCTCTTTAAAGAATATTTGATCCATACATTCCAAGTAATTGATTTTAGCTCAATGACTAGTAATTGATTTTAGCTCAATGACTTGGAACGTATAGATCAAATATTATTTGAAGTCCCAATCTGTAAGGAAAATGTCTCATTACCTGTGGGTAATGAGAAATAAAATTACACCATTCTAGATTGTTCTGAGAAATACTTGCTATAAAGTTTTATCTAAATCAATGTATTTCGAACCCAATGCATGGTAATCAAAGCAGAACTCCACATGGTTGAGATTATAGAAATACCCTTGTTTCATAAAGCCCTGAAATGGTCTTGGGACACGAAGCAGATTTGTTTCAGCAGAGTTCAGAAGCTGGCCAGGAAACATGAATTGCTAAGAGGTTGTAAAAAGCACATTGGAGTTGGGCCAGATATTACCCCTTGAATTAAAAGAGTAATTTGAAAATCGGGACACTACTTTATTTTTTAACCAATAGCTAACATTGGGGTTTCAGATAGGGAGAAATATATTTTGATTAATTCTGCCCTTTTCAGAGGGAACCTGGCAGCTTTGTCCTTCACCAGCTGGAGTTTATGTAAGGCCTTATGGAACAAGTCAGCCAACAGGGAGTTACAATAATCTAATCTTCGTGGCCTGGATACTGCCTTGCGTGAGCAGCTTGCATAAGTAAAGCATTTTTCAGTTTCCTGCTATGGAGTTGAGAACACAAAGGTATTGCACTGGTTTCCCTTGTCTGGCTAGACTTCTCTGAGAAAGACGAGATCCTCATTTCCTTTATCTGATTAACTGACTTGAATATTCTGGGTAGAGAGAAAAGCAATAGAAGCTATTAAGATTAATGATACCTCTCTAATTATGCAATTAACCAGCTATGACCTTCTAAATTTAGGAGAGTTAAGGTTAGCAGTTTTCCACTGAGTTTGATTCATCCTGATTGGCACAATTTATAACAAAATGTAAATAACCAGGTTCATACTGGTTATTTGGGATTTTGACTTAATTGTTTTAATTTTTGTGCATCTGCCTTGCTTAACATCTTTGCTTAGCTAGCAATTTAGTTATTATTTGTGTCAAGGTTGGTTACCTTCTGGGAATAACACATAAATATATAGGTTCTTTCATCTGGGATAGCCTTTACAGTTGAGTCAATACTAAGTTTACTTCCCATTCACCATCCTTAACTCATGGATGGTTTCCAGAACAGTACCTATCATGGTGTACCTTATCCAAATATTTATTGATCAGATGAAAATGTTCTTATAGAGGAGAAATATTTTTGTTGCATGGTGCGTACTATGTAACAAAAATATATGAACCCTTAACTCTAACTTATGACATGGATCATTTGCTCCCCTGAAGATATAAGATGACTTTCTGACAAGTATACTCTTTGAAATATTTCATACCAAAATGCAGTAACACTTTAAGGAGCAATGGTATATAAAGTCACTTTGATTAGAATACATTTGCTTTTTGCCCTTTTCTAGGAGAAGAACTCAGTTTTTTCCCATTCTCTATTTAGGGCTTATTCTAATTATTCTACTTAATCTGTTATAAATGTGGATAATATTGACATATATGGATTTTATACCATTATATTCAATCGAGTAGTTTGTATTTACCATGTAGACATTTTCTCTCGAAAAGGAAAAAAAATAAATCAGGCTCTTTGCTTTGGATTTTAAACATCACTTTCCTATACAGTAATAAAATATATTTGGGTTCGGCTAATAAGACATTGTTCTATTTTTGTTATACCTGTATAACCTAATAAGAAAACATTGAGACGCTAGATGATCTCAATTTCTAATTCAAAAGAATCTTTTCCTCTAATGCCTTTACTCCCTGGGTTCACCACTACTTTGATTATCTTTATCTGAAAAACACTTGATTCACAAGTGTTTATTTTTGTTCCTCAGTTAATGTTGTAGAATTAGAAGAAGCTTTTAAAATAAAGTGATTGCATGAAGACAGGGGACTCAGGAATACCTTGGTTACGCTTTCTGGAGGAACGTCTTCTCCTCCCACACTTCTCATGGGAAAGATATAAACTGGGAGCAAGTAGCAATTTATTGTTAACTGGGGTTATGATCTGAATCAGTTCTGAATTTCAGAATTTGCCATAACAAAGAACTAACCACCAGCAAACAAAAACAAAACAGCTGCGTGGGGAAAATCGTATGAGAGAAATGATAGCAAGATGCCCTAGCAACTCCAGGCAACTTTACTACCTTTATATTACCTTACAGCTTGCCTCCAGGTCCCAGCTATGACCACCTCAACTTCTGTTCAACTACTTGCTCCCATGGGCCACACTCCAGATCCTCTGATCAATTGAAATCTCCATCGAAGTAGTGCTTTCACAGAACTGCTCTCTGAAGACAACCTCATCTAGTTTCCATGCTTTCCCTGTTTCACTCTGTACACTTGGCTTTCAATGTCAATCTTCTGGTGCTTAAATATTCCCTTTTCTCATAACTTTAGCTGTCTTCTATCTTCATTTTCTTCTTTCGGATCCAGTACCACCATCTATCACTTCAGTGACCTTTGGCAATTATCTTCAACTTCCTCAAACTTTCTCATATCCAATGATATGACTTTCTCATGTAAACAATTTTATGACTCTTCTTGCCTTAAGATGAAGTTTCAACCTCTATACAGGTTTCAGAAGGCCCTTCTGATCTGGTCCTTTCTACTTCCCTCCTCTTCTCTTACTATTCCCCTTGTCACACAAACTCCTCCAGCCAAAATAACCCAATTTTATCCCCATTTCCTCTATCGTGTCCTTCTCAGGAGGGAAGAACCTCTTGGCTTTTTTTGTTTGTTTGTTTGTTTGTTTGTTTTTTGAGATGGAGTCTTGCTCTGTCACCCAGACTGGAGTGCAGCGGTGCGATCTTGGCTCTCTGCAAGCTCCACCTCCTGGGTTCACACCATTCTCCTGCCTCAGCCTCCAAAGTAGCTGGGACTACAGGCACCCGGCACCACGCCCGGCTAATTTTTTGTATTTTTAGTAGAGATGGGGTTTCACCATGTTAGCCAGGATGGTCTCGATCTCCAGACCTCATGATTCGCCCTCCTGAGCGAGCCTCCCAAAGTGTTGGATTTACAAGCATGAGCCAGTGCGCCCGGCTTGAACCTCTAGGCTTTTATGAAAGTTCTTCCTCTGCCAACACTATTGTTGGTTTCTGTCCTTTCCTCATGTAGCTAACTTCTACATACCACCTGTTCAGTTCTAGGAGGCATTTCCTGACTTCCAACTCTCCAGTACAGTTAAGTGTTTTCCTACAGTACCCATTATTTATCTTATGCTGGTATTTAGTAAGCTACATTGTAATTGACTCTTACATTGACTGTCTCCCTCAATAACAGTAAACATTGTGATACATCACTGTGTTCTCTGAGCTTAGCACCATGGTCTACACATAATGGGCACTCAATAAATATAGTTGAATATATCAATAAATTTCAGATCTCAACAGGTTATGTAACTGGTCCAACATCATTCTTCTATACTGGTCTGACACACACTTTTAAAATTTAGTTCTCAAATCAACCCTTCTTTGATTACAGCTGCTGCACAGAAACTTTCAAAAACCAACTAAGTTACACAGTGTTCTAACTCCAGTTCTTCTGAATACCAAAGTACAATCTTAGATTTCATAACATTTTATATTAGTTGTATTAGATAAAAAATCAAATTTCTCTGTAGTTAAAATACCACATGAAGAAGATAAACTATTTATTCATGGGGATATGAGGAATTTTTGCCCTCTGTATAAAACAGAAATACAAAAATGCAGTGTTTCCTTTTTATAATGCTACTTTGAGGAAATCACATGATACAATTAATCTTAAACAGCAGAAGAGCATAAGGCCTGTACTGACACTCCTAGGAGACTTACCAAACTTGTTTGGTACTTTCAAGGTCAGAAAATATGACTTATTCTGTGTTTGCCTCCTACACAGAAGAGACAGTTTGCTTCATTAATATTAATGAAGGGGAAATCAGCATAAATGCCACAGATTAACAATAGTCTGTAAATTTGCTCTGATGAACAGTGTGTTTACTATACAATATAATTTCCATATATTTTTATTTATCCACTTGCCTTAAATATGTTGAGGAAATATATGACTACTTTTCCTTATGAAAACTTCAGGCCGGGCGCGGTGGCTCAAGTCTGTAATCCCAGCACTTTGGGAGGCCGAGACGGGCGGATCACGAGGTCAGGAGATCAAGAGACGATCCCGGCTAACACGGTGAAACCCCGTCTCTACTAAAAAATACAAAAAAATAGCCGGGCGAGGTGGCAGGCGCCTGTAGTCCCAGCTACTCGGGAGGCTGAGGCAGGAGAATGGCGTAAACCCGGGAGGCGGAGGTTGCAGTGAGCAGAGATCCGGCCACTGCACTCCAGCCTGGGTGACAGAGCAAGACTCCGTCTCAAAAAAAAAAAAAAAAAAGAAAACTTCAGAGGTAACATTTCAGTAATCACAGGATCACAGGTACTATGGCTATTAAACGACTCAGTAGGAAAGTTAAGCCTTTCACTTTATGTTTGTAGTATTTTGAGATCTAAGTGTTCCAAGTAAAATAATTTCAACTAACAAAAGCCTGTATTTCTTTTAGATTTTTTACAAGATATTATCCATATGTGTATATATATATTTCCCTATATATAAACAAATGTATATTTTTATTTATTATATATATTCTTATATATATTATTTTTATATATTTATTCATACATATATACTCATATATTGTATATTATTTATATATGTATACATATATATATTCTTATATATTTATTTTACCCACTACCTTGCATTATAGCTATGCTTCCAAGCAGATACATATAAGTCTAGTTACAGTAATGAATTGCTTAAGTTCAGGTAGAATTTCTGCAGTTGGTGAAAAATATTGGTACCTAAGCCATTTGCAGAAATTTTCAGTGCTTTATCAAAGTGTTATGCAATAACAACTATATCTTTATCTTCCTCTATGTCTATATCTGTATCTACATTTGTATGTATACCATCTATTTCTCTATCTCTATGTCTGTTTCTATCGACGTCTTTATACTGCTAAGAGTGGCAGATCTGCTAAAAGCATGCCTTCATATGGGGGAATGTGACCTTGTTTGTTCTGGTGATACCACTATATATTTTTTGAGCCCTGTCTTCCTCTAGACACCAATGCCTTTCTAGTCAGTGAGTCTTATAAATAAGTCTCCCAATTCAACCTCCAAAATGTTTCTTGATCCATCTTTCACCTTAATCCCTCTAAACTTAGATGAGACTTATCTCTTACCATGATTACTGCAAAAGCCTTTTAACTAAAGTCCCTTCTCTGAGTAGCACACATAAATAATCACATTTCACATTCCTCTGGGAGTTATTTTTCTAAAACCTAGGTATGATGGTATTATTCCTGTCTTTTAGAACCTTTAATGCCTTCTCCTTGCCTCAGGAATATGAAATCATCACCCTACTAGGGACTTTAACAAGTTGGCTTCAGTCCAACTATTTAGCATTAAGTGCAGCCAGCATTTTTTTAATGAGTATGCACTTTCCATGATTTGTAACTGTATTTATACAATTACCTCCACTTTAAGCCCTAGCACAAATTTAACATCCTCAGTGATGTCTTATTCAGTCTCTCAAAGTAGAATTCGGCATTCTCTTTTCTACCTTGTGATAGCGTTGTGTTCAAAGTTTATTTATAATATTCATTCTGTTGTACTATGCTTGTTAGTTTGCCTAACTTGTCCTCACAATTCAATTGCAATTTCCTTTTTATCTTTCCAATTTCTAGAACTGAGCCTATTTTTCATATACTATATGAGAGCTGGCTGAATTGAACAGAATAAAATATCAGGTATTTTTGTCTAATGTTTTTTCTGCATTATGTATTGCCTTAAAAAGAATTACAATGAAAAAATAAATCCTTTAAGAAATTATTATAACCTCTGCCTTATTTTAAAAAGAAACAAATCATGAACCAGAAGCCATAGAGTGACAGTAAGGGAGGGAGACATCATAATCACATAGGGATATCAAGCGGCTTATGCACATGTGCTTGGGAAACAGGAGGATGCAGAGGCGGAAGCATTTGGAAGTAGGTGCATTGGGGGGGTCCTTATTATTTCAAGTAAGAGAAACTGGCTTATTTAAGGTAAATGTCATAGGTGTTACATGAAAACCAAGAGCAAGGATGCACCCAGATCTCAGAAAAAAATTAGTGAGAAATAAAAATAAAATCTGAAGTCTCCTAACTGACTGCATAAACCCTCTCTTGGCCAAGGGACCCAAGAGAAACCTTAAGACTGAATTCCCAGCCTCACAGGTCAGGAGGTTAACACACCTCATCATACTTTCTCCCTTGCTCACTGCCATCACACTTTCTTGCCTAAGGGTTAAAAACACAGTCCTTTCGAAAGACTCACTCTACCGCTGATTTCAGCCAACTGCCAGACTGCTGCACCTCGTTTTTGTCTCCATAGAGCAACTGACCAGCGTTCCTTCCCGATAAGAGACCACCAACGACAGAGTGCTTCTGGCCAGTCAGTGGAGGATGCACAGTTGCGCACTGAGGGTTTTCATGTCCTCTGCTTCACCTTTCAGCATTAGAGTGCCCCAAACTCTGCCCTTAGATTATGCTAACGCTGCCATTCTTTGAACATGCCACCCATGAAAGGGCATGAATCTCAGTTGTATGTGTGCATGTTTCTCCCTTTATAAATATTCATTTCCCTTATAACCTATTAAATATGTATATTTGGCCACCATGCTCAGCATAAATTCTCATTCCGTTTACCCCTTCCCTCAGGTGTTTAATCTCAAGTTCTGCCAGAGCTATGATTCTCAGCCTATGAAATGGCCAGACTGCAGGTTGCAACCCTTTATGAGAAATAAAGCTTTCCATTTCAAATTGATGAACCTTGTGATTCTTCAGTTGACATTAGATAAAGATCTGGAATGCCTTCTCCATCTACTCATCTCTGTGTCTACTTTATTCTTTCTCAATACAGATCAAATATTCCTGTTGTAATATGGTGACTAGCACCTCCCTTTGAAGATTAGAACCAGATTAAGTCTGACATCAAGTTTTAATTTTCAGTTTTTATGGGGAGCAAACTTTGTCCAGCTTGAACAAGACACCAATTGTTGAATCAATTATGTCCAAGAATGAAGAATGGGTCATATTTGGCTCAGTGATGGCTAACTCTCCCTCTCTAACATGTGGCATTGCTGGGTGGCTACAAACTGAGCTTAAGAGGGCTTATGGACCAAAGACTGGCTCATTAAGATTATAATAAAGCCTTACTTTTTTTCAACACAGATAAATAAACCCTATGTCTTTGTTTTAGGGTTAAATCAATTAACAAAATATGACTCTCTAAAATGTAATCAAACTAAGGGGACTAATTGCTGCTCTGGTTTAAAAATACACATATCCCTCTAACCCTCTCTTGCTTCTTAAGTAGTGTTAGGGCTGGGCGCGGTGGCTCGTGCCTGTAATCCCAGCACTTTGGGAGGTCGAGGCAGGTGGATCACGATGTCAAGAGATCAAGACCAGCCTGGCCGACATGGTGAAAACCCATCTCTACTAAAAGTACACAAATTAGCTGGGTGTGGTGGTGCGAATCTGTAGTCCCAGCCTCTAGGGAAGCTGAGGCAGAAGAATTGCTTGAACCCAGGAGGTGGAGGTTGCAGTGAGCCAAGATTGTGCCACTGCACTCCAGCCTGGGCAACAGAGTGAGGCTCCGGAAAAAAAAAAAAAAAAAAAGACGTGTTAGAACTCTTCTACTCTTTCCTCCTATTTCCATGAAAGAATTTTCACTTTCTCAGGAGAGGAGAAGATATTGAGAAAGTAATCTAACTTCTTTACTCTTCTCTTGGGCAAACAAATAATTTGCTCATTTAACTGATACTGAGAGAAAGGCACTGCTCTCCCATTTATCCACATGTACAAGGCAGTAACCTTCTTTTGCTCCTGTTCTGATGGGCTCTAATCAGTGACCCTAGGGGAATGGTTCAGGGCCATGTAGAGGCAGGGTAGGAGCGTAGCTTTTTTTGTTCTAGTTCTTGATGCTTAACAGATATGAGGAAGATTCTACCTCCAGTGGATTTGGGAAGAGGGGTGTGTGTGTGTGTGTGTGTGTGTGTGTGTGTGTTAGAAATCCTGTTTTCCCTGTGAATCTAGGTTGCATTTTCTATTCCAGCTTTGTCACATCAGTATTAAAACTATTGTTTCCCATTTGATTTCAAATCATATATCTGAATAGAAGTCTGATTTATTAGCATCTATAAAACCCAGAAGAAGGTGCATGAACTAGATAACCTTTTGAAATGGACCCAAGCATTCACTTAGCAAATAAACTGAAAAGTTTAATGCATTTGATTTAGATCAACTTTTTCCAGTTACAGAAGTGGAAGCCATTGTTCACTGGTGATGGATTTATTTTTCGTTCAGCACAGGCCTGGGTGCCATGAATGGCGCTTTGCTGCTGACTGACGGAAGCAGCATGGTTGAGGGAGGAATTAGGTCATTAAGAAAGGGAAAGCTCTTAGTTCCAGTAAAGCCTCTTGTCACTAAAAGCATAGCTTCTGCTTTTGTTTGTTTTGCTTTAAAAGAAAGGCTCTCAAGTTTTGTTAGGTAAACCTAACCATTGTTAGGTAAACCATTTTGGTGCCCGCTAATGCAGTGTTTCTAGTGTGGTTCCCAGCCCAAAATATCACCATCCTCATGAGACTTGTTCAAAATGCAAATTTTCTGGCTCAGTCCTCAGAGGTTTCAATTCAGTGGGTCTAAAGTAGTGGGGCTCGAGAATTTGGGGAAAATTGCTTCTTTTATTTTTATATTTATTTTTATTTATTTGTTTATTTATTTATTTATTTATTTATTTATTTATTTATTTATTTATTTTTGAGACTGAGTCTCACTCTGTTGCCCAGGCTGGAGTGCAGCGGTGTGATCTCGACTCACTGCAACCTCTGCCTCCTGGGTTCAAACAATTCTCCTACCTCAGCCTCCCCAGTAGCTGCAATTACAGGTGCATGCCTCCACGCCCGGATAATTTTTGTATTTTTAGTAGAGATGGGGTTTCACCATGTTGGCCAGGCTGGTCTCGAATTCCTGACCTCAGGTGATCTGTCTTCCTTGGCCTCCCAAAGTGCTGGGATTATAGGCATGAGCCACCACGTCTGGCTGGAAATTCCTTTATCTTTAATGTTAACTTTGTAATTCAGAATTTACTTTGATCTTTATGAGGAAAAGTGATTTAATCTTTGGATTTTAATTTTCCCCTAAAAATTAAAGGATGGAAGGTTAATATTGAAATTTGGGACATACTGCTATTATTATTATTGTATTTTTGGATATTATTACTATTGTGTCTTTACAATAATATATAGACTCAATACATTATCTTGGGTGAGCTGTGTTTGCAACGTGACTGAGTCTAACTTAAGATGGAAAATAGGAGGAGGCTGAGCCTCACATGTGATTGGACCGATTTGATTCATGAACTGCTCTAGTCTGGGTCCAGAAGCATGTTGAGGCAAAGGGCAATGCTCACCAGCAGTGCCAGGGCATATAACAGGGCAGTGGTTGGTGCTGGAGGTGGCCCTCAGGGTGCCTATCTCACTGTCTGCCTCCTCCCCTGAGAGACCAGTAACATCAGTGAATTGTTGGGCCTGTGAGTTGAGAACTCTGTTCTCCTAAGCCTTATATTTCTAAAGTGTTTCCATTTCATTCCCCAAGTGTAACAGTGTTGGGAAGATAAGTTCTGCCCCTCTCCCGAGCCCTGTTGACCTGTTCATTTGCAGAGGAGAAGTGAAGCATGTATTCATTAGAGGATGTTTTGCTGGGCCTGTATGGTTCTACCTTGTCCCTAGCTCTCTTGGGCTTGCCCACAATCTATACAAAAGGTTTGCTGGGCTCCTGCTACTAGGGAGGAAGCATGACTCTATGTAAAATGTGATTTGTCTTCCTCGTTAGTATAGTGGTGAATATCCCCACCTGTCAAACACAGTTTGTGGATGAGCATCAATACCATCATCTGTAAGTTTCTTAGAAATCAGAATCTCAGCGTGCTGGGATGGTGGCTCATGCCTGCAATCCCAACAACTGAGGAGACTGAGGCAGAAGAATCACTTGAGCCCATGAGTTCGAGACCAGCCTGTGCAACATGTTGAGACTGCAATTACAGGAAAAGAAGAAATCAGAATTTCAGGGCTGATCCTAGACCTATTGAATCAGGACCCACTTTTTAACAAAACCCTTAGGTGGTTCATATACCATTAACATTTTGGAAGCACTGATTTATTCTTTCCAAACTCCAAAGATAATAACAACGATCTGGAGTGGTTTTTAAAATGCAAATTTTCAAGATCCATCTTACTGTTTCAGAATCTCTAAGGAAGGGTCCTGAGAATATTTGGGAAACACTGGAAGCCCATCTCTCACCATCTGGAGCAGCACTTCTCGCACTTTAATGTATATTCGTATCCCCCATGGACTTTGCTGACATACAGGCTCTGATTCAGTACGTCTTGGTTGGGGTCAGAAGTTGATGTTCATGCTGCTTAATGACAGGCAGCATTTAGTAGCAAGGCTACAATATCAGGGCTAGTGGGGATGAAGCATTGAATAATTTCACAAATGTGTATGATCTATCTTTTCAACTCTCTTGGATATGGTGTCCTAAGGTCTAGATTTATAGACAGCATGTTAGTAAGTCTGCTTTTGAACACAGCTACGGTGTTCTCCAACTCAGCTTTATAAATAATAAAGCGGTTATTTGGATCTCCATATGTTTGACTCCTATGTCTATTCCTGATAGAGTTTGTGTATGTGTGTGTATGTGTGTGTGTTTGTGTGTTCCATGTGTCTGTGTCTGTGTCAGTTTAAGCCCAGGCAAGGTATAATAATCACAATGTTTCTGTATGAGACTAGTTTCAAAATCTCATCTCCACAGATAGTAGGATAGATATTAAACTCCTGCTCCAACATCTCTTCCCAATACAGGGTTTAAAAATAAAGGTATATCCACAGAAGCGAATATTTCTGCTAGATGCTTCTGAGGCCAGCTTTAATGTCATCAATGTCTTTCTCTGCTTGAATCAGAGGAGATAAATAAACATTTAATAACATTTTATAATTCCTTTAAGGTATGAGAGATTCCATCAAAAGAGAAATTCTGTAGCACTTAGAAGGGGAGGCATGTGTGTTACTAAGTTGTGGATTTCCGGGGCTCAATTCATCTGTGTTAGTGGCACAGACTGGGGGAATCCTAATATTCAGGGAAAAACCAGAGAACTTTGGTGAGATTTTTGTTTATAAGAATTTGCTGGGCACTGGCATGGTCTGTACCTGAATGCTCAAGGAAAGTAGATAACTGTGGAAGAAAGCAGATTTTTGTTTTTGTTTTTGTTTTTTTTGGAACAAAGAGAAAGTATATTCTCTCCCTTTTTCAGAGAGGAGCTTATTTGAAATAAACATTTGGATGAAGGGTAGAGCTTTCTACAGTTAGCTCCACCTTTCAGAAAATTCTATGAGGGAAAGGTCTTAGAGAAAAATTGAGTCATGACCTAGGGGGATTTAAATCGTACAATAGAGTCTTTTTTTTAAAAAGTAGCATTTATATTT
Source organism: Macaca nemestrina (assembly GCF_043159975.1). Taxonomy (NCBI): domain Eukaryota; kingdom Metazoa; phylum Chordata; class Mammalia; order Primates; family Cercopithecidae; genus Macaca; species Macaca nemestrina. Next base: position 82,286,715 of record NC_092129.1, read on the forward strand.
GGGAGGATTTATCAAGGACAAATATTCCTCAGTTACCTTCCAAAATAATTTTTATTGTTTTTGTCATTGTTTTATTCAGGTGTCTTTTTGTCTTGACAGTTAGGAGACATATAGAGACTGAAACTCAAAAACAATTACTAAAGTATGACCTTTGCAGAAAACAAATAATTCAAATAAAACATAGGAAAGCGAAGATTCAATAGGAACAGGAGGGTTAAGGAGTATTTAAGCAGTTGATAATAGAGCAAGGCAGAGAATTAAGTGACTAAGAAAGCAAAAATGAGCGTAACCAAGGGTTGAGAAACTTTCTGAGCTAGGCCCTCGCATGAAATAAAGTTGGTATTCATACTCTTAGACTTGGGCTGAGTTTCATAAAAATTGTTTTACATTTTGTATCTAGAATTTTTTATTTTTTACTAAACAAAAATATGAGTGTCATGTCATTTATGTTAAAATCCAATGTTATCAAAATTATTAAATGCATGATTTCTTATGAAGTCACAAAAAGATATACAAAAAACAAATATTTGTTGGGCATTATTAAGGTGATTTGACATTTTTTAGTTGTGCAGAATCCATTATCTCTTCCTGAATGTATTGAGAGGTGAAGCCAGCTAGATTTCCTGGGTTGAGTGGGGACTTGCAGAACTTTTCTGTCTAGCTAGAGGACTGTAGATGCACCAGTCAACGCTCTGTGTCTAGCTAAAAGATTGTAAATACACCAATCAGCGCTCTGTAAAATGGACCAATTAGCAGGACATGGGCGGGACCAAATAAGGGAATAAAAGCTGACCACCTGAGCCAGAACCGGAAACCTGCTTGGGTCCCCTTAGGCACTGTGGAAGATTTGTTCTTTGGCTCTTCATAATAAATCTTGCTGCTGCTCACCCTTTGGGTCCGCACCACCTTTAAGAGCTTTAACACTCACCGCGAGGGTCTGCCACTTCACTCCTGAAGTCAGCAAGACCACGAACCCACCGGGAGGAACAAACTCCAGGCGCATCACTTTTAAGAGCTGTAACACTCACCATGAGGTCTGCAGCTTCATTCTTGAAGGCAGTGAGACCAAGAAGGAATTCTACCAGAAGGAATAAATTCTGGACACAGCTTCTCATTTCCTAGTGGGTAAATAACTATTCCTTACTGTGTGTAGTCTTTCTAGGATGGGAATTCAACAGGCCATCTTCCATCATGGAAGATTAATCAGGAGCTCTTTTCCAGGTATTTAGATCTCAAGCAGTTGCTGCAAGTCTGAGAATGATTGGTTGGCAATTGTCCCCCTCCCCTTCCTCCAGCCTCCCCTTTAGGCTTTCAGACAAGGAGACACTTACTGGGATCCTTAATGCCTATGTGTGTCTTAGATGCCCAGTCCTGCTTAGTTCCAAGCCTGATCCTCCAGTTTTCTGTTAATTCAGTGTCTTGGGGCACCTCTCTGCCCCAAATATTTTTCCAACAAATTCCCTTTTGCACAAATTATCCAGTTTATACTGCTTGTTAATAAGAACTTGTTTTGTATAACACAAGACAAAATAAAACCCTTCTTTCATCATATCCAATAAAAAAATGTAGTTTTAGATCCCCAGAGATTAAATAAATCATGTTCTATAGAAATTATGTAGTAAATCATTTTGGAACATTAAGTATTTTTTATATGTTTGCAATATATTTATTGTGCTTCACATTATCTCCTAATGGAAAAATCTCCAAAGTAAAGAATCAACTGAAATTTATGAAAGATGAGTCACAAAATAATAATGGCATTTAGCTCAGTGCAAATGTGAGATATCAGATAACTCATGCTCTTTCCTATACTTAGATATATATATTACTTACCATTTCATAATGTGTATGTGTTATTTATATAACCAGAAAAATAAGCTATTTTGTTGAAAAAAGTGTAAATTATCAAAAGTAATTTCACTAACATACAAGTTAGATATTAGTTTCATGATGTGTAATTATGTATCTTCCAATATTTACTCTACATTTTTATCCAGAAATTATAATTCTCACCTCTATTTTTCATTAGTTCTTACCTCTATTGCTTGTTCTTTCAGTTTATTTAAAGCATACTACAATAAACTATAGGGATGTGGTGGTAAGTATAATTATTAGGAAACAAATGCTAGTAAAACTGTTATGCAGAAGATTGAAACTGGACTTCTTCCTTACACAATACAAAAAAATTAACTCAAGATGGATAAAGATAAAATATAAGACATAAAACTATAAGAAGTCTAGAAGAAAACCTAGAAAATACCATTCTGGATGTTGGCCTTGGTAAATAACTTATGTAAGTCCCTGAAAGCAATTGAAACAAAAACAAAAATTGGTAAGTATGACCTAATTAAACTGAAGAGCTTCTACACAGCAAAAGAAACTATCAAAAGAGTAAATAGGCAACCTACAGAATGGGAAAAATTTTGAAAACTATGTATCTCACAAAGGTCTAATATCTGCAATCTATAGGGAAATTTCATAATTCAACAAAGAAGAAAACAATCCCTTTAAAAATGGACAAAGGAAATGAACAGACTCTTCTCAAAAGATATGGCCAACAAATATATGAAAAAATGCTCAATATTGCGAATCACTAGATAAATGCAAATCAAAGCCACGATAAGATATTGTTGCAGAATTTTGTTCCTTAGTTCAGCTAAAACCTAAGTTCTTGTTACATGACCAGGAAAACTTAGGCACATGGACACATTGAAGGGTGTGTAGAGTAGGGTTTTAATGGGTGAACAGATAGAAAAACTCTCAGTAAAGTAAGAAGGTTTCCTGCTAACAGGCCCCCAGCCTCACATCTTGAATCCCAGGCCACCACACAGGAACAGAAGAGAGCAGGCGCCTCTCCTACATAAGGTGCAAATTCCCCGTGGCTCGACCCACTTCCCCCAGTGCACAAGTCAGGCTCCAGTCTGCTGTGGGCATGACCAGACAAGCCCTGGGCAGGTTCCCTCATCTGCACAAAAGCATCTGATGTAAACACTTTTGGGGTAGGTCAAACATTCTCCAGGTACCCCTTTTTATCTGCCTAGGCATTTGGTCATCTCATTCGCAGCTCTAAAGAAGTACATCTTTCTGCTGTTAGGATAAGTTTAAGGATAAGGATAAGGACAAGGACAAGGACAAAGATCACTACCAATCTTAACTGCTTCCTGCTGACAGGGGGAGCTGTTTTGGGAAAATGGAAGTCAGATCTTCTTCAGGGGCCTAAGTGTACCCAGCAAAAGGGGCCATGGTCTGAGGCTCTGGCTGCATGACCATTTGGAGTTTGATGGTCTGAAGGCAAGAAGAGACAAACCAGGTTATTAGAAATCATGTATTAAAGTGAAACAAGCAGGGAAAAAGGCAGCTCAAAAATCCTGAGGCCTTTTACTAGTTTGCACAGGGAGAAGGAGGCCAAAAGCATGACAAAAGAGTAAAAAAAACTTTTACTCTTTTGCCGACATGCCAGTCTTCTGGCTTCCCTTCCCCTGAGCCCAATCCTAAGCCAACCAGTCTAAACTTTGGGAAATTAACTTTTCCCAGTTTGGAGGACAAATTCAAGGGGAGTGTCTTGTAGTTCGGAGACATGATTACCTATCAGTGAAGTGAGGAAAGAGGAGGAAAAAAGAAAAAAGAAGGCATTTTTTCAGAGGAATCCCAGGGGTTCACAATGCATTCTTAAGGGGTACAGGCTGAAGGTAAATGGCTACTCATCTAGAAAGAGGGAAGGAGGTGCCCCTGGTTCCTTTCTCTTCCTAGCAAATACCCAGGATAAGTGAGGGAGAGAAAGTGAGGCATTGCTCTATCTTCCGTCCTTGTATCCCCGAGTCCTGGTGACTGTGACAGGGTGCCACCCATGCGTGTCAAAGTGACTTTCACCTGTGTTAACAGGGGACCTAGCGGGTGGGAGTATCCACTCTTACCCAAGTGCACCCTATTTCCTCTGCTTTCAGTAGTCTTTGAATTCCCTAGAACTTATTTATTGCCATGGATACCAGTGTGATGTTTATCCATGAAATGGGAAACTCGGCTTGATTGGCAGGAACTAGTCCTGCTCACCTGCGCTGTGCCTTTTAACTTCCATTATCATCTGCTTCTGGATCCCTCAGATCCAGAATTTTTTCCTAAGGCTTTGACCTGAAGCTTGGAATTGTGTTTGGGTCAAAACTGTGTCTTCCAGGGAGGTTGCATGGATTCCTTATCATAAGCCAAATGCTAAGGCAAAGCTGTGGGATTTATTTGTCCTCCAACAAGGGAGAGGAAAAGATGTCTTGTGACACACCCAAGGCATCCTTGGTGGCATAACTTGGTAGCTATAGTTATGCTTGCTAAGATTTGGGCGATGAGGCTTGGCTTTTGTTAGCTCCATTGGTCTTACTTTTCCGAAGAGGAAACCTCCAGGTAATGGGCAATCTGTTTGTTCCCATCACCTGGAAGGATTTGCAGGATAATATTGATCCAGATTTTTACATCACGTATCCACTTTCATTCCTTCTGAGCTGTAGCTGGCGATTTGATAAGTTTTGAAACATAATTTCTCTCTAGTCGTCATTTCTGTTAAAAACAATTCATGATAGGACTGCGTTTTTTGCAAAATAGACTTTATTCTTATACTTGGTCTGATTATTTGCATAAAGTGCAGCAGGAATAATTATTTTGACATAAGCCTTTTAGATCGGCATTGATGGAACTCTATTCCACAAAGAATCTCAAATAAGAACTTTTGTAGCTGAGCCCACCCAGAGATGCCAAAATATTGCAGAATTTTGCTCCTTAGTTTAGTTAAAATCCAGCTCCTTATCACGCAAGCAGGAAAATTTAGGCACGTAGATACATTGAAGGGTGAGTAGGGCAGCGTTTTATTGGGCGAAAAAGGAAAAAAAAAAAAAAAGGAAAAACTCTCAGCAAAGTGAGAGGCTAACAGGCCTCCAGCCTCACAGATTGAATCCGAGGCCACCATACAGGAACAGAAGAGAGCAGTCGCCTCTCCTGCATAAGGTGTGAATTCCCCGTGGCTTCACCCATTTCCCCCCAGTGCACATGTCTGGCACCAGTCTGCTGTGGGCATGGCTAGCTCTGGGCAGATTCCCTTATCTGCACAAAAGCATCTGATTTAAAAACTTGTGGGGTGTGTTGGAGATTCTCTGAGGACCTCTTTTTATCTGCCTAGGCATTTGGCTGACTCATTACCATCTCAAACCAGCCAAAATATATATTATTAAAAAGTCAAAAAAAATAACAGATATTGTTGAGGTTGCAGAGAAAAGGGAACACTTACATACTTCTGATAAGAATGTAAATTAGCTCAACCACTGTGGAAAACTGTACAGATTTTCCAAAGATTCTGAAACAGAACTACCATGCAACTCAGCAATCCCACTACTGGGTATATACCCAAAGGAAAATAAAACGTTCTACCAAAAAGATACGTGCACATGTATGTTCACTGCAGCACTATTTGCAATAGCAAAGACACGGAAGCAACCTAGATACACATCAATGATGAACTAGGTAAAGAAAATGTGGTACATATACACCATGGAATACTACACAGCCATAAAAATGAATGAAATCATATCGTTTGCAGCTACATGGATGTGGCTAGAGGCAACTCACCAAAGGGAAAAACAGAAAGAGAAAAACAAATACCTTATGTTCTAACTTATAAGGAGGAGCTAAATATTGAGTACATGTGGACACAAAGATGGCAACAATAGATACTGGGACTACTTGACATGGGAAGGTGGGAGGTGGGGATGGGTTGAAAAACTACCTATCAGCTATTCTGCTGATGACCTGGGTGACAAAATTATCTGTACACCAACCCCCTGTGACTTGTAATTTACCTATGTAGCAAACCTGCACATGTACCCCCGAGCCTAAAATAAGTTGGAAAAAAAACCTGAGTGTTAGAAAAAAAGGTAGTATGTACAGCTACAGATGTTAATGTAAGTTAAGAGTTCCTAATCTTTTAAGGATCTGCTACATTTAGTGTAGATTCATATGTATTATAAAAGCAAATGCAAATAAAAAATAAAAAGGCTTAATTATCCCCAGTGAAAATAAGGGAAGAGACCCTTGCCACCTGCCCCGGCTTTTTCTTAAGGTATTTACTTCAGAATACTTGCAGACTCTTTCTTGTCACTTTGAAGGGCTTTTTATATGTGTTTGAATGTCTCGTAATGCTCTTTTGATAGCTAAATAAACATCTTGTAAACTTCGAGATACAGGAATGTCTTTCTTAAGAACCTGGGAATCATCTCTTTGAAATATAATCTTCGAGGAGGATGGTGCCCCTGTCTCCCAGCTTCTGTAGGAGGGTAGGAGCCTAACTTATGTGGGTGCCTTGCTTCAAGTTGCTAAATTACTTCCTGTTATAGAGACCTGAGAAGTTTCTTTTTCCTTTGGATAAAGCTATTTAGCTACCACAGATGGTCATCCCAGCTACTGTAGGGATGAAGAGGAAAAGTTTTCCTTTCCCCCGCTAAAGGTTCCTGAAAATGAACTTACAAAAGGTAGAATTACTGGGAGAAAAAAGTATGCATTTTTTAAAAATGTGTATAAGTGCAGGAGAATGATTTTCCAATAACCCAATGAGGCCTAGATTTGTCTATGCCCTTCTTCATAGGCAAAAGGGTGCCGGGGGTTGTAGGAGTAGGTGATTTTCGGGGAAATGAGTGAGCCCAAAGAACAATGGCCTGTGGCAAAATTCCTGTGAGCTCTGGTGAAGGGAAGCTGAGAGGTAAAACTTAACTGTGAACAAAATTTGTCTTACTAGGCAGATAAAACCTATTTTGGAGCTGGCCTCAGAAAAATAAAGGAAATTATCTGGGTGTGGTGATAATTCTCCCAGTCTCTTCTCGTCTCAGGTGGTTGATCTTTTTTGTTTTTTTTGTTTTGCCTTTTTTTTTTTTTTAAACTTATTTTAGAGTCAGAGTTTTGCTTTGTTGCCCAGGCTGAAGTACAGTGATATGATCATAACTCACTGCAGCTTTGAATTCCTGACCTCAAGCAATCTTTTGATTTTTTTTTTCTAAAGACATAATTTTATTATATTGCCCCTGCTGATCTTGAACTCCTGGCCTCAAAGGATCCTCCTGCCTCAGCCTCCGAAAGTGCTGGGATTAAAGGTGTGAGCCACCATGCTGATTTCCCAGTTATTTTGTGAGATTCCTAGGGAAAAGGTCTTAAGACAATTGCATTTGTTCTGGAAAGAAACTCTTAGTCAGATAAGGGCATTTGGTGCTTCAGAAAAGAAACAGACAGGGGGCCCAGGAAAGATAAGAGAGAGATCTTGGTTCTGAGGCTAATATTGGAGTCCATTCAATTTTTCTTAATTCAAAATGTTACTGGAAAGGGGTCCCAAGAGTGGATACTTGGATCTCATGGAAGAAAGAACTCGGGGCGAGTCCATAGAATAAAGCAAAAGCAAGTTTATTAGGAAAGTAAAAGGAATAAAGAATGGCTACTCCATAAACAGAGAAGTAGTGTGGGCTGCTCAACTAATTATACTTACAGTTATTTCTTGGTTATACGCTAGACAAAAGGTTAATTATTCATGATTTTTCTGGGAAAGGGGTGGGCAATTCCCAGAACTGAAAAAGTTCCTCCCCGTTTTAGACCGTGTAGGGTAACTTCTGGAAGTTGCCATGGCTTTTGTAAACTGTCATGGCACTTGTGGGAGTGTCTTTTAGCATGCTAATGCATTATAATTAGTGTAAAAAGAGCAGTAAGGATGACCAGAGGAGACCATCTTGGTTTTGGTGGGATTTGGCCAGCTTCTTTACCACATGCTGTTTTATAAGCAAGGTCTTTGTGACCTGTATCTTGTGCAGACCTCCTATCTCATCCTGTGACTTAGAATGCCTAGCCTCCTGGGAATGCAGCCTAGTAGGTCCCAGCCTCATTTTACCCAGCCCGTGTTCAAGATGGAGTCACTATGGTTTGAGTGCCTCTGACAAAAACATTCAGTATGCCAAAGTACCGTGTTTTTGGCTATCATTTTCTGTGCCCCAACCCTACTAAGTAAATTTAGGATGAACTATGTATGACAAATGGTGCTGTCAGGTCCTCTTACTTGAGGACTAGCAATTGTTTAATCTTGAAAACATGTATGTTATGGATTGTATCTGCTTGGCTATTTAAAAGGGTGACTTTTTTTTCTCTCTGCAAATCTCTTAGCAGATTGCTTGTGATATACGTTCTGGTTGAATATTGAGTAATAAAAATTCTTTCTTTTCTGTCCGTGGATAGGTTTTCTGTGTTGGGAGGTAATTTTGCTCTTAATTATATTTCTCCAACTATGTGAAATAGACAATCATATTTCTAAAGATTCAGGATATTGTTAATTGTATGGGATATATTAAAAGAAAAATCCAAGAGGTTTCAAGATCATTTAAAAAAATTTCTTACACGGGAGGCAGAGGTTGCAGTGAGCCGAAATTGCGCCACTGCACTCCAGTCTAGCGATAGAGTGAGACTCCATCTAAAACAACAACAAAAAATTCTTTAATAGCTCCTTTTAAAAATGAAACAATTTTAATATAATGTATATTTGTGTGTGTGTGTGTGTGTGTGTGTGTGTGTGTGTGTGTTCTGGTATGTACTATTAATTGCATGCTCTCTGAGAAGAGGATCTGTGCTTAGACTTTAATAAATAGATCGAGTTCCTACAAGCTTGTTTATTCCACTTGGTACCCTAAATCCTTCTTTGTGTATTGGGTATTTATGATCTAATAAATTCCAAGAAACGTTTTCAGAATAGTCTAATTATTTTAGCATTTATTATTCGCTTCCATACCTTGTTTGTATTTTTCTGGGGTAAAATTATGCTAAAAATAATCTTTACAGTATATGCTGTTATTTAGCTCCAGGAACAGATGTGGTTTCTCAATTTGGGATGCAGCGTTCCTCAGGCTATCCCTCTGTGTGGTCTTTGAGACTTTAGTAGTAGCAATAATCATAGTTCATCTGGCTCTGATAGTTTTTGTGTTTTTATATAGTCCCAAATGTATTACATGACCTATTTGATGGCAGGAATGTTTTTTACTTAGTAATATGAGTATAAAATAACAATGACAAAAAATATTAACAGAAAATAAAAATTAAATAGTAAGTTAACTTACTGAGGTTTTGTATTTATTCTTATTCTGAAATAATGCAACTTTTTTTTCCTAAAATATAAATAAGTCAAATATCTTTGGCTTGATATTGTTACTATGGGGAAGCACTGATAAAGACTGGAATAATTTGAAATAAACTGTTCTGAAATTTATATTCAGGGACAACAGAAGTCAACAAGGGAATATAATGTGCGAGTACATGTACATATAAAGGATCCAGATTAAATGCAATAACTATTCTCTATAAGACCATTAACTAAGATTTAGTCATTACAGTAAGCAACAGTGAACACTATATTTACCAGGTAAAAATAAATAGCAGTGAATTAATAAATTTAAACAAAATTAAAGGAAGCAACTTCTTTTAATATATTGTAGAGGTAAGATCTCTGATTTGTCTGGATTAATTTCTGAAGTTTTGGTGGCCTGTGTACCATCTATGGGGATGTAATACTTTTCCTTCCTCAGGCAAAATTTCATAAAAACAAAGACATTTCTAAACAGCTGCCTGATTTTGGACTGCTGCTGACCAATATTAGGAAAGAGCTGTTGTTCCTAATCAGAACAGACATTGGTCTCTTTCTCATGCAAATTTTTACTTCTAACAGCACTTTGAGTCATAATTCAGCTAAGGATTGGTCCTGATTGTATGGGGTTGCTAGGAAACACCCTTCTATGAATGTAGGTTTAAAGATACTTTTACACAGTGCAAATTTTTTACAGTGATGGATATTAAATTTATGATGATGTGTGAATTAAACAGTTTCACAAAATTGAAGATAAAAGGTTTTGGTTCCTCAGAAAATATAGTTATATAAATTATTTCTAGCTTAATTTTTAAATTAAAATTTCTACACTTCAATATTGAAAAAATGAAATTTCCTCTATACGGCAGTGTTTTGCTGTGTATCCACAAACGTGAAAGGATATTAATTAGCATGTTGTTAGAGTGTAAGAGACTTTAATAGCCTAACTGGAAGGGTGCCCACATGTCCCTGGAAAATTACAAGCTGCAACTCACAAGCTATAACTGATAACCAGATGGATAAGTATTGAGTTAATGTTATTTCTTCTGGGACCAGAATGTCAAAATGAATACCTAATTAGGCTACTGAATAACTTTTAGGAACACACAACAAAAATAAATCAAGGAGCAGTTTTAAGAACAATAAGAATAGGCTAAGGCTATCTTAATATTAAAATAAAAAGTCAAAGAAGTGAAGCTTTGGAATTATTGAATATAGAGCAAATATACTATTGACTACTATACTTATTTAAATAGGTTAGGTGAAATTTATTTAACTCTCATTTGATTTTTTAAGCTGATTTACAAATTGGTGAAATAGCATGGCTACAAATTATATAAAGATAAAAGTATCTTTAGAGAACCTAGAACAATTGGCTAAACAGAAAGTCATTTTTCGTTTTAGAAAAATATACTTTTGATGTTTCTTTGAATTCTATAAAAGAAAAGCATTTATTTGAAATTATATCAATAAATATTTATTACTTGCTGTAGGGATAGGGATGAACAAAATCTCTCTGTGCTCAAAAATCATAAAAAATATTGTTGATAGTTGGAGTAACTTGTAGAATTAATGTCTAGAGACCTCTAATTTTGTACAATAATTTTAGGAATTTCAAGTGCTTGTGTGTGTATGTTCGTAAGGTAAGCATATTATTATTTTTCAAGAGTTTTTTTTTTTATTCACCTCTTGATTTTAATTGTCTTTGAGGCTAAAGATAAAAATTGGTCAATAACACAAATGCCTGTTACCAGTTTTAACTAACCAATTGAAGAATCTCAAGACAATAAACAAGTATGTTTTATCATTTCGATGCACAATTTGTACCATCACTTCTTGTTTAATGGAGAGCTTCGGGTACAGACACACAAATATACACCTATATAGGTAGATGTTTTTTAAGTGGATAATTATCTCCAAAAAGGAATTTTTCAGATGGAAAAGAGGATAATGAGATTTTACTTGAGACTTCCAAAAGAGATGGTCTGAACATTTGGTTGAAAGCCAGTATACTATTGTGGCTAATGGCTTGGACTTTAGAATTATTCAAAACTGGGTTTAAATCCGTGATCCACTAATTCATGTTGTTATGCCTTTGTGAAAATACTTATCTCTCAAATAATCAGTTACCTCATCAGCAAATTGGGTAAATAGTATCTCTGCCATAGAGATCCCATAAAAGTTAAATGAAAAATGAACATAAATTACTTAGGAAATTGCTTATTTCCTGGTAAGCATGCCATGACTGCCAATTATTGTGATTTGGCTTACATAAGTATGAGCTAAAGCCGAAAATATCCAGGAAGTTGGGTAATCTGCATTGCTGTCATGGCATGCTTTCTTCAAAGCATTATTGTTTCCTTACTCTTTATAATCTGTACTTTGGTTCTTTTTATTTCTGTTGTCTTTTTGTCAGTTTCTTGTTCATATCCTTAAAGGTTAAGTTGGCCTTACTGTGGAAAATAACTAGCTGCAAAAACTGAGCATTGCTGCTTTGAAAACCATATTTGAAACAAGCTAGAATCCAAGTGAGTGGGAAGAGCTTCAGACAGAGATGCAGTTCTCAGAAGGGCTCAGCCAAGCTGAAGAGAAATTCCGAGAAAAGTTTATGTTAGAGGAGGCCCACACTGGGTTGGGTGGGAAGGGCCTGACTCTGAAAGCACTGCCATGCTCAGTTGTCCTCTAACAGCAACCCAAAGGAAGTGTGGCCTGACAAAACCTGCGAGTTTAAGGCTCTCAGCAGGAGGTGAAGGATGATCTGAGTCTTGGTAAGCCACCATGAGAAGCCTTCTACTTAAAGTCTTCCCAACTTTCATCACAGAATAGCAATAACAAACCAATAATATATACTTCAGCATTCCTGACCGGTTTTGACAGGGAAGCAAAACTTCAAACTCACCACAAGTCATTTTTATACCGATATTCCAAGTGACAGGAATTTTCTCAAGTATTTGCAGTTGATCCCTTTCTCTGGATCAATATTTAAAAAACATATATGGCTTTATGCCAGAACTCTCCCTTGCTGGCTGACATCCACAATGATCATTTCTTTTTCTTTTTGGTAAACCTAGATATGACTGTTGAGTTCTTCTCAATATAAGACATCTGTGAGATTAGATTACCAGTTGGATCTGTTGTATGCGATGAAACCTATCAGCTATTGTTGCAGAAGGTACTCTAAAATATATTCCTTAAATCAAACAAGTGGAGAGCTGTGCACCTGACCCTTACACTTTTCCTTATTGATTGATTGCTGCATGAATGGGTGGGTGGATTGATGGATGGATAGATGAATTTATATATTGATGATAAAAATTTGTATGAATATAGTAACTCACAGTTTAGCAGAGAATAAAGACTAGCAAACTGGTCAGGGCAATACAGGGTGAAAGATACCATGCTATTCAAGTAAAATAGAATCTGTAAATAAATAAAAGAGGCAACTAACTCAAATTATGGCACCTGGGGAGATTTCCAGGAGAAAATGACATCTAAAATAAATATTAAAGTGAAGTTTAGTCAGACAAAGCTATAGGTGGGATCAGGGATATTTCAAGCAGAAGAAACTTCAAGTGTAGTGACTCAAGTGAAAATGAGTAAGACAGACTACTGCTTCTTTATTGGAATATATTTTTGAAAGCCTTGTTATACTCTGTGTAAACCGATATGCATAATTGAATGATTACCACAAGAAAAACATCATATAGCAAAAAGCACAGAAATTTTTTTATCCAAATATGTTAAAATTCATAGAATGATAAAATGGCAAAAACTGCAGTAGTGGAGCTAGAATCCTCTGCGGAACTCCATTTTAATGTAAGAGAACAAGAGTTGAGGTTAAAAACCTAGACTTGGGCTGGGCATGGTGGCTCACGCCTGTAATCCCAGCACTTTGGGAGGCCAAGCTGGGTGGATCACTTGAGGTCAGGAGTTGGTGACCAACCTGACTAATACAGGGAAACCCTGTCTCTACCAAAAATACAAATTTCAGCCAGGTGTGGTGGCATGCACATGTAGTCCCAACTACTTGGGAGACTGAGACAGAAGAATTGCTTGAACCCAGGAGGTGGAGGTTGCAGTGAGCTAAGATCACGTCACTGCACTCCGACCTTGGCGGAAAACAACCAACCAGCCAACCAACCTAGATTTGCTTCTGAGCTCTGCTGCTTATTGAGTACCAGATCACTCACTCTCTCTGAACCTCTGCTTCATCACTGATTATCTCACCCTGTTACTAAGAAAATTGTGAAACTTTACATGAAGTGTCTTATGAGCTCTTACCTTTATACATATCAGCTTTCACTTTTGTTATCATTTTGTCAAATGTCCTTTGTTACAAAAGTTTCAGAATATATAAAATATTGGAATGCAAGGAGTAGAACATATTTAGAAAATTAATACAAAATGTCATGCAATATTTGGGATATACTTAAAATATTAATCATTGTTTATCTGAAATTCAAATTTAACTGGGTATCTTGTATTTCATTAAGAAATCCTCATTAGAGGGTAAGTAGTAGTGCAGAGGGGGAGATGACAACGCAATGATAAAGATGTGTTCAAAATGGACAGTGGCAGCTATATTACTCCATGTACTTTTTGCTTCCCTGTTTTTACCCCCTTAACAATTAATACATGCTTATTAGAAAACCTAGAAATATAAATATAAGCAGAAAGAAATAAATTCCCTAATTATTAAATATCAAATAATATGTTTATGTATTAAGTAAATATATGTGTGTATCTAGATAAACACATAACAAATAGAATCATGCTATACATACGTTCATATTAACTAATTGTTTTACTTAATGATATAGCTTACATGTTTGTCTATGTCAACAAACCCCAGTGTGCATCATGTTTCTGTAGCCTGCAATTTATCCCATTGTGTAGATTTAATTGAGTGAACAATAATTGCATAGATGATTTCATTGACTTAAATACTAAAGTTGAAAATTTCGTTTGATGATTCCTTTAAAATATTATAGAATCAGCAATGACAAGTATATTTCTTGGAAAATCATTGTAGGCACATTCTTATGTAGGGGAGGGAAAATTTCACCTCTCTTCTCCTAGAGTCCACCCCGCTACCCCATTCACCCTGGGCCTGAGAATTAAATTTACATATGACAGATCAATGGGAGAAAGGCATACACACTTACTTAATACAAGTGTTACATGGCACGGGAGCCTTCATAAGGAAATGACCCAGAGAAGCTGTTAGAGCCAAATATTTAAACATTGAATTGGACAAAGTGTAGTAAATTGTGAAAATGTTATAAGGCAAAGAGACCTGGGCTAGTATAGTTAATTGGGTAGAGAAGTGCCTGCAAAGATAAGGGTTGTTTGCATAGATTTCCCTGGGCCTCAGCTTCCTGTCTTTAATGTCAGAAAGTTATTTCCCATTTTGGTATAAGGAGGACATCTTTCACGTGGGAATTTCATGTCTTGCTTTTAAGAAACAGAAGGAAGGTCAGAGTGATCTTCTTGCACCTGCTGTTTGTTTGTTTCCCAGTGTCTTTAGCTCAAAATAATGCTTATGCCAATGTAGCATATTTTGAGATGGGGTATTCTGAACTCCTTCATTTGTATTTTATGTTTTCCATACAACAAATTCTTTAAAGTGAATATATTTGATTAAATAAACGATTATTTGGCTAGATTTTGACACAAATGACTAATTTTTTAAAAAATTTCTACCCAATTAAATTTTCAGAAATAGTATATGGACATATTTCTCCCTATTCTGGCAAAAACTAGGTATTATGGTGCTTTTGACAATTTCATAAAGAAAAAAGGTGTTTGATTGTCAACACATTTTTTAATTACTGGTCACATTTTATTGTTTGATGTATTTTAGCCATTTATTTTGACATGGCAGATTGGCTCGCATAGCATTACCTCATTTCTCTCTTCCAATTAGCTTTTCTTAAGATATAGCCTGGCAAATTACTACTAATTTCCCAAACACAGCAGTAGGAGTCTGTCCAACTCCTCTGTCAAACAGTCATGTGCTTAGGTTTTTAAATATGTTTGTTTGTTTTTCATTCATTTCCTCTGCTGCAACAATATTTGAGAGTTGTATTGTCAGATCCCTGGCTTCCTAGATGACTGAGGGCAGTGGTAGGGGACAGCAGGAACCGCATTTCTATTGGAGCAGTCCCTTGCTCTAGCTGGGCATTACTCCTGGCTGAATCACTTCCGTGGTTGTTCCTTTGCTCCTCCTAGAAACTCTACAAATTTATTCATATGCTAATTAATTCCTTTCCATTTATTCCAGTTAAGGCAAACACTGTAATTGCAAACTCTGAACAGTACACTTTCTTATGTCCATTAACCATTTTTTTCCTGGGATTCATATTTTATTATTAATTTGCAATAGCACTTTACATATTAAAGGTTGCAATTGTCCACATCATACATATTAAATATATTCTCAATATGTTGTTGTCCTTTTAAACATATCTATTTCGCTTCTAATTATTCATTACAAACCAAACCAGAAACTTTAGACCTTTTTCTTAATGTACGTGAAAGTATGCACTCAAAGCATTACATAAGTGTAACATTTTTTGTAATATTTAGGTTTATTGAATAATAATATTTACAATTAATTTAGATAATACAGTGAGTTTGACATACAACTAATATAGAGGCCTGTTTTCTGATCTTCTTTTCTTCTGCACCATGTTCCATTAAATCTTTGCCTTCAACCTGGAGTCTGTTAGACTAAGACCTGGTTCTACCAGAAAGAGAAATGGAACCCATCATTTTCTTCTCGCGGCAATTTCATCAGGATGATAAAGGTTAGGATAGGTGTAAGGTACGTGGATGTTCTTTGGTCAAGGAACAGGCCAAGATGGACATCTGGGCCAGAGTGACTCAGCGAGTTTAGGGCACAGGTGCATACTCCACTAGTTATATAACCTGTTTGTATAAGCGTATACATGGCTCGGGGTCACTATTGTTTGGAAAAGGTATTACTGCCCTGCTGAAGCTGTGCACGGGGCTTGACATGACTCGCGCACACCCAGAGAGAATAACACTACTGACTCCCGTAAAGGAAAGCCGGTCACTTTGAAGGTAGGCCGGGGGGAGCCAGGACCCAGCTTGTGCCCCGAGAGAAAGAGTTGAGCTGCTGCCCCTGAAGGGACAGCCAGCCATGCAGCTGTGCAGGGGAGCGGCTGGACCAAGCAGCCAAGACAGAGCAAACAGTGTGAGAGAACTGGTGATGAGAGAGCTGCTGAATAAAACCATATTCACCTGTCTATGGCCCAACGAGTGTTTCAGCTATCCATCGCCTATCCACCCACTCCCCTCGGACCTCAGCTGGGGCTCAAACCTGACCCTGGGTATGATATTTGGTGTGGTGGTGAACCTGACAATTGCCATGGAGTAAAATTTATAGATCTTAGAGAAGGTGAGATGTTAGATATCTAAAGAAGCATGCTGAAGGTAAAAGACTTTAACACTCATTAATAGTATTGAGACTGATATGGTTCGGTTCTGTGTCCCCACCCAAATCTCATCTTGATTTGTAATCCCCACCTGTTGAGGGAGGGACCTGTAATCGCCCACCATGTGTGGAGGGAGGGAGGTGATTGCATCTTGGGGTAGTTTCCCCCATGCTATTCTTGTGACAGTGAGTGAGTTCTCACGAGATCTGATGGTTTTATAAGTGTTTGAAAGATCCTACTTCACACACTCTCTCTCCAACTGCCTTGTGAAGAAGGTGCCTGATTCCCCTTCTGCCATGATTGTAAGTTTCCTGAGGCCTCTCCAACCATGTGGAACTGTGAGTCAATTAAGCCTTTTTTCTTTATAAATTACACAGTCTCGGATGTGTCTTTATAGCAGTGTGAAAACAGACTAATACGGAGACTTTGGCTCAAAGGCTCCTTTTATTTCCCTGCTCACATCTAGGATGTGTTCTATTGAAGTACCCTTGCAGGCTTGGCAAATATGCATTACGTTAACAGTTAGCATTGTTAATTAACGCTCTTCAGCTGAGCTGTCCTTGGATTCAGCAGATGCTATCTTTACCCCATCTGCTCTAACTCCGTATACCTTAGGTATTGGCTTACCTAAGCTTAGTTTTCCTAAAGACTGTCACAATTCATTTGGCACAGGGAGACTTAGTATTTATTTTATTACCCATAGAAAAGACTTGGAGGTAACCAAGTTCTAAGCAAGTTGCCTTTCCATTTAGGCCACTATGGGTGCAGAAAATGGTGGCCCCATTGCAGAGGCTGCACAGACCCACAGATATTTCCATGACTGCAAGGGCGGAAGTGAGACCTCCTCATCTAGGGAACCACACTGAATGCTCACCAGGATGAGGTTGAGCACAAGCCACACCAGCAAGATTGGCAGTGCCTAGGAAGACAAAGGGTATTGCAGTGGATACCAGAAGGACCAAACACCATATGTCCTCATTTATAAGTGGGAGCAAAGCTATGAAGATGCAAAGTCGTAATGATACATTTTACATATCATTACGTAATGATACAGTGGACTTTGGGGACTCGGGGGAAAGGGTGGCAGAGGGGTGAGGGATAAAGGACTACAAATTTGATTCAGTTTATACTGCTTGGTTGATGGGTGCACCAAAATCTCACAGATCACCACTAAAGAACTTACTCGTAACCATATAGCACTTGTTTCCCAAAAACCTATAGAAATAATTTTTTTTTAAAAAAGAGTCCTTCACGTGTCTATATCCTTTTTCATAGAGACAATATCTTGAGAAAGAAAAGAATAGAAGGGAAAATATTTTAGTTCTTGAGATTTGTCTCAACAATATTGTTTGAATTTTGGAATCAGTTACTCGGTTAAGCTAAGTCTGTTTTTCTTTTTCTCTCTCCTGTTTCCATACTGTGATGGAGGCTGAGAAGCAGATCAGAGCAGTTTTGGTGAATAAAGAAAGTATATTTTCTCATGATATTTGACTTCATTGTGAATAATTTCACAGCCTTTCCATAGTAATCAGAAAAAGCTTATACTGTTGTGGCTAAGAATGGTGCACTGACTTTTAAAACCAGATAGTCATAAAGTTAGAATGTACTTGAAGTCTAGACTTATACTGTAATTTAAGAAATCATCATGTGAATAGCAGAACAGAAAACTATATTCTCTAATTCTCCTCTATCTACAGGATTCACTTTCTTCTGTATAATTCTAAGGATATTAATTATAGTTTTTTAAGAATTTCATTTTCTTCAAGGAAATAATAGAACATACAGATATCTGTCATTGTTAAAATGACAGCCATTAAAAGTCTTAAAAACAGATTATATACATTAAAATTTAGGATTATATTAAAAATCTGGAATATATAAAAATTGTAGAAGCACTAGAACAGAAAACAAACGTTGTTACATAATTAAGATCTTTCCTTCTCATACAAAGAAAAGAGAAACTTTTATCAATTAAAGAAGAAAAAAGACTGCTAGGTCAAAATTAAGCTAAAAGATTACAAAGTCACTAAAATATATGAATAGAAAATTACTGGCAAAAATACATCAGAAAAAAATGCAAATAACTATAAAGCCTAATTGATAATCATGCAGACAGGAGTTAACAGGCCTGACTACTGTCTTCTGCAAAGGCTGCTTAACAAGGTTGGCCCTTGGCTGGCATTCGGAAGTTGGATTTTAAGAGGGCTCCTGCCAATCTCGATAAATTGTCTCATTATACCTAAACTGTTTGTACAAACAATGTGGTTTATGCTGAATATCTGCTGTCCTTTTGGAAGTCTGAGTTTTGGTCCATACCAGGCAGAGAGTGAACTCTGGACTCTGGACCAGAAGAACCTGAACTCCGATTCTTTAATGAGCTTCCCTGGTTCGCAACATTTCACATCTGTTGTCCCAATTTGTTGTTAGGGGAATGAATTATATCTTGTGTGACTCTCTGGGAGAGGACTCTGGAAGCTTGTGCCTGGTTTTCCCTAGACGTTGTCTCATGTGCCTTTTCCCTTTGATGATTTTACTTTGTACCCTTATTCTATAATAAAGGATGGCTGTGAATATGACTGAGTTCTGTGAGTCCTCCTAGCAAATTGTTGAACATGGGTATGGTCTTCAGGACCTCGTCTCAATAGTAATATCATATGAAATTTAATACATTTGTTTACATAAGAAAAATGACATATGAAAAAAGATGGCATCTAAAGTAAAAAAGTATTGGGTGCTAAATAATGTAGCATCAATATATAAAAAGATGTAAATATATAAAAATATAAATATATGAATATATTTAAAAATAAAGTAATAGGTAAGAAAATTAACACAAAAGAAGCAATATAAAAGAAGGCAAATAAAAATAGGCTATTTTTAATTGTAATAGTTATTATTCTTACTTGTTAGAAATTTTTTATGTATTTTGGATTCAATGCTTTGTGATTTCTTTACGTTGCAAATATCTTATTTTTTATATATTTTGTAAAAATATGTAAAAAAGATATAAAGCAGAAACTGTAGTACCCACAAAAAGACATAAATAAAAATATAACTCTAAAGGATGATTTTAATTAATCTCTTTCAGGTCACAAAATCAAGCAGATTAAAAGGAAATATATAAAAGTTTTAATTGCAAATTTCAAAGTTTAATCATATTCCATACTATTTTACATACATAGATTGTCTCCATTTCATCAGTTTGTCTATCCTTGTGCAGTTATCACACTTTTTAAATTATTATGAGCTTTATAATGTTTTCATATTATATTTTTTTTCTTAAAATGATCTTTGGTATTTTTGACTGTGTGCTCTTCTGTATTAATTGAGAATCACTTTGCCAGTTTCCATGAAAATTCTGGTTGGTTGGTTTTATCAGAATATAATAAAAAGTATAAATTAAGTTGACATCTTTATTATACTAAAACTTTCTGTCTGTAAACATGGTTTATATCTCTGTGTATTTAGATGTATATTATGCCTCTAAAAATTTTTAAAAACAATATTGATTTTTGTAGACTGATCTTTTTAAAAATTAACTTAGAAATATATTGCACAAGCAGAAAAATGCTAAAAATGAAGTGACTTGACAGCTAAATGATTTATTAGAAATCAAGTACCCACTGAACCTGTAACCAGGTCAAGAAATAGAACATTACCATACCCCACTAGCTGCACTGTGCCAACTCCTAATTACTTTCCAAATGAAACCACACTCCTTATTTATACAGCAATCATTCCCTTGCTTTTTCTTATAAAATAACCACTAAAGCATATATCATTAATCACTATATTTTAATCTTGAAAGGATATGCTATTTTTTATTGTAATAGTCATTATTTTTCTTACTTATTGTTAGAATTTTTTTATGTATTTTGGATTCAGTGCTTTGTGATTTCCTTACATTGCAGATATCTTATTCTGTCATTTATATTTTCACTAATTCAGTGTGAAGGCTTTAATAAACCCATGGTAATAATTTTAACTTAATCCAAATTATAAATTTATTCTTTTAAATTTAGTACTTTTATATCCCATTTAACAAGTATTTCCCTACTCAAAGGTCATGAAGCTATTCTCTGACACTATCTTCTAGAAACATTATTATTTTTATTTATCCAGCCAGATTTATCTCTTTCTTTGAAAGGAACATTAGCCCATTACACTTAATGTGTATTGCTAATATATTTGAGTTTAAATCTACTAGGTTTCTAAGTGTTTTTTATTTGGCCTCCTTTCGATGTTACTTGGTATTTTTTTGCCTTCTTTTATATTGCTTCTTTTGTATTAATTTTCCCACCTGTAATTCACTATTAGAAATTATTCACTATTTTATTACCCTTATTGTTGTTACACTTGACCAATGAATTTAATCACTTGACCAATGATTAAACACGTATTGTTGACACTGAAAGAGCTAATGTTAATTGGACCTTTTACACCTTTCCAGACAGTGGAAGGCATTTGCTATTGCTCACAACACAGTACACAGGTTACAGATAATTTCAGTCTCTGTTACTAGAAAAAAGACACTGCTATGAGGTGCGTTTTTTCACTCAGTAAGCCATGCTCTGATACAATGCTCTCATTCCACTCCTGGCTAGAAACTGTTTCCCGTCACGACCAGGAGCTTGTGGTTTTTGAAATATTTGAATATATATTTGAAATCAATTTTATATATACATATACTTTTGTATGTATTCTAAGTGAAGTAATGATAGGGAGTGCGTATAGAAATTCTATTTGAATTAACCCACCATCTTGCCCAGAATCCCAAGGAATTTATTTATTTATTTATTTATTTTGAGACGGAGTCTCGCTCTGTCGCCCAGGCTGGAGTGCAGTGGCTGGATCTCAGCTCACTGCAAGCTCCGCCTCCCGGGTTCTCGCCATTCTCCTGCCTCAGCCTCCCGAGTAGCTGGGACTACAGGCTCCCGCCACCTCGCCCGGCTAGTTTGTTGTATTTTTAGTAGAGACGGGGTTTCACCGTGTTAGCCAGGATGGTCTCGATCTCCTGACCTCGCGATCCGCCCGTCTCGGCTTCCCAAAGTGCTGGGATTACAGGCTTGAGCCACCGTGCCCGGCCAGAAATTTATTCTTGATTTTTTGTTATCTGAGGTGATTCTTCAAAATATCTAATTTTATAACCCAAAATGATATAGAGTGTTCTGAAAAGTAATTACATAGTTATGTTACATGAAGCTTAAAAAAATTCAAGAAATGACTGATATATAGAATTGCATTTTAAGAAGCTTAGGCTAATTTAATAAGAAAATAATAGCGAGAAAATGGAAAAAATGTCTTTTATAAAACTGAGTAAATATTTGAAGCTATAGCAGACAATATGGAACTATACTTTTGATGATGACTATTTCTGGGGTTTGTGCATTTTATATATGACATATTTACACATATTTCACCATGTGCTGTTCTTTATTCTGGGAGGGAGACAATAGTATTGAACACAACATTATTTCAAGCTCCAATTAAAAAATATTGCATTCTTTGTCATCAAAAGGCTAATATTAACTTTATGAATAAAGTATTACTATTTTTATAAGAACTAGACTAGCTATTTTATTTTTCTGCCTTTCATTTTTTTTAAATGATTATTTCATGAAAGACAGTGAATTTTTTTTACACAATATGTTTTATTCAACTGTTGATTAACAAAAAAGATACAGCTTTAAATGGAACATTTAGCCTTTTATCAGAACTTTTTAAAAATCAGCTGCTATTTATGGGTTATAGCTTATAACTCAAAAACAATAGCCTCTTTTACTTCGTAGTTTATACCTCTCTTATTCTTTGGTCTTTAATTTCATATTTCTTTTTGGTTCTATTAATTTGGTATTTTTTCCTAAGTTCATATTGTTGTAAACAAAAGACGTGACTGGAGTAAATCTTGGTTCTTCTTCTGACAGCCTATTTTCAGAGATGCTGCTCTCCAAATGCTGTTGATTTGGCTGTCACAATTGTACACCAAAAAAGAACTGCTAGGATATATGTTTGATCCATTGTATTATTCTGCACAGTAATCAATTGCCTTATTATTTTTATGAAAATTTCTTTCTTGGCTATTTTTAGGTATGCTCTACTTCCTTTTGCCTCCACCTATCCATACTTTGTATGCATTTTAAGAGTTTAATAAATTAAACTCCAACGCACACACATTAGCTACTGAAAACATTAATATACTAACAGTCACAATCAAAACCATTCCTGTAAACCGTATTAGGAAATGCTGATTGCAGGGAACTTAATGGAAGTGTCCTACTTTCTGGAGTCATTTGTTTTGATGAGAGCCTGAGTGTAAATCCTGTGCAAAACACAGACAGCTATTACGCAGTTAATTATGCACAAAGTAAACATGTACAACTGCAAACAGCAAAATGCCACCTAATAATGGATAACCCCAGATTTATGGTATGCATGCCCAATCTGTAAAGGCTTCTACTCATGAATCTGAAATGAATGGAACATTACCTAAATGATCCAGAATGAAGGATTTAATACATTGCTCTACCCTTATTGCTACTTATTTCTTGTCAGCAGATTTTTCATTTTGCTTTAATTTATTGTACATAAACACTATGCAAATGTTTGGGTCATATTTAAAAACATATGGCTTGTTCTTATGATTACTGGTTAGACATTTTATTACAGATTACTTGTTAGGCAAATCATTTTTTTTAATTATACAGGTCAACATGTAATCACTGTTCCCACATGTACTTGTTATACAAAGCTCCACTAAATAAACATACTGTGCATAATTTAGGGAATATGCTTATGTAATGTCCTTAACATGTGTGTCATTGCCTTCTGATTATTTTTATCAATGCAAATCCATTTCTTTTATAATAAGCACTTCAAATTTTGTATTTCTGCTAGTAATGAGATTTTTTCTGGAGTTTCATACTAAATAAAATGTACCACTGGTTAGTTTTATCTGTTCCCCAAATGAAAATAATTGAAGAGCTACTAGGTAAATTCTAATATAATTATATTTTTATCAATTTATATAATTCATTTGCTTTTATGCTCTTTGGTTTCAAGAAGTTAAAATGACTTACAAAAATACCAAAAAATGCAGCAGTTTAAGGATGGACTAAAGGAATATCTCAGGAGAGAACAAAAAATGGTAGAAGAAATAAGATGTAGCAGGAATGAAGTTAATTTACAGAATATATGCTGAGAAACTTTTGAGATCTGGACAAACAATTTAACTTCAAATATTTTATTAGTCAAAACAGACACAGAAAAATAAATGGTTAATGATATGCTATGGCAATCCAATACACTGCTTCAGAGAAACACATTTATTCTCAGTTCTGAAATTACAGAAATCTATCCTGTACATCCTTTGAGATAGAATGCTCTTTTAAAATAAATTCCAGTATATCAATATAGGCTCACTTATTGTAATGAATGTATCTCTCTGGTACAGGACGCTCATTGTAGGGGAGGTTTTGGGTGTGTGGGACAGGGTATACTTAGAAGTCTGTATATTCCTCTCAATTTGGCTTCGAACATAAGACTTCTGTAAAATGCATTTATTTATTAATTTTAAAAATCCCCAATAATCTCATAATTAGTTATCATAACAGGTTGTATGCTGTTCCACATTCAATTCTTCTATGTAAAAGGAGAGCACAATATCAGGCACAATTGAGTAAAAGCTGTCTCCTGACAGTGATAAGAAAAGTGATGGATATATAGTGATTCAAAATAATGCAGTTTCGTTATGAAGCATTAGAGAATGCCTCTTTTAAATGATTTCAGTAAACTGATATGTATTCCAGATTTGAGGTACCCTTGTGGAGTATTGACCTGAGTCTTAACTCAGGCCACCCATACATAGAGAATGATTTTACAACAGGAAAAAAATGGCTTGAGAATCTGTCTTTGAGAGCAACTTGTAGGTAAAGCATACACAGATAGACAAGGTAAAAAGAAACAAAATAGTTAGCAATGACGGGGGAGGGGCCTGTTTGATGAGGGAAAACAGACTGCTTTACTAGGCTAGCATACATTCTTGTGCACCAGGGCATTTGTGGAATTGCAGCAAACCCAGGGCTCAGTGCTTCATTTACTTTGAGAAAAATATTTAGGCACTAGGAAATTTCAGCTCACTATGTTTTAAAACAAATTCTTTAAACTATAGCTATATATCACCTTTATTCCTTTTTAAAAAGTTCACAGGATCATTTTACAAAGAGGAAAAAAATCTAAGAAGATCTCAGTTCCTGTTTAAATTACTATTGTCATTTTTGTTTTGTTAGTTGTGTTATGAAACTGGAATAGATGGAATGCCAATGCATGGGAGGTCAAAATATGAAATCAGTTCCCACATTTGCACAGTTCCAATTTCTATGCAAAGCATATGGCTTTCCCCTTTTTCTTGCTTAGATAATTACTCCCTTGCCATTACCCATTGCTATTACTATCAGTTTTCTCTTCATACCATTCTCTTTTGTGGGGTACAGAGGGATGTCATATTATCTACTATAAAAATATTCTTCTAGCTTGATTGCACTGCATATCTGCTTATTTTAAAAATCAATAAGTGTTTTCCAAAAGGGAGTGTGATCACAAAGTGAAAAATATGATAAATGTGCCAGAAACTTAACACAAAGATGACTACATGCTCTATTTACTGTATTCAATTAAACAAAAAAGAATCTCACTATTGGTTAAAATTGTAGAATTTTCAGTATAGAAAAAAGAAACAAAGAAAGTAGTGATTAAAATTATAAAACTTTTAATAGCTGCAAAATTCAAGAGAATAAATCAAGATTATCTCTCCAGATTATTTATATTGTAGAAAAACATCAAATTTTCTGTGGTGATCCTATAAATACTTTCATAGGAGTTATCTAAGTCTTATAAAAATTTGCAATTAATAGAATGTTCTTTGAATATAAACCATGGCATATGCTTGACAGTGCTCATTTATGAAAAAGTGATCCTGTATACCTTTGTATAGAATATGCAGTTGTAATAAAAGATTTGTTCTGTTGTTTTAATAGGAAATTCCACTTTCCATTCAATGTGATTATTTACATATTCCTAAATACATTTTAATTACATTTTAATTCACAAAAGAAATGACTTTAGTGTCATAAAAATATGTAGGTAACTTTGTAAAATTACACAGTTATGTGGGTATATTAATCATCATAGTCCTCCACCTGGTAAAGTAATTCTAATGACAACTAATAAAGCAGTTAAAGAATTACACTTCAGGATCTTTCCTCTCCTTAGTACAAATCAATAGAAAGCACCTTTTGGAAAAAATTATTAGAATTAATAGGGACAGAAGTAAACAATGCAAATAATAAATCAGAATATTAATGACATAATGAACTTCTCAAGGCCCTAAGAAACAGAAAAATAAGCAAATGGATGATAAAGGAGGCAAGAAAAATTTGAAGGTTATTAGAAAGGAACACCTAGCAGCTGAATGAAGAAATTCAAATATAATGAAGAAGAATTTTGATAGTGTGAAAATCATCTGACTTATTTACCCACATATAAGCAATTTTTTGGTAATGTTATTATACATTCTATTGCTGGTGCTCTGCAGTTCTTTTTTTGGATACACATTTCCATCTGAAATTTTCTTCTGCCTGAAGGACTTCCTTAAGTATTTTTTGTAGTGTGCATCTACTGGTGATGAAAACTTTCAGCTCTTGTATATCTGAAAAAGTTGTAATTTAGCTTTGGTTTTGCAAGATATTTTTATTAAAAATAGGATTCTAGCCCTTTGTCAGATAAGTAGATTGCAAAAACTCTCTCCCATTCTGTAGGTTGCCTGTTCACTCTGATGGTAGTTTCTTTTGCTGCGCAGAAGCTCTTTACTTTAATTAGATCCCATTTGTCAATTTTGGCTTTTGTTGCCATTCCTTTTGGTGTTTTAGATATGAAGTCCTTGCCCATGCCTATGTCCTGTATGGTATTGCCTAGGTTTTTTTCTAGGGTTTTTATGGTTTTAGGTCTAACATTTAAGTCTCTAATCCATCTTGAATTAATTTTTGTATAAGGAGTAAGGAAGGGATCCAGTTTCAGCTTTCTACTTATGAATAGCCAGTTATCCCAGCACCATTTATTAAATAGGGAACCCTTTCCCCATTTCTTGTTTTTGTCAGATTTGTCAAAGATCAGATGGTTGTAGATGTGTGGTATTATTTCTGAGGACTCTGTTCTGTTCCATTGGTCTATATCTCGGTTTTGGTATCAGTACCATGCTGTTTTGGTTACTGTAGCCTTGTAGTATAGTTTGAAGTCAGGTAGCATGATGCCTCCAGCTTTGTTCTTTTGACTTAGGATTGTCTTGGCAATGCGGGCTCTTTTTTGGTTCCATATGAACTTTAAAGTAGTTTTTCCCAGTTCTGTGAAGAAAGTCATTGGTAGCTTAATGGGGATGGCGTGGAATCTATAAATTACCTTGGGCAGTATGGCCATTTTCATGATATTGATTTTTCCTATCCATGAGCAGGGAATGTTCTTCCATTTGTTTGTGTCCTCTTTTATTTCGTTGAGCAGTGGTTTGTAGTTCTCCTTGAAGAGATCCTTCACGTCCCCTGTAAGTTGGATTCCTAGGTATTTTATTCTCTTTGAAGCAATTGTGAATGGGAGTTCATTCATGATTTGGCTCTCTGTTTGTCTGTTATTGGTGTATAAGAATGCTTGAGATTTTTGCACATTAATTGTGTATCCTGAGACTTTGCGGAAGTTGCTTATCAGTTTGAGGAGATTTGGGGCTGAGACGATGGGGTTTTCTAAATAGATAATCATGTCATCTGCAAACAGGGACAATTACAAAGAACTCAAACAAATTTACAAGAAAAAAACAACCCCATCAAAAAGTGGGCAAAGGATATGAACAGACACTTCTCAAAAGAAGACATTTATGCAGCCAACAGACACATGAAAAAATGCTCATCATCACTAGTCATCAGAGAAATGCAAATCAAAACCACAATGAGATACCATCTCACACCAGTTAGAATGGCAATCATTAAAAAGTCAGGAAACAACAGGTGCTGGAGAGGATGTGGAGAAATAGGAACACTTTTACACTGTTGGTGGGACTGTAAACTAGTTCAACCATTGTGGAAGACAATGTGGCGATTCCTCAAGGATCTAGAACTAGAAATACCATTTGACCCAGCCATCCCATTACTGAGTATACACCCAAAGGATTATAAATCATGCTGCTATAAAAACACATGCACACGTATGTTTATTGTGGCACTATTCAGAATAGCAAAGACTTGGAACCAACCCAAATGTCCATCGATGACAGACAGGATTAAGAAAATGTGGCACATATACACCATGGAATACTATGCAGACATAAAAAAGCATGAGTTTGTTTCCTTCGTAGGGACATGGATGCAGTTGGAAACCATCATTCTCAGCAAACTATCACAAGAACAGAAAACCACACACCGCATGTTCTCACTTATAGGTGAGAATTGAACATTGAGGTCACTTGGACACAGAAAAGGGGATCATCACACACCGGGGCCTGTTGTGGGGTGGGGTGAGGGGGAGTAGCATTAGGAGATATACCTAATGTAAATGATGAGTTAATGGGTTCAGCACACCAACATGGCACATGTATACATATGTAACAAACCTGCGAGTTGTGCACATGTACCCTAGAACATAAAGTATAAAAAACAAACAAACAAACAAAAACCGGATTCTGGGTTGACACTTTTTTTTTTCCTCCAGTACTTTAAGACATCGATTCCACTGTCTTTCAGCTTCCTGCTTGTTGCTTGTTGCTGTTGCTAAAAGCCCCTCATCCTTTTGTTCTTCTGGATGTCACATGCTCTTCTCTCTACCTGTTTTTGATATTTTCTCTTTATTATTCATTTTAATGTGTGTAAGTGCCTTTTGTTTTCATGTTATTTATGTTTAGAGAACCTCAAATTTGAATTCAGTTTCACTAATCTTTTCTTTTTCAATATTTAATTTGCCATTACCCTCACTATTATTATAAATATATTTCCTTCCCAGAAATTATAATTTTCATCTCTAGCAGTTTCATTTGCCCTCTGTATAACTTCAATGTCTCAACTTTGGAACATATAGAGTACAGCTATAGTGACTGTTTTAGGGTCCTTACCTGCTCATTTCAACATCTGTATCAGTTCATGGTTAGTTTTGATTGATTGATTTTTCTCCACATATGGGTTATAATTATCATGCCTCTTTCCATATCTGGTAATTTTTTATTGATGCCAGACAATATGATTTTATCTTGTTGTGTGCTGTCTATCTCTATAAATATTCTTGACCTTTCTTATGACACACAGTATGCAACTGAAAAATAGTTTGACACTTTCATGTCTTGCTTTTTAAGGTTCAAGATGGCAGGACCCTTCTAGGTACTGCACCCCTTGCTTGATGAATTTTGAATTTGTCCAGTTTTGCTGAATTGAACAGGTTCCATTCCATGCCCTGTGAGGGTCAACTACCATCCTTCTAATGCTTTTGGATGGTTCTTTCCTTAGGAAGTTTTCTTAATGTGTGTGCTGATGAGATTTTGCTGAAGTTCTGATTATTCTGCTGAGTAGTAGAAAAAGAATGTCTGCAGATACCTGGGCTTCTCTGTGCAGCTCTCTCATCTCTAGTATTCTGCCTGCAAATTCTAGCTGCTATGGCATCCATGGATACCCAGCTTTCTCATCTTGATTTAAGGACTGTATCTGGATTCTACCTTCTTGCAATATGGCCTGGGCATTTTCTCAAGGTAGTAAGCTGCGGGGGGCGGGGGTGGGTTATTGATTTCATCCTATTTTTTTTCTATTTTCTCAGGAAACACTATTCCTTATTTTGTTAGGTCCAATGCCTTGAAGATGATTGTTTCATGTTTCTTTCCGCTGATTTTTTTTCCGATGTTTGACTAGTGGTGAGAAAAAAAAAAAAAAAGGAATTAAATCAATCCCTGTTACTTCAAACATGTCAGAGAAGGAATAAATATATGCAGTTTTATTTTTATATGATAGGTACTCAAAATGGTTTGAAGGATAAATGTATATTTTGTTTTCATAAATATTGGCATATTTTGTCTAAAAATGTAGCAAATTGCACCTTTATAAACATATATGACAGTACATTTTTCTGTATTACCTCAAAAAATTGTTATTTTTAAATGTTTCCAGTCTGGTGAAAAGTTTTCAATCAGTCATTTTCAATTGAATAATTTGGATTTCATATTACTGAATTTAAGCATAATTTTATGTGTCTATTTGTCTTCTGAACTTGCTCTTCTGGGCATTGCTTTGTTGCATATTTTTTTAACTCTTTTCTTTTGTGCTGCTATATATTCACTTACCAATTTGTAAAGGCATACTGTGTCTTTGAAAAAATAAATCTTGTATGTCATCTATTGTTAGTAGTTTCCTCAAATACTATGTGTATTTTCTGATTAATATTTGCCTATTTGTTTCATCTTATATCTGATTTTTAGTTTTTAACATTTTCATTTTAATTAATTGATTTAAAATAGCAGTGTTTATTTTATAACATCAATGTTTTATAGTATCTTGGTTAAGGGCATTCCTTTTCTTGGACTGCATAAGTAGTGTTTTGGTATTCTTTGAAAGGGCCCAGGGTCACCTAGGTAGTAGGCAAAGGAACTGAAACCAGAATATCTACTCCCATACCTTTTCCATTTTATTTCTATTACTTTAATAATTATAAGCTAATAATTAAAACTGACTTTCAATTGTCAAGGAAGAAAGGAAGGGAGACACTGGAGAGATGGAAATAAAATAAAGAAATTTATTTTATTTTATTTTATTTTTGAGACAGAGTTTCACTCTGTTGCCCAGCCTGGAGTGCAGTGGCATGATCTCTGCTCACTGCAACCTCCACCTTCTGGGTTTAAGCTATTCTCCTGCTTCAGCCTCCCAAGTAGCTGGGATCATAGGCACCCACTACCGCACTCCACTAATTTTTGTATTTTTAGTAGAGACAGAGTTTCACCATGTTGACCAGGCTGGTGTCAAACTCCTGGCCTCAGGTGATCCACTTGCTTCAGCCTCCAAAAGTACTGGGATTAAAAGCGTGAGCCACTATACCAAGCCTAGAAAATAGAGAACATTAAACCATGCACTTTTTTAAAAATTAAAAATATATGTATCTGCTACATCTAGATTATCTTGAGAAACAAGTCATGTTATTATCCCTCATCAGCAGACCCATCCAATGAGATTCAACACATTTCAGACTTTTGCTGTATCAATGAAATGTTCTAAACCAACTGATACTGCGTATCTTAGTACAGGTGGTAGTGGTAAAATAAAATGAAAGAATATATAGTACAAGATGTCATCATCTCTTTTAATAGCACCCTCTCATAAATTTCATGGATGATGCAAGATGGTAGGGGATTTATGTGAAGCAAGTTCTGAGTCCATGATGTCTACCTATAAGTTTGTTCACTTTCAACTGAATAACTTGCACTTCAGAGATGAATTTTATAATAATAGTTCTCTTGCATCTTTAATTGAACAATCATAGAATCATTGATGATAAGACCTTGTATTTTATTTTAGCTCTAATACCTAAATAATTTGAAACTTTAAATGATTTATTTTATTTTATTGTACCTCTGGAGCTGTCCGCATTTCGCTCGGTGGTAGTCGTTCCTTCCCATCATAAAGAATCCAAGGAGGAAAGTAGACATCCAATTAACCACTCACCTGACACCACAGTTTTCTCTTCAGAATGATATTTTAGCTTTGAGATACACTGAAGCTTGACTCTCTCATGACATTTTGGTATCAAACATTCAGGTGAATTGCATTAAGGACATTAATTTTTCTGACAGTCTTTCAAAACAGTGCTTCAAAAATGTCCAATAATATAGCAAATACTGTAAGAAGACTTGAATCTATTGT
This sequence comes from Macaca nemestrina, assembly GCF_043159975.1. Lineage (NCBI taxonomy): Eukaryota > Metazoa > Chordata > Mammalia > Primates > Cercopithecidae > Macaca > Macaca nemestrina. The sequence goes on from NC_092129.1 coordinate 82,318,238, forward strand.
TATAACATATAAATGTTATTCAGTCTGCCTCTACTGTCTTATCCTATAGCCATATATAATTGTAATGTTTTATATTTATATGTGATACCTTTTTTAAAGATATATCATATTTTTTAAAAGAAAAAAGAAATATATAAGAGCAGTTAGACTCCATTAAAGTACATAGTGTTTTCAGATATCACCAGGTGAAATATTTTTATCCAGGATAAATGTTAGAATGTTTAGTATTTTGTTTATGAAAAAAAGCATAGAATTTTTCAAATTTGCTTATTATTCCATATAACTCATTCAAAGTCTCTCCTTTTCATTCTAATTTCATTAATAGTCACAACAATTTGTGAGTTTAATCTTATTTCTTCAAACATAGTTTAAGTTCTTTAAGACTTACTTTGATATTTATATTTCTCTTGCATCCCCTGTAACTCGTATTCAGCTGTATATATAGCAATCACTCAAAAATACTTATTAGTTTGTATTCAACAATTTAGAAATATATATATGTTAAATATCCTTCAGGTGACATAAATATTAGTAAAATAATTAATACATGCCCTCAAAGAACATATATTCAACAAGGAGGATAGGACAAAAGCATACAATCTACCCCCACACATATATTTACACAAAAACAGAATAGAAATTAGTAGGAACAAGCCATGAAATGGTAAAAACAAGAAACAAAAGAAAACATCCAAATTGTTAGGAGAGTTTAGAAAACAGCTTACAACTGATGGAGTACAATTTTAAAAAGCTCCACGAGGAAGTGTAACTTAATGTGGTTGATGAACGAGTTTTACAAATGGACAGAGGAGAAGTCCATTTCATATACAGAAAAAGACACATTCAAATGTTTGAAGGTGCAAGAAACGTCAACAATTTTCATCAAAACATAAAGACCATTCACAGGAATAGACTAGTATCTGAGGGGTTTCGTATATGAGGATACTACAATTATAAAGGTACAATTAATAGTATGCTGAAGAATTTATGCTTAAAAGTTGTTTTTAAGTAGGTAGATGGAGTGACAAGAGCAACAACTATAAAAGCACCAACAGGTATATTTTCAGCAAAATTAGAAGATCAAGAAAACTCCCAGACCTTATCATGTGATTACTTCAAGATGCAATAAATATGGAGAGAGAGGCATAATTTTAGAAGATCTCAGAAATCCCTAGGTATAGCTCATTACCTTAAGGAATGGAACTGTCACATCTTGTACAGACAGTGGTGATAAAAGCAAATATGATTATATAGTATAAAATGGCATACTCTTTTAATACATCCTCAAGGCTGTTGATGACGGCTAAGAATGGACAAGTCTTGAATCTGAATATCAGGTAAGCAAACAGAGAGACAATATAGAAAGATCAGTGTGACCCAGAAATGGAAACTCAGAAGGTAAAAGCAAAATGCCTCTTGTAAATATTAAGTGATTGCCATAAAGTCCAGACTGTATCTCATCCCAGCCAACAGCTTGTGAAGAAACTTGAAACGCTGAGCTGTTATTCAAAACTTTTGAATGAAGTTTGGGTAGGAAGAGTAAAGAAGACATGGCAACAATTATTAGCAACAGCAGCAACTCACGAGGGAGTTCATGAGCAGAAAAGTCTGGGAAGCACCCTGGCCTACTCATCCCTTCCAGAGGAAATGCTTACAAGAGTTGTTTAGCAAAATACAGCCATTCAGATAACCGCAAAATAAAAATATACCACATTCATACAAAAATATTACAGATCACAAGATAAAAATAGTAAAATGTTGTTATAGGTTATTAAACTTACCAGAAAGATATTGCCACAAAGTAAACATTCCAACATGAATTTAAAAAAATGAAAGAAGCAATCACTTTTATGAAAGATGATTAGAAAGAACATATGCACAATTTCTGAAACAATATGGCCAAACCATAGGATCCAACAAAAACATGCAGAATTCAGAAAATAAACAGAAGGAAAAGACAAAATCATTTGAGAAATGAAGACTAAAGTACATGGAGCACAAAAGAGAACAGACCTTACATAAAGCCAGCAACAGACACAGAGGATAGACTTAAGAAAACTTAATAAAGATATTATTTAAGAGAGTAGAGAAAAAATGATAGATATAGAAGACAGTCAGTGGATATTATGTTCACTGAATTTCCAAGTAAGGCCAAAAAAATAGAATAATAAAATACAACAACAGTTACATTGAAATGAGTATATAATAATGTATTATCTTAAATGGTATTACATTCAGACTCTTAATTTCAATTTATCTTTTAATCATTAACATCAATTCAGTTGATCAATTTCCAACCCGATTTTGCATATGTCTATATTGATTGTACCAATTTGTCAAAATTGTGCCCATCTTGAATATTATATTTCTCAGTAATTTCCAGCATTTTTAATAATCATCTGCCAAATAAAATGGTCACTTGCTGGCTTAAATTTTGAACAACTTTGAGCCTTATGACAGTTTTTATAGTTTGAGTTTGACTTTTATTTAATATTTGTTATTCATATGTTTTATTTTAATAACATACAGACTTTATATGCCTTTCTGATGTAGCAGGGCAATGTATGGCATACACTTTTTAATATTCAATACTTTGAATATGCTGTTGAATATGGTACATGGTTGGTAAATATTTGCTGATGTACTGAATAATGTACAAATATTGATGAATTGGTTAAATATTTTTTTATGGACTGAATCCAGCTTATTACTTTTATCATTTATCTATGCACTGCATGCAATATGCTACTCTCTTGCAAATTTTTGTAATTTGAGCCACAGTAAACTAGATCTACATATATATTTCTGATAAAATAAATATATGATTTTTTAAATGTCCACTCCAACTTGGAACATATCTTTTTTAGCATCTCCAGATTAAATTTCTGCCGGAATCCCAGCTATACACATTTACTTATTTCAGAGACTTGTCTACACTCAAAACCTAAGTCATCAATTTTTATCCACTCCAATGTTTATTTGCTAACAGATTCCAATTAGAATCTTTCACTCTTTGGCTTTATCTGCCATTTGATAAAGCCAGGTTGAATAAAAGAAGACAGTGATTATAGTAAATAATATAGGCTCATTATTTTCTGCCTCCAGACTGTCAGGTACAAAATTTGTTCATGTGCCTCTGTAACTTTTAAACTGCTTTAAATTTTGCTTCCTGTCCAGCAGCATCATCTACAACTTCTCTATTGTAGGGTAAATCTTGAGTGATACTGAAATCTTTCTAATTCTTTGAATATGCTTTCTCACTCTCCATTGCCCTTTCTCATAATATTCTTTCTGCTCGGAATGCCTTCCACCATTACTCACACGCAGTCTTGTTCATTCTTCAGCTGCTGGCTCCGAATGTCTTTCCTTTGTGGGAAAAGCATATTGGTTCATTTTTTTTCTCTGCTCTCTTCATGCTTCTTATATCCGTCCATCATAGGCTTATCAGGTCAAGCTACAATTGTTTTTTAATATACCTCTCTCCCACTGGATTTTACACTCTTCAATAATGGGAATTTTAAAAAATCTTTATAAGCCCATTATTTTAGACAGTGCTTAGGACCTAGTTGGTACTTAGTGATGGTAGTTAATTTCTTAAATTTATGTTTTCCTCACTTGAAATTAGCTTTATATTTGTGCACCAATGAAGCTCCAGTAAAGTTGTTCTTAAAATTGCTGAAGTCTGTATTAGGGTTCTTTAGAGAGATAGAATCAATAGGAGATAGATAGACAGATAGATAGATAGATAGATAGATAGATAGATAGATAGATAGATAGACAGACAGATAGATAGATGATAGATAGATAGGAGGTAATTTATTAGGGGACCAGATTATGGAACAGAAGTCTCATGACAGGCCATCTTGCCATCTGAAGACCCTGCAATGCTGGTTGCATAGCTCAGTCCCAGTCTGAAGGCCTCAAAACCAGAGAAGTCAATCATGTAATTCTCAGTTCAAGGTTAAAGGCCTGAGAACCAGAGGTCTGCTGGTGTAAGATCTAAAGTCCCAAGGGAGGAGAGCCTGGAGTACTAATGTCCTAGGGCAGAAGAGTTTTTCAGCTTCAGGAGAGAAAGAGAAAAAAAAAAAACAAAAAACTTTTCTCTCCTCTTTTGTTCTATTGGGCCTCCAGCCAATTGAATGGCGCCTGCTCATGTTGAAGTTGGATCTTCCCTATTCAGTGCAATTCCCTCTCCAATCTCCTCTGGAACACCCTAGGAGACACACCCAGAAGTATTGCTTTGCCATATCTCTACGTATGTCTTAATCCACTCAAGTTGACATCTAAAATTAACCATCACAGTCTTTCAAGCATACAGCATTATGATCTATATCCCTTTGTGAACCCTTAGTTCAATGACACTTCCATTATGTTAGAGCTCCATGCGATGTGCTTTGTTTTAATTTTCAAAAATTTATTTCCTAGCCCTCTTTCTGGACAGTCTGGAAGAAGCTACTTCATCTCACTGTATTTTAGTTTTGGCCCCTATAAAATAGGGATAATAACAACATCTACATTGTAGTGCTGTTGTAAGGATTAAGTAAATTTATATACATAAAGTACTTAAAACAGGACCTGGCATATGTATAAATGCCCCTGAAATGCTTTTTAGAATTATTATTATTCTTTCTAGCTGCTGTGTAATCTATTCTCTTTGTTCACTCTTGGTGTTGTCTCTATATAGTCCCCAGACAGGAAAAAGACCTTGCAGTAGCTCTCCCAAAGGCCAGCCTACCTTGTGTGTGGCAGTTCCTAGAAGTGACCACCTACCAGATACCGAGAGTTTTTCAGTCTGACTACAACAGACATGGTTTTCTTAAAAATTATGTGCTGCCAATGATCAGGGACATTTCTCTGAAGCAAAATGGATCCTGAATGTTCTAGAAAAATTTATAGGTAATGACAGTTTGCATCTACTTGTACATAACAAGAATATCTAAATTAAAAAGGAAAATGAGCCAGGAATTATGAAGTTATCATTATTAATAGGTAATCCATGCCTGTATTATGGACACACCTGTGATCCAGGAACAAAACTTCCTGTGGATTTGACTACTATTGTTATTTGACAAAGTAAACAGCTGTTTCTGCTGGGGAATAGGTATTTATAGTCAAGAGGGTAAAGTTGAGATGAAGAGGGGGTGATCTGGCTCCTATATTAAATATTCCTGCTTGTATGATGTATGATAATGCCTGCCTGTTGAAATTAAATAGCATTAACAAGTACCTACTGCAATGTTTGACAGTTATATTAAAACATAAAGATATTTTAAAAACTGTTATAAATGCATATATACAATATTTATAAATCACATTTTGAAATACGTATATGAAACCACAAAATTTATTTTTACCTAGTGTTTTGGTGACTGATTCTTATATGTTAGGCCTGTATGTATAAATTGAATTTACTGTCTAATATGCTTAGATACATTTTCCCCTTTGATTCAGTATAATCCTTGATAATTATATTCTATCATTCACTCATACTCTTTTGACTTTTAGTCCTCAATTGCAAATGGATCTTAATGATCTCCTTTACTTGCATCTGCTTCTTTGCCTTTTCATACTGGGTCTTTTCCTCAAAATATTGTACTCTCAAATTGCATGTCAGGCAGTACCCCCAGGCTTTTCTAATGAGTATACTTGTGACTTGGACAGTGAAAAACCTAGGATACTTTAAAAAATGACAGTTTATTTGAAATTCCCCAAACATCAAATTTTACCAGTAATTATTGAAATTTTTGACCCCAACGTTTTACCTACTCTCTTTTGTTACAGTGTAAAGTGACTGCTTCATGATAATAGTGAATTTATTTCCTCACTGCCACATCTAGTTTCTATAACAGTGTCGGTAATGTAATAGGTATTCAATGGATATTCGTGACAATGTATATAAATGAAACCTCAAATAAATATATAGAGAGAATTGGTATAAAACAATTATCTGAAATTGGGAAGAGTCTATTCTGTTCTTCCAGGCACAACAATGGTCTATTTGTTATAAAAGATGGTTGGGTAGTTTTTCAGTTATATATTTTGGTATAAATTCTAAGCTTAGTTGCTCCTAATCATTTTATAGTCTGGCTTCTTTTTTAAAAACTTTTAAACGTTATACACAAACAACCTCATCAGAACAATCGAGCTACTTTTAAGACAATTTTATAAAAACTTGGAGTTTTCTTTCACCTTGTGGTGTTACCCAGAATTAAATCAATTTGAGGATATGATAGTATGTGTTACAAAAAGTTGTTTTACTGTATTACAAAAGCAATTACTGGCACAATTTTTAAAATGCATTTTTTTAACTAGGCTGAATAATCTTATTTCTTTAAATCAGGCTTTCTCAATATTTCATAAATAAACTTCATCTGAACAGAGAAATTATATAATGAATATAGTTTCATCGAAATGTTGCTTCACCAATTACTTGTTTTTCATAATGTGCATCCACTTGATTATGGCCAAACAAGTGGAAGCCACAGAAAATATTCAATAAAAACTGAAAGCAAAAGCTATGGAAATTTCCATGTGGAGCTTGAGTTCTATATAGTCTTCGATAGTATGTCATTCATTGTTTTGAGCCCAGTGTACTTCACATGTTGGTTACTCAATGAATCTTTTTTTTAACAAATAAAAACTAGTTCTTTGTTAGTAGTTCCAATATTTTTTAATTGGCATCTTTTATAATAGCATCTTATTAGGCAATCAAATCTTACAATATCAATTTCTAGGGAAAGAGTCTTGCTTTAATTTCTGGTGTTAGAAGCAGACCCTTGAATCTGTATGAGAGACGTTAGGTCACAGTCTAAGACCAAAGAGCCAAGCCTTATTATTTTATAGCTAAGAAACAACACATAGAATGAGACTGTGTGTTTTCAGCAGAAAAGGAAACAAAAGTAAACATATATGTTCCTGAGCATTGTTAGGCATTTCTCAACCCTCTTAATGAATTAATGTTCTCAACTAAATTTAAATTTCAGGAGAAAGTAGAGATATCTGTATTCTCAAAAAAGTAAGCCAAATATCATTAAAGATTTTAATTTATGTTTTAAAACACTTTGAGGAGGCATCAATATTAAAGAACAAAAATTAATTACTATAAAGAGAGTTATTTGAATCACATTGATTCTACTGATATCTAAACTTAATAGCCCTCTTTTAAACTATAATTTGCCAAGGTAACTGGTGGTTGCTTCTTTGCCATTCTTTCCCAAACATCTCTCTCTGTTTTGATTTTAACTTTAGTTTTGGGATTTCTAAACATAAGCTTATTGACAATACCAGTTTTTTAAAATAGTTATTGTCGAGCATTATGACACTTGTCTGTATGCCATTTCCAGTAGTCTAGCATTTTTTCCTCATATTGAATCTTTGAAAGAAGTGATCCCACAACTGAGTGAAATGCTGGTTCAGTGGACTTAAAATGCCTGTCCCAAAGTGATATGTCTGTCACATCAGCACAAGCATTGGCTAATAGTAGGCAGGGAGTGTTTTTTTCAAAGAACTGTTTCCAGGTTATTTAATTACATTGCGCTGTCAATTTGCTATTGTTACAAAGAAATTATCAGGGAGTTCCCAATTAACTAAAATTCTATAAAGAGATACAATAGAGTGGAAAATATCAAGTTTTAATTGGTTTCCAGAGCAAGATTTTTTAGAAAACTGTCAAATTAAAAAAAAAAATGCCACACTGACAGATTTTATTATAGTACATGACTGTGCCAATCACATGTAATGGAGACTAATGTTATGTATCTGGTAAAATAGAATGGTTAGCAGTTTATACCCTTGAAAACTTTAGTGTAATAAAAATATATTTTCCTTAAAACTGTGTTGAAAATTAGTGTTTTATTTGAAATTTTATGTTTGTAAGCAAAAACTAAGCTTTCATTACAAGAATTGGTTTGGAATGTTCCAAATGAGTTTTAAAATATATTGTTTTTACTTGTAGTTTGTAATTATCAAAGGAAGAAAGACACTCCTTTTGATCTTGGGTAAGTGGTAAACAAGAATTATCTGTAAAAGTTGCCCAAAGATTTCAAGATGCTCATTAATACGTTTAACTTAAAGAAAAATCATTGAGGTGGAAGAATGTGTTAAACAACAGTAGATTGGAATCAGATTAGTTTTCATTTAATCATCTATGTGGCTAAGGGTGAATAAATTATATGAGCATTAAACAGGGAGTTGAACTAGATAAATTGCTAAAATCCTCTATCTTTAACATTCTATGATTATCAAAAGATTAAACCATAAATAGAAGTACCAGTAAGACCATTGTTTCCTCAAGTTAATCCATTCTTGCTATATTAAATTATTCTTTGAGAATATCAGTTTACACAAGTGGTATCATAAAGTTACTCTTGATCTGCTAAAAAATATTATCTTCCATTTACCAGTAGATTAAATGTTGTATCTCAATTTCTAACCAGAATGGTAAAACAAACAAACAAACAAACAAACAAAACTTTTTTCTTCTCTATGATAATTAAAACTTAAATTTTATAATCTGTGGTATTTTGTTTTAATCGCCCTGCATTTTTAGCTCCTTCACTTCTACTCTCTCACCTGATGGTAACATTTCCCTCCCTTCCTCTCTCCTTCCTCTGTCTCTCCCTAGCTCCCTCCTGCCTTTATTCCTTCTTCTTTTCTTTCTGGGACTAGGACCGGGCACTCACCATTTGCCGACTATTTGTTTAGCCTCTTTTCGACTTTTATCAATTCAAGTTCAAGCTAGTCTTCATGTTCACATGCTCCCTTTTCTTTCTTTCACAATCTTACTCATTTGGGGAGGCTGAGCAGCTGGCTAAGGTTGGGCTAGAGTTGGCCTCATCAAGCTCAGTGTTCACACTAATGTTTTTTTTTCTCCTTCCTTCCTTCCTTCCTTCCTTCCTTCCTTCCTTCCTTCCTTCCTTCCTTCCTTCCTTTCTTTCTTTCTTTCTTTCTTCTTCCTCTCTTTCTTTCTTTCGTCTTTCTTTCATGCCTCTCTCCCCTTCCTCCCTCCCTCCCTCCCTCCCTCCCTCCCTCCCTCCCTCCCTCCCTCCCTTCCTTCCTTCCTTCCTTCCTTCCTTCCTTCCTTCCTTCCTTCCTTCCTTCCTTCCTTCCTTCCTTCCTTCCTTTTTCTTTTCTTTTCTTTTCTTTTTTTCTTTTCTTTTCTTTTTTTTTCTTTTGGCAAAGCCTCACTCTGTTGCCAGGCTAGAGTACAGTGGCGGGATCTCCGCTCACTTCAACCTCTGGCTCCCGGGTTCAAGCGATTCTTCTGCACTGAGTAGCTTGGACTACAGGCATGCACTATCATGCTCAGCTAATTTTTGTATTTTTACTAGAGATGGGGTTTCACCGTGTTGGCCAGGATGGCCTCGATCTCTTGACGTCATGATCCATCCACTTCAGTCTCCCAAAGTGCTGGGATTACAGGCGTGAGCAACTGCACCCGGCCCACGCTAAGTTTTTTAGAACACTGTGAACTGGGTTCTAACCCAGTCAAAGCTAAAATGATCAGTGCCTTTTTGAGGGATCTTGTAGGGAATTCCATGTCTTTGTTAAGGCAAAATCTCACCATTCCAGTGCATTCACCCCCAAATTCTAACATATTGCCATAGTGGACAATCACTTTAATAATAGCATCAGAAACCCACCATTACATATAAAACTCTTGTGTGATTAATGTATTCCTAAGTATGGAGTAATAGTTTAATAAACTTACATTTACATCACTTTGCACAATATTGTGATCAGTTTTATTTTACTTAGGATTTTGGCTTCTCCATAGATTTATCATCAGTATTATTCTAGTTCATCAAGTTGTATTTGACATTTTGATGTATTCATAATAAAATATTAATAATAATGTTTTTCAGATATTGTGAATCCTGAAGTATTGTATAAATTTTTCTAAGAAAGATTAAGTTGCATGTAGTATAATTTTAGTGGTACTGAAGGCATATTATATGTCTAATAACATTTATTTTAAAAAGAAATAGTATTCTTCATACTTGTTATTATTTTATTAACTATGCTTACTTCCCTGATGTTCCAATAAAAAAAATTAATTTTATTGCAAATTAAAGAGAGAAAAATCTGAATATGAGAATAAAATGAATACTATCTAAAATGTGCAACTAAAAATATGAAAATTTTGTTCTAATACAGCACCTTTAATGTAAAAATGAGATAATTAGGGGATAAAAGAATAACCAAAAGCAAATTTTTACAAGTTTTCTTATTGATAAACCTAGTAGCATTACATACTATCCATTTTCAAGTCAAGTGGCTCAGATTAGTTTCCAAACCTAATTCCCATATAAAGTCCTAATGAAATTAATTAACCTATTCATTTGAATGGGAGTACATTACACTCATAATGACTCGATGAAGTCATTATGGATGAATGACTAACATCTCATTCTGTTCACTTCTTTCACTTCTGCTAATACAATAAATACTTTGTGCTCATGGAGTAGATTATAAGAAAAAATAATATGAAATATGTCTTTTTCTCATATAAGTGGATAGAACTTTCATCAGTTTTGATTTCTATGAGCATGTTATAGATGCAATAAAACATATTCTTTTGAGTACTTCTAGAATAGTTCACTTATAGTAATACCATCTTGGAGTTATATGGGACCCATATAGGTATTACTATTTTTAGTAAATCTTAGAATATAATATAGCACCATGATATTATATTATGACCACTATATCATTGTACATGTATACTATATCACTATACCATGACCACTATAGAATGCTTTCTCCAAGGAAAGAGCACATACCATGTATAGGATATAATAGGTTATAGGAATAATATAGATATTATTGAGTGAAAGAGTAGTATAGCTGAATCAAATCTACTGTTTCATGTCTCCCATGGTAGCATCCTGGATCTGGTTCTGGTCAATAAACGTGTATAAAAGAAATCCACACTAATAATGGATTTCAGTTTGGGGAAGAGAAGAAGGTTTTAAAATTTCTCAAAGTTTCAGAATATAGTGAGAAGTATTTTGCTTGTATCTCCAAGTTCCCCTAGGATTTACACAATTTTTCTACAGAACATTTTAGAAAAGAAGAAAAATCTACCAGCTCAAAATCCACATGAGAGTAAACAAACTAGATACTTTAGGACATAGTATGGAGAAAGGAATTTGATATTAAACTTCCTGAGAAATAGACTGATAATATCTATGAAACATTTTGTTGTCTTAAATATTGGCAATACAGACTTATATCTGCCCTTCCAAGACATTTGTTCTTTTATGTAAATTTGCAAGCTTGAGTAACACAATGAGTAGGTAAATAATTGACATCATTATTAAAGTGCAATGTGGTGGTATTATATTTAGATATAATGGTATTATATGTAGTATATATATAAATATACATAATATTACACAATAGTGTTATAATTAGATATTTTTCTATAGGATTTCTAATACTAAGTGGGATGTGTTGACATTCTTCACATGATTTACCTTCAAAACAAGATAGTTCCAGAGCAGTCCCTCTGGTAGTGAGTATTTGTAGTTTAGGTATGTTTTCCTGTGAATATAATTAGAAGAGATAGAAAATAAGAGACACATGCACAGTAGCCATGCTCAGTGATAGCTCAAATGTATAAAATTACCCTTTCTGAGTTTTAATAACAGATGTAAAACAATACCAACTATATCATAGACAGCAGAATAACTTTTTTCCTAAGCCTTTGAAGGACATGGCTCTAGGGAATTATATAATAAAGGGATAACTTCATTGCAAGCCTATGCACTTGGATTTTCACAAATTTGATCAGAATATAATGAAACATGTCTTTTGAGATGGAATTATTAAAACTTTGTGAGAAAAATATTTCAAAAATTTTGCAATATTAGAGGAGCTGTGAGTGAATGGGCACACATTTAAAGGTTTATTTAGGTGCTTCATCATGTCTTCAGCTTTTGCTAATGTCCTTTGCTGTGAGGTTCCAGGTAAAATAGCATGTATTCTGTGCTATGTCTCCTCTGAGAAGGTCTCAGATGGGTTAAATAGAGAATTTTCAAAGAATGTAAGAAAGTTTTAAGATTCATTTATAGGAGAAGGTATTAGCCCTTTGAAAGGTAATTTTTACCCTTTTGAGAATAGAACGGAGGTTAGAGATTGTTTTGAATTTTAATTTCTGCTATGTAAACTTCTTCAACAAATTGTGAGTCTGATTTTGTTGTTGTTGCTCTTGTGGTTTGTCTGGAATACTGGTAACTCTCACCGGAGCCCCCTACCTTGCTGTCCGCGGTGCAGAGATAATTATTTGGAGTATATCACTTACAGTGCAGAGCCACCTGGAAGCCATCATTCTGTGATGGACCCCAAACTGGACAGGAAACTTCCTCCCACCCTCCCTATACTTACACAATTACAATGCAGGCATTGCAGCCCATCAGCACCACTCAGGGGGTCTGAGACTTTGCTAACATGGGACAAAGACAACCACCACTCTCGTCTTTGTAAGATCTACCTCATTTCTCCTTCCTAGAAATTCATTCCTCAGGGCTCACTTAACCCATTGCCAGTAGGGTTCTCCACAAAGCACTCCATCTTTTAGCACCTAAGGAGACAGAAAGAGAAACAGCTGTAAAGACTCCAAATGGAAAAATGAACTCACATGGAGATAGGACTCTTTAGCTGAAGTGACCAGGAAAACAGCCTCCTGGGCATTTGAAGATGCCTGTGGCTCTCGTGGGGTTTTCTCATGGCTATAAGGTTGAATATGGAGCTCATCTTTTCGACCCCTGAGATGCAGTGCTACTGTGGCCGGCATCTACAATTACAATGAACAATTACTTCCAATAATATGAAAATTTTCCTTTTTTTAATCTTTGGAGTTTACCTTTCTGAAATTTAAATTTCGTATTGTTTGAAAACGAAAGTGATAGAGGAGAGAAAGACAAGCTTCTGCAGGAAAGGAATGCCTGACTGCAAAGTATGTGAAGTATCTTATGAAGACAGGCACCCCTTCTGGCACTTTTCCCTTCCATTTTATTTAAGGATTTATGGAAAAACTGGGTGAGATTATTTACCACTTATTAGTTAACTAGAAGAATGTGAAAAAATAGGACACTTCATAGAACAGTCCAGGCTTTTAAAGTTTAAGTTTAGTGATGTCACCAACATCATTACCATCACGTTCCTATTTTTCTGGGAGACCTGCAATTCTTGAAGTGTTTGTGACATGCTATTCTTTTCAACAATGTGTGGTCATTAGGATCCTGTCAGGGTGATGTACGGAAAATCTTTATATACCAGTGATCCTCTTCTCTATACTATCTGTCAGTGAGAAGCAGCAAGATAAGAATCAACTACAAAGGGAATCTGATCATAAATTTTGAATTGATGGAGTGATAATATCTGATCAACACAGATACTCTTTGTAAAGGATCTGGGCACAATGTGTAGCTGATGTGCCTCTGGGTTAAAGCCAGAGGCAATAAATCCAATATCTTTGCATTTTATAGATTTCTCCTGAAGAACTTCTATATAAATGATGCTCTGAAAGTACTATGTTTACTTACATGAGACTCATTTAAGCTTTAGATTTCAATAGGGATGATCTTTTATTACTGAATAAGGATAAAAACAGGAGCAGGGAATGGTCTAGCAGGAGGCGTTCTGTATTTCTGGTCAGCTGGCAAGCAAACTAGAATGAAACCACTTTCTCTCTCAGATGCTGATTTAGGAGAACTGAAGGTAGTTTCCCAGGGTGTATATTTTTTAGGAACTCTCAGGGAAATATCTACGCCTGGAACACAAACCCATAGCCAAAATTTCTCCTAAAATTCATATAGGATTTTACAGCCTGGGCAACATGGCAAAACCCTGTCTCTACACAAAGTAAAAGATTAGCTGGGTGTGGTGGCTCATGTCTGTGGTTCCAACTACTTGGAAGCTGAGATGGGAGGATCACCTGAGCTCAGAGAGGTCGGGGCTGCAGTGATCTGTGATTCTCCCATCTCAGCTTCCAAGTAACGCTAATCACAGGTGTGAGCACTATAAGACAGTGTTCACTCCATCTCTGTCTCTCTAAATATATATATATACACACACACACACATTTTCACATCTATGTATATGTATATACATATCTCTCTCTATATAGAGAGAGACAGGGAGAAAGATATCAATGGCAAATTTGGGTAAAATTTGTCTCTGTAGCTTCTAGAAAAACAATATTTTTAGAAGAGTTCTTCATGTCACTTTTAGGGAAATTGAAAAGGCAACTGGAGATGTGTAAAGTTTGTCTTCCATGAAAAAAATGAGTGCTGATAGGTTTTCATTAATGTAAATGTGAAGTACATTTCTTCACGAGAAGGACTTAGTCCTGGACAAGGTAAATAGAAAGCAGGAATTGAATCTAATTGGAACTATTTGCAAGTGAGAACTATCTTTAAAGTTGGGTAAATCTGGTAAAGCACCTATTACTGGAACTCTTGAATCTCCTTGAAGAGTTTAAATGGTATCCAGAACAGGAGGGAAACTCAGCCTTACCTGGGAATATCGAGAAAGTCCAGAGAAAAGTACCAGATGTGGCTGAGCAGAGAGCAGGATTAGTGCTCTGATTCTTAGTCTTTTAAAATGTGAAGGACACTTGTTAACAGGAAAGAAGAAAAAAAAAAAATTATAATCCTCATAGGCTGTTGTGCTTAGTATCTGCAAGTAGAAAAAAAAATACTATGAATTCAATGATGCATTTAAATGAATTTTTTTGTCATAATATTATTTGTACATATTCACAAAATAGGAGTGTAACCTTATAATCTAATCCCTTCAAGTCTCAAAACTCTATAGTTACAAATGAGGCTATATAAACAGTACAAAGTTGTGCTTCTTTGACTTACTCTGATTTATTCTTCATATCCCACAATCTCATTTCCTCCTCTCATTCAATCTTTTTCTAATTCAGGTGTTTCAGAGAATGTTGGTGATTTTCTCACATTCAGACATAAGCAGCCATCCCATGTTCTTCCACTCTAGTGCCCTCATTAATGTCTGCTACTGCTAAAGAAGCCATTTGGTAGTGACTGCCTGGTGCAATTCCTGCAATAACTTCCAGACCCAGAGGGTTCAGTAGCTTATTGATTAGGGATCACCAAAGAAGATGATGAATGTGCTCACCACTGTGCGGCTGAGTAGATCAGAGGTCAGCAGATAGCTTCCTAGTTCTAAATGAAACCTGGTCTTTATTGGAAGCATTTGGCTCGGGAAGCCTTTTCAGGGGTGCAAATGTTATTCTCTCATGCCACGGGAATGGCATCTTCCTCAATTCCTAGTAGCACTTTCTAGAAGGCTAACCAAATTGTTGGCCTTCTTCCCAGAAGCTGTGTGTGTGTGTGTGTTTGTACGATTATATGGTTTAAACAAACATTACCATTGCTGTGTGAGTACAATGCATTTTTGTTTGATGATTTTTGTTTTTGTCTAGGGTAGGTTTTACTATCCAACTATATAACTTAGCTTAGTTTCAGTTTCAATACGTGGCATCCCTTGGTTTTCCATATTGTCTAATTTTATACACCATATATTATATAGTACCTGGGGAAAATGTGATGAAGACTATTTGCAAGATAAGATGGACAAGAAGTCAATAGATAGAAACAACGAAAACATCCATCAATGTGTGAATAAACACAATGTTGTATGTCTAGAAGATGTAATATTATTCAGGCATGAAAGAGTAGAAGTACTGATACATGCTACAAGGTGAATGAACCTCCAAAGCATAATGCTAAGTGAAACAAGCCACACTCAAAAGGTAACATATTACATGATTTTATGTATATAAAAGTATCCAGAATAGGCAAATTCAGAGAAACAGAAAGCAGATTGCTATTTTGGGGGGACCAGGGAAAGACAGGCTGGAACATGAATGACTACTTACTGGGTACAGAGTTTTCTTTTGGGGTGATTTGAAACGTGATAGAGGAGGTGGTGGTAAATATTGTGAATTTATAAGTGCCACTGAATGGTGTACTGTAAAATGATTAGTTTTATGTTACATACATTTTAACTTAATAAAAAATTAAATCAGAGAAAGATTGATAGAATATTTCATTTTTTTCAAAAGTAATAGGTTAGTTGTTCTAAAGTTATTCCTGTAATAAATTTTATACTACAATAATTGTGGTGTAAGAATCCCAGCTAAATTTGCATTATTTAGTTTATCTATCATGTAAGATATTTTTATAGAAGTCAGTCTTTTCAGCATCCGAAATCTGCAAATTCAAAATCCCAAAGGCTGTAATGAGCATTTTGTGACTTTGTGGGTCATGTTAGCACTCAGTTTCAAATTTTGGCACATTTTGAATTTCAGATTTTTGGAATAGGGATATTCAATTTGTAACACCAAATAGCACTAACAACTACTGTAGTAAATAAGCACAATATTCTTGGTTTTCAATTAGATCAACCTTTCTAATAATCTATCACATACTTTAAAACCATTTGTTGCCTACTTTTTTTGTTAAAAGCCCTACGTCGTTGAGATTCCTGCTTGTACTGTCAACTGCTTTGCTTCTCAACCTTTATTCAAATCATATCTTTGGCCGCACATGTGAAAGGATATGTTAATAATAGTTAAACGGAGAGATTGAGATTTGGAACATGAAACAATTACAAAAAAAAATTCACCTGTTGTCTGAGAATTAGATTCAGTTGGCCACTCTATTAAGCATGGTAGTCCTTTGCAGCAGGATTGTCTACCACCCTGACCTCACTGTCATATCTTGCAGAAATAAGTAATTCCTCTTTGGTACTTGATTAATGATAATTTATACCAGTTATGCCATCTTACACTTCAACCTCAGCTGAATATTTTTTTAAAAAATCATTGTAAAATTATGTGTCCTCAGTTGAATCAGATGTAAAATTTATACCTTAATCAAAATTTGATAGCACTTGAAGACAGTGTACACTCTATCTCTATTATTCTCCTGTGTTCTCATGCAGGGCACTCCCTTTTGTTAATTGAAGGCTTTGGGATTTGACATATAATTTTGGCCCACATCAGAGTTACTATGATGCTCATGTTAAAGACCCATAATACTACTTAGTCTGACTTTGCCTTCCTTTTTAAATTAGTTTTACTTCACCTCCACTTCCTCTCAGCAACTACTCCCAAACCAGACATATCATCCATCACTTCCCATTTCCTTGACACACCAATCCTTCTTTCATGTTTGCATAGTTTTATGTGCTTATCATAATCGTGAGAGATTCTCTGTTTTATTTCTAAACTTAACCAAAAATAAATGTTCAATTATAATGGTGTAATAAAATTTGGAGATTCCAGAAGAGTTACGTCAGCACAGCACAGTACAGCGGACTGGAGGGGGAGGCTATGGAGACTTCTCAAGTCAAAAGAGTCTGAAGTGGGTTCAAGGGATGACTCACCATGAGATATTCAGAGGTAGGATGTTTATGGGCAATTTAACATTTATCTCTCTACAAAAATATTCTTTATAACAACCTCAGGCTTGAACGTAAAGTGTTGGCACTAGATATGGCTGTGAGTCTAGCTGAGTCCAGAAGATGAATTTTCTTAAGTTTAAATGAATGATAAAAACACTGAAGCAAAATCTGACTTCTTTTGCCACAGATATCTCTGGTATGATGAAAACACTAGAAAAAGGTCAATGCAGTATGGTAGAAAGAACTCCGAATTCATAGTGAGAAAAACTGAATTGAACTTTGGGTAATCTTTCAGACTTTCTAAATTTTTAGGTGCTGATTTTTCTAAAATGGTGATAATGGTGACCTATATTACTGTACTTCACAAAATGTTCTTAAAATTTAATTGGGTAAAACAGCTGGAAGCACATAGGACACCATAAAGGCTTACAGAGACATAAGAGAGTACGAGTGCAATGATTTAATGGCATATATATTTATAGATGTTATACATTTGTATATAAGTTAAATCATACATGCAATGATTTAAATGGCATATATATTTATAGATGTTATACATTTGTATATAAGTTAAATCATACATTTGTATATAAGTTAAATCTATAAATTATTTCAATTAATTAAATTATAATTAATTTTAAATGGGAAACATTGTATAGCCTTAAGGATAACTTCACTAATCTCTTCCTTTGCTACTAAATTTTTCTCATCTTTTAACAGCTCACAACCTCTTGCTTACCAAAATCTCAAAGTTTTTTCCAAAACTCCAACCAAGAGCATCTTTTTGCTCCTCACATGTCTCCATTATTAGATTATTATTAGGTGGATTTAGCCAATGTCACTGGTCAAATCTCCTGCCTTCTTCCTGTCTCTAAGTAATTCTTATTTGCTATCACAAATAACTGGGTTACTGAGTGGCAAAGAGGAAGAATGAGAAAAATAAAGAGAAGAGAAGAAACATTCACATGTTAATTATGCCACAATCAAACTTAAAATCATCAACTTTAAAATCACTTAAAATGCAAAGTGATAATGACTATGAAGAAAATCCAAAAAGCTACAAAAATCATCAGTATTAATTAGAGCTCTTGCTTATTAAAGATACAAGAAATTCAGGTCTAACTACCTTTGACAAAATGGGAAACTCGTGGGACGATACTAAGATGTCTCATCTAATACTAGGAAGGATAAAGTCATGTGGAGAGCCAAGATTCAATGGATTTCCAATACAATGTTTGTTTCTCATAATCTCTCTTTCATACCCCCCATCTCAACCCAAACCCCAGCTAGCCATCTATTCTTTTTTCCTGCCTGTATGTTGGCTATATTGTATTAGTGCAAAGTGTATTACTCTATCAACCAAAAAATACTGTTGTCAACATCCTGCATGTTTCAATTTTTGCAATTCTCAATAAAAGATAAGAGGAACTTACTGGTGTGTGTTCTTCTAGTGTCCAAAGTTAAAAAAAAAAAAAAAGAGAGAGAGAAAAAAAGCTTGGTTTAGCCAAGTTTGAACCAGATCCATACCCCACCATACATCAATAGTAAGAGGGGAAGAGAACTAAAAATATCACAGCACTCTTGTATAAACTCATGGATGGGCTAAAGAGAGTAGCAATTCCCAGATTAAGGGAGAATATTTCTATCATTATGTTCCCAATCAAACCAAAATGTAAAACAGCACATGCACAGACATATTAAAATGTGATTTTTAAGTTGCTATTTTATATTTTCAGAAATGAATAGGAACAGCATGTTCTATTCTTACAGTGTATTTAAATATTTGGAATTCTCATTCCCATGGTACTGAAAGAAGTCACATCAGATTAAAGAAATGTGGGGGGGGCAGAGCAAGATGGCCAAATAGGAACAGCTCCAGTCTCTAACTCCCAGCGCGAGCGACACAGAAGACCGGTGATTTCTGCATTTTCAACTGAGGTACTGGGTTCATCTCACTAGGGAGTGCCGGACGATCGGTGCTGGTCAGCTGCTGCAGCCCGACCAGCGAGAGCTGAAGCAGGGCGAGGCATCGCCTCACCTGGGAAGCGCAAGGGGGAAGGGAATCCCTTTTCCTAGCCAGGGGAACTGAGACACACAACACCTGGAAAATCGGGTAACTCCCACCCCAATACTGCGCTTTAAGCAAACGGGCACACCAGGAGATTATATCCCGCACCTGGCTGGGAGGGTCCCATGCCCACGGAGCCTCCCTCATTGCTAGCACAGCAGTCTGCGATCTAACCGCAAGGCAGCAGTGAGGCTGGGGGAGGGGTGCCTGCCATTACTGAGGCTTAAGTAGGTAAACAAAGCCGCTGGGAAGCTCGAACTGGGTGGAGCTCACAGCAGCTCAAGGAAACCTGCCTGTCTCTGTAGACTCCACCTCTGGTGACAGGGCACAGTAAACAACACCAAAAGCAGCAGAAACCTCTGCAGACACAAACGACTCTGTCTGACAGCTTTGAAGAGAGCAGTGGATCTCCCAACACGGAGGTTGAGATCTGAGAAGGGACAGACTGCCTGCTCAAGTGGGTCCCTGACCCCTGAGTAGCCTAACTGGGAGACATCCCCCACTAGGGGCAGTCTGACACCCCACACCTCACAGGGTGGAGTACACCCCTGAGAGGAAGCTTCCAAAGCAAGAATCAGACAGGTAAACTCGCTGTTCAGCAATATTCTATTTTCTGCAGCCTCTGCTGCTGATACCCAGGCAAACAGGGTCTGGAGTGGACCTCAAGCAATCTCCAACAGACCTACAGCTGAGGGTCCTGACGGTTAGAAGGAAAACTATCAAACAGGAAGGACACCTACACCAAAACTCCATCAGTACGTCACCATCATCAAAGACCAGAGGCAGATAAAACCACAAAGATGGGGAAAAAGCAGGGCAGAAAAGCTGGAAATTCAAAAAATAAGAGCGCATCTCCCCCGGCAAAGGAGCGCAGCTCATCGCCAGCAACGGATCAAAGCTGGATGGAGAATGACTTTGACGAGATGAGAGAAGAAGGCTTCAGTCCATCAAACTTCTCAGAGCTAAAGGAGGAATTACGTACCCAGCGCAAAGAAACTAAAAATCTTGAAAAAAAAGTGGAAGAATTGATGGCTAGAGTAATTAATGCAGAGAAGGTCATCAACGAAATGAAAGAGATGAAAACCATGACACGAGAAATACGTGACAAATGCACAAGCTTCAGTAACTGACTCCATCAACTGGAAGAAAGAGTATCAGCGATTGAGGATCAAATGAATGAAATGAAGCGGGAAGAGAAACCAAAGGAAAAAAGAAGAAAAAGAAATGAACAAAGCCTGCAAGAAGTATGGGATTATGTAAAAAGACCAAATCTACGTCTGTTTGGGGTGCCTGAAAGTGAGGGGGAAAATGGAACCAAGTTGGAAAACACTCTTCAGGATATCATCCAGGAGAACTTCCACAACGTAGTAAGGCAGGCCAACATTCAAGTTCAGGAAATACAGAGAACGCCACAAAGATACTCCTCGAGAAGAGCAACCCCAAGATACATAATTGTCAGATTCATCAAGGTTGAAATGAAGGAAAAAATATTAAGGGCAGCCAGAAAGAAAGGTCGGGTTACCCACAAAGGGAAGCCCATCAGACTAACAGCAGATCTCTCGGCAGAAACTCTCCAAGCCAGAAGAGAGTGGGGGCCAATATTCAACATTCTTAAAGAAAAGAATTTTAAACCCAGAATTTCATATCCAGCCAAACTAAGTTTCATAAGTGAAGGAGAAATAAAATCCTTTACAGATAAGCAAATGCTTAGAGATTTTGTCACCACTAGGCCTGCCTTACAAGAGACCCTGAAGGAAGCACTAAACATGGAAAGGAACAACCGGTACCAGCCATTGCAAAAACATGCCAAAATGTAAAGACCATCGAGGCTAGGAAGAAACTGCATCAACTAACGAGCAAAATAACCAGTTAATATCATAATGGCAGGATCAAGTTCACACATAACAATATTAACCTTAAATGTAAATGGACTAAATACTCCAATTAAAAGACACAGACTGGCAAACTGGATAAAGAGTCAAGACCCATCAGTCTGCTGTATTCAGGAGACCCATCTCACATGCAGAGACATACGTAGGCTCAAAATAAAGGGATGGAGGAAGGTTTACCAAGCAAATGGAGAACAAAAAAAGCAGGGGTTGCAATACTAGTCTCTGATAAAATAGACTTTAAACCATCAAAGATCAAAAGAGACAAAGAAGGCCATTACATAATGGTAATGGGATCAATTCAACAGGAAGAGCTAACTATCCTAAATATATATGCTACCAATACAGGAGCACCCAGATTCATAAAGCAAGTCCTTAGAGACTTACAAAGAGACTTAGACTCCCATACAATAATAATGGGAGACTTCAACACTCCACTGTCAACATTAGACAGATCAATGAGACAGAAAGTTAACAAGGATATCCAGGAATTGAACTCATCTCTGCAGCAAGCAGACCTAATAGACATCTACAGAACTCTCCACCCCAAATCAACAGAATATACATTCTTCTCAGCACCACATCACACTTACTCCAAAATTGACCACATAATTGGAAGTAAAGCACTCCTCAGCAAATGTACAAGAACAGAAATTATAACAAACTGTCTCTCAGACCACAGTGCAATCAAACTAGAACTCAGGACTAAGAAACTCAATCAAAACCGCTCAACTACATGGAAACTGAACAACCTGCTCCTGAATGACTACTGGGTACATAATGAAATGAAAGCAGAAATAAAGATGTTCTTTGAAACCAATAAGAACAAAGATACAACATACCAGAATCTCTGGGACACATTTAAAACAGTGTGTAGAGGGAAATTTATAGCACTAAATGCCCACAAGAGAAAGCAGGAAAGATCTAAAATTGACACTCTAACATCACAATTAAAAGAACTAGAGAAGCAACAGCAAACACATTCAAAAGCTAGCAGAAGGCAAGAAATAACTAAGATCAGAGCAGAACTGAAGGAGATAGAGACACAAAAAACCCTCCAAAAAATCAGTGAATCTAGGAGTTGGTTTTTTGAAAATATCAACAAAATTGACAGGCCACTAGCAAGACTAATAAAGAAGAAAATATAGAAGAATCAAATAGATGCAATAAAAAATGATAAAGGGGATATCACCACTGACCCCACAGAAATACAAACTACCATCAGAAAATATTATAAACACCTCTACGCAAATAAACTGGAAAATCTAGAAGAAATGGATAATTTCCTGGACACTTACACTCTTCCAAGACTAAACCAGGAAGAAGTTGAATCCCTAAATAGACCAATAGCAGGCTCTGAAATTGAGGCAATAATTAATAGCCTACCAACCAAAAAAAGTCCAGGACCAGATAGACTCACAGCTGAATTCTACCAGAGATACACAGAGGAGTTGATACCATTCCTTCTGAAACTATTCCAATCAATAGAAAAAGAGGGAATCCTCCCTAACTCATTTTATGAGGCCAACATCATCCTGATACCAAAGCCTGGCAGAGATACAACCAAAAAAGAGAATTTTAGACCAATATCCCTGATGAACATCGATGCAAAAATCCTCAATAAAATACTGGCAAACAGGATTCAGCAGCACATCAAAAAGGTTATCCACCATGATCAAGTGGGCTTCATCCCTGGGATGCAAGGCTGGTTCAACATTCGTAAATCAATAAACATAATCCAGCATATAAACAGAACCAAAGACAAGAACCACATGATTATCTCAATAGATGCAGAAAAGGCTTTTGACAAAATTCAATAGCCCTTCATGCTAAAAACGCTCAATAAATTTGGTATTGATGGAACGGACCTCAAAATAATAAGAGCTATTTATGACAAACCCACAGCCAATATCATACTGAATGGGCAAAAACTGGAAAAATTCCCTTTGAAAACTGGCACAAGACAGGGATGCCCTCTCTCACCACTCCTATTCAACATAGTGTTGGAAGTTCTGGCTAGGGCAATCAGGCAAGAGAAAGAAATCAAGGGTATTCAGTTAGGAAAAGAAGAAGTCAAATTGTCCCTCTTTGCAGATGACATGATTGTATATTTAGAAAACCCCATTGTTTCAGCCCAAAATCTCCTTAAGCTGATAAGCAACTTCAGCAAAGTCTCAGGATACAAAATTAATGTGCAAAAATCACAAGCATTCATATACACCAGTAACAGAGAAACAGAGAGCCAAATCATGAATGAACTTCCATTCACAATTGCTTCAAAGAGAATAAAATACCTAGGAATCCAACTTACAAGGGATGTAAAGGACCTCTTCAAGGAGAACTACAAACCACTGCTCAGTGAAATCAAAGAGGACACAAACAAATGGAAGAACATACCATGCTCATGGATAGGAAGAATCAAATCTTGAAAATGGCCATACTGTCCAAGGTTATTTATAGATTCAATGCCATCCCCATCAAGCTACCAATGAATTTCTTCACAGAATTGGAAAAAACTGCTTTAAAGTTCATATGGAACCAAAAAAGAGCCCGCATCTCCAAGACAATCCTAAGTCAAAAGAACAAAGCTGGAGGCATCACGCTACCTGACTTCAAACTATATTACAAGGCTACAGTAACCAAAACAGCATGGTACTGGTACCAAAACAGAGATATAGACCAATGGAACAGAACAGAGTCCTCAGAAATAATACCACACATCTACAGCCATCTGATCTTTGACAAACCTCAGAGAAACAAGAAATGGGGAAAGGATTCCCTATTTAATAAATGGTGCTGGGAAAATTGGCTAGCCATAAGTAGAAAGCTGAAACTGGATCCTTTCCTTACTCCTTATACGAAAATTAATTCAAGATGGATTAGAGACTTAAATGTTAGACCTAATACCATAAAAATCCTAGAGGAAAACCTAGGTAGTACCATTCAGGACATAGGCATGGGCAAAGACTTCATGTCTAAAACACCAAAAACAACGGCAGCAAAAGCCAAAATTGACAAATGGGATCTCATTAAACTAAAGAGCTTCTGCACAGCAAAAGAAACTACCACCAGAGTGAACAGGCAACCTACAGAATGGGAGAAAATTTTTGCAATCTACTCATCTGACAAAGGGCTAATATCCAGAACCTACAAAGAACTCAAACAAATTTACAAGAAAAAAAAAAACAACCCCATCAAAAAGTGGGCAAAGTATATGAACAGACATTTCTCAAAAGAAGACATTCATACAGCCAACAGACACCTGAAAAAATGCTCATCATCACTGGCCATCAGAGAAATGCAAATCAAAACCACAATGAGATTCCATCTCACACCAGTTAGAATCGCAATCATTAAAAAGTCAGGAAACAACAGGTGCTGGAGAGGATGTGGAGAAATAGGAACACTTTTACACGGTTGGGGGGACTGTAAACTAGTTCAACCATTATGAAAAACAGTATGGCGATTCCTCAAGTATCTAGAACTAGATGTACCATATGACCCAGCCATCCCATTACTGAGTATATACCCAAAGGATTATAAATCAAGCTGCTATAAAGACACATGTACACGTATGTTTATTGCGGCACTATTCACAATAGCAAAGACTTGGAATCAACCCAAATGTCCATCAGTGACAGACTGGATTAAGAAAATGTGGCACATATACACCATGGAATACTATGCAGCCATAAAAAAGGATGAGTTTGTGTCCTTTGTAGGGACATGGATGCAGCTGGAAACCATCATTCTTAGCAAACTATCACAAGAACAGAAAACCAAACACCGCATGTTCTCACTCATAGGTGGGAACTGAACAATGAGATCACTTGGACTCGGGAAGGGGAACATCACACACCGGGGCCTATCATGGGGAGGGGGAAGGGGGGAGGGATTGCATTGGGAGTTATACCTGATGTAAATGACGAGTTGATGGGTGCTGACGAGTTGATGGGTGCAGCACAGCAACATGGCACAAGTATACATATGTAACAAACCTGCACGTTATGCACATGTACCCTAGAACTTAAAGTATTAAAAAAAAAAAAAAAAGAAATGTATAGTGACCAATTATTTGTTTGCTAATTATACTTTAGGACATAAATTGTATTAGATGGTTCAGTATAGTGATTGTTCCTCAGTTAATAAAACCACATTAAAAATTAATTGTTACCGTATTTTATTTTCTACCCTCTTTTTGGTTTAACTCATTTAATGAAGGATTTTAAGGGAAACAATTCCTTTAATCCTACAGGAGATTCTATTGCTATGGTTTAAGGTTCTTATTTATTACAATTATCACTAAATTTGTGTAGATATATTGAAAGTTTTACCCAGGATAATCAAAATATAAAAAATTATTTTCCCATTAGATTTATTCTAAAATTTAATACATTTCAAATGAGATTTTTTCAGCTAAATATTAAAAAATATTCTTGAAGTTGGGACAGATCAAGTAATGTTATGGAGAATAGACATCACTTGAATACTTTGATAGTACCCCTTTAGCAACAACAACACAGGGCATGAGGTTCTAATTCTTCTCCAGTGAGCATCTAATGATTATCCCTACCTGATTATACACGTCAGATAGAGAATAGGTCAATATAATACCAAATAATTTATAATTTTTACTACCCAATCTTTTATGTATGTTTCTTCTTTTAAGTTGGTGAGTTTTTACATATCAAAAGAGAACTCTTCTTATACTTAATTAATCTGACTCTTTTTAAGATAAATATTAGAATATTCCCATTGGTAGCCTCATGTCATCATCAATAGGGTGTACTTTACAATTTCAGCCAGTGGCTTTGAGAAACAGATTAAGGTTAGTAGAGTAAAACCTGGTCTGATTATAATTTTGTCTTTTGCATTAGCCTACAATTCTGAACATCTACATCATAATAACTGATGCTCAAAATTATGATATTCATGCACCATATGAATCTAAAATGCATGTGAATTATCAATGAATAAAGTATATTTAATATAGAGGTAAATAAAATGTATTTTATTGATGTTTTTTATTTTAGTTTTCTCACTTCCCTCTCTGTCTGTCTCTTCTCTAACTTTACTATTTCTCTGTTCAAATCAATCTGCGTTGGGGGGAAGTGGTAGCCTCTAGTAATAAGAATATTGTCAGAAACTTTTTGTTGAATTAGACCTTTATGTCACATCATATAGAAAATACAAATAGATTATACAAAGTAGAAAATACAAAGTAGATTAAAGACCTAAATGAAAAGCTATGGAACTACTAGGAAAAAAACATAGGAGAAGTCTCCATTGCAGTGATATTGGGCAATACTTTCTTTTGGATGTGATGCTAAAAGCATAAGCAACAATATTTAAAAAATAGGTAAATAAAAAAATTGAAAAATTTGATGATATCAAACTAAAAAGCTTCTGCACAGCAAAACAAAACAAACAAACAAACAAAAACAATCGAGTGAAGAGACAACCCATTGGTTTGGAGAAAATATTTGCAAACCAGGCATCTGATAATGAGTTAATATCCAAAATAAAGAACTCAAACAACTCAATCTTAAGAAAACAAACCATTACAAAATGATCAAAGGATCTGAACAGACATTTCTCAAAAGCAGACATACAAATGGACAACAAGTAGGGGAAAAATGCTAAAATCACTAATCATTGGAGAAATGCAAATGAAAGTTACAGTGAGATATCACCTCACACCTATTTAGAATAACTACATCATAATGATGAAAGATAAGTGTTGGTGAGGTTCTGGGGAAAAGGGAACTCCTGTACACTTCTGGGAGTGTAAATTAGTACAGCCATTATGAAATGCAGTATGGAAGGTACTCAGAAAAATTGAAAATAGAAACTTCAAATGATCCAGCAACCCCACTACTAGATGTATAGCCAAAGGACATTAATTCAGCATATATCTTCACTTCTATACTTATTGCAACATTATTCACAATAGCCAAGATGTAGAATTAACCTAAGTATCAATAGATGTATAAATGGATAAAGAAAATATGGTACATATACACATCTATTCAGCCTTACAAAAGGAAGGAATTTCTGCCATTTTCAACAACATAGATTATCCTAGAGGACATTATGTTAAGTGAGGTAAGTCAGACACAGAAAGACAAATACCACATATTTTCACTCATATGTGGAATCTAAAAAAGTTGAGCTCATAGAGAAATGAATGGTGATTACCAGGGGCTAGGAAGCAGGGAAAGGAGGGACTGGGGAGATGATGGTCAAATAATATAAAATATTAGATAAGAGGAGTAAGCTAAAGAGATGTGTTGTATGATGTGTTGACTGTAGTTACTAACAATGTGTTTTATTCTTGAAATTACTGGAAGAGCAGATATTGAATTTTCTCATCACAAAAAGTGACAGCAATATGAGAAAATGTGTGTATGAATTATTTCAATTTAGCCATTCAACAATTTATATATATTTCAAAACAACATGTACATGATACATATATACAATGTTTATCAATTTTTAAAGCAGCCTCTTTTTTATTCTACTTTAAGTTCTGGGATACATGTGCAAAATTTGCAGGTTTGTTACACAGGTATACATGTACCATGGTGGTTTGCTGCACTCATCAACTCATCATATAGGTTTTAAGTCCTACATGCATTAGGGTATGTAGGTATTTGTCCTAATGCTCTCCCTTCCCTTGCTCCCCACCCCACAACAAGCCCTGGTGTGTGATGTTCCCCTCCCTGGGTCCATGTTTTCTCATTGTTCAACTCCCACTGATTATTGAGAACATGCAATATTTGGTTTTCTGTTCCTGTGCTAGTTTGCTGAGAATAATGGTTTTCAGATTCGTCCATATCCTGCAAAGGACACAAACTCATTCTTTTTTATGACTGCATAGTATTCCATGGTGTACATGTGCTGTATTTTCTTTATCCAGTCTATCTTTGGTGGGCATTTGGGTTGGTTCCTCATCTTTGCTATTGTGAATACTGCTACAATAAACATATGTGTGCATGTATCTTTATATTAGAATGAATTATAATCCTTTGGGAATATACCAAGTTATGGGATTGTTGGGACAAATGATATTTCTGGTTCTAGATCCTTGCGGAATTGCCACACTGTCTTCCACAATGGTTGAACTAATTTACACTCCCACCAACAGTGTAAAAGTGTATGTCTAGCCAGTTTTCCCAGCACCATTTATTAAACAGGGAATCCTTTCCCCATTGCTTGTTTCTGTCAGGTCTGCCAAAGATCAGATGGTTGTAAATGTGTGGTGTTATTTCTGAGGCCTCTGTTCTGTTCCATTGGTCTATATATCTGTTTTGTTACCAGTACCTTGCTGTTTTGGTTACTGTAGCTTTGGAGTATAGTTTGAAGTCAGGTAGCGTGATGCCACCAGCTTTGTTCTTTTTGCTTAGGATTGTCTGGGCTATACAAAAAGCAGCTCTTTTTCTTTAAATCAGCAAGTAAATAGGAAATTCAATAAAATGCCATTCCACTCTTCATTATATGTAATTAGAAATCTTGTATATTCATCATAAATCTATCTTGCACTTTCCAGGTAAGTATAATAGCTTCTTCATTTAAAATGCATAAGGCATGGCTTTGACTACAGAAGGACAGGAAACTGGGAGGAAATGGTTATAATTCTTGGAGGTTATAAAGGCTGTTTTTGTTTGTTTGTTTGTTTTCTAAAGATGGAGAGAAGAATCAAGCAAGAGTTGTGTTTAATCTAAAAAAAGGCAGCTTTCCAGAAGGATATAACAACTTTAGGGGACTGCGTATATATTTAAAAATTGCTGCATTAGCTTTACCAACATTATCAGCATCACTGATTTTCTTGCCAAAATGCATTTATTGCCATCTGTTATTTACTTTTAGAATAGATTTAGATTCACCACAACATTGTACAGAAAGTTCTCATACACGCCTTCCCTCCACTCCCACCAGGCTCTCCCAGTATCAACATCCCCCAACAATGTTGTACATGTATTACAATAAATGAACTTACATTACCACATCATGATCACCCAATTCATTGATTAAATTAGGATTTATGGGTTTTGATAAATGTGTAATGACATGTGTCTGCCATTATAGTAACATACAAAATAGTTTCACTACCCTAAAAATCTGTTAGGCATGGCCTATTTATTTCTTTCTTTTTCAAGCTGTGACAACCACTGATCTTTTTTTCTCTCTCAAGTTTTGCTTCTTCAGAAATGTCATATAATTGGAATCATACTGTATGTAGACTTTTCAGATTGGCCTTTTTCATTTAATAATGGGCACTTAAGATTCCTCTATGGCTTGATAGCTCATGTATTCTTAGCACTGAATAATATTACATTGTCTGGATGTACCATCATTTATTTATCCATTCACCTACAAAAGGGCATCTTGGTTGTTTCTAAGTTTTGGCAATTATGAATAAAGTTTCTCTAAATACCACATTTTTATGTGAAAATAAATTTTCAAACAACACCTTTGAATAAATACCAGAAAGTAAGATTTCTGGGTTGTATAGTAAGAATATGTTTAGTTTTGTGAGAAACTTCCACATTTTCTTCCAAAATGGCTGTACCATTTTGCATTCCCAGCATTGAATGAGAATTCCTGTTGCTCCATATCCTTGCCAGCATTTGGTGTTGTCAGTGTTTTGGATTTTGTCCATTATAGTACTTCCGTAGTGGTATCTTCTGTTAGTATCTATATTCTTATTACTAAGAATATAATGTAATATAATATAATATAATATAATATAATATAATATATAGTGTAATATAATAATTCTTATTACTAAGAATACTCTTATTATTAAAGAACTTTCAGTAACATAGCTATGGCAAGTTCCAAATGAAAGTTGACTCCCAAAACACAGCCAGAACATACGATTAGAAACCCAAGACATTGAAAAAAGTGTATTAAGATAAAGTTAGTTACTTTCTCTATGCCTGAACTATTTGTGAGCATTTAAAAATATTTTGTAAAATAGTAGATTTACTTAAAACTCTATAGTAAAATTATGCTGAAGAAGAGATCAAATTGAAATGATTTCTGAAACTAAAAAAAAAGAAATTTGTGAAACATCTGCATGTTGAGGACTGTGGGTATTAGAAGGCAAGTCATTGCTTTAAGGTATTTTAATTCAATATTTTCCCCATTAACACAATTTTTAAAACAATGAAAGAAGTAGGCAAACCTGTTGACACTGTACCAGATAGAAAAGAAAACTATGAGAACATAAGCAAATTATGCTTTACACAACAGGGATGTATTGACATGGCTTGCTTTTTTTCTTAAAGTTAGAGATACTTAAAGGACACATCATATTTACACACATTCATGTGTCCTGTGTTTTTTAAATTACAATTTTACCGCCTGCTCTACAAAACAAAACCTATACATGGCTTTCCAAGCATTAATATATGAAGTCTAGATTTCTACAGCCTGGTTCCCCTGCCCCCCATCTCTCAATGCATCATATTGTATTTCCTTTCATATATACTTGTTTATTTTCTTTATATCTCTTTTGCTTTTTACTGTCTATAAACTTATGTTTTAAATAAAAAATTACTT
The DNA here is from genome assembly GCF_043159975.1 of Macaca nemestrina. Taxonomy (NCBI): domain Eukaryota; kingdom Metazoa; phylum Chordata; class Mammalia; order Primates; family Cercopithecidae; genus Macaca; species Macaca nemestrina. The sequence goes on from NC_092129.1 coordinate 82,349,201, forward strand.
ATTCTTAAGTACCAGTATTACAAATCTCCTGATGAGAAGGCAGTTTCAAATTCTCTGGAGACAACTCAAATAAGTTTGTAAAGCAATTTCAAAATAATGTCAAGAATATGGGTTGTGAAACTTTTAGATTAACATAATTTATAGGAAATTTTGACTTGATATTTTATGCTTATATTCAAAGAATATATGACAAAATATACTAAATTCTAAAAGTCATAAATAGTATACTCATTTCAGCAAGTAAGAAAATGGCATTAATAACATACAAGGTATCAAGAATTTATATTTGCTATCATTTTAATAATTTAATATTAGCAGTAACTTTGTGAAAGATGTATTATTTTTCCCACTTTATAATGAGAAACTGAGGCAGGCAGCTTTATAAATTGGGGATTTCAGTGTATATATTCACAAATTGGGTGCTAATCAACAAACATCTGATTGCTTAGCAGTTATATGCTCTAATGTTTTATTGTAAAGGAATAATAGTTATACATTTTATATTTTTAAATTAATAATAGCAAAAATAAAATTTCTGATTAAAGCTTTTCATATACTATACCAACATTTTAGATGTTACTGAGAGTTTGGATAATTTAAAATTATTTTTATTAAATAAAAGTTTCCCTAATAGACACTCTTTCTATATAAACATAGTTGAAGACTCTCTTCTAAAAAGAGAATTTCCAAATTACTTCTCTATGTCCTCTATTAAAATAGATATCCTTTAAAATAGACAAATCAAGCTTTTCTCAATTTGTCAGCCGTAGGGGAGTTACATTGTTCAGAAAGAAATAAGACGGATATTCTAAATAGAATGTTTTTGGATGCCTTTCATGAGACATCAGTGGCCCTTAAAAGAGAGTTTATTGATTCTTCAGGCAGTACCCGAGGCAGCCCAAGATCTATTGCTCTGTCACTTTAAAAGCGGCAGCAGACGTGCTGCTTTTCCTAGGAGATCATTCTCTTAAGACCTGAAAATTTCTACAAACCAATTGCATCTGTCATCCCCTGCTTGATCCACTGAGTCCCAGAGGCCATGTCTGAATGGTTAAAAGCTAGATTTTTGCTCAAAATGCTTGTTGGAACAAATTCATTTTTAGGACAGAGACTCTGTAAATGAAAATGCACCGTTCAGACCTGTAAACATCAACGAGAGGAGCTATGACCAGGAAGGAGGCAGACTCAGTGGGATTCTACGAAAGACAAACTAGAATCATGACCCTGATCACCTCATACAGCATCTCAGAGATACATCCAGTGTCTTTGTGAATACTTCTAGGAAAGGGAAGTTCATTATTTTGTAAGACAATAGATTTCATTTGGAAATAGAAAAACTTCTAATGGATGATTTTGATGTTATTCCAGAATCTGGCTTCCTCTAAATTGAATTTATCGTGACTAGTTCAATACTTTGAAAACTGCTATCAGAGTGATGTAGACTAAATACATTCCCCATCATCTTTGTATTTACAGCATAGCCATTTACTATCCTTGTCTGTTTCATTGGGAAGAACTGGATTTTACAGGATTTTTAGTTGCTAATTGAAATAAATTACAAAACTCTGAGTATAAAGAAAGGGTGGGTACAACTTTTAAGTAGTTTTGGATCAATGTCTAAAATAATCAGAAGAACTCACAGATCATTTTCTCCTAGATTTCAGCTTAAAAATTTGTTGTTCATTGTATTAAGAATTTCTGAAAAAAAAAAAAAGATTGTCATTTTTCTTTCTCAAGAGGAAAGCACTGTAAATATGTTTAGGTATAGATACTAAAGATGCTTTAGATTGTATGATACTTTTTGAGTGTACATTAGAGATGAGCCTGTGTTTACTCTCAGACGCTAACCTCAAAAATTATTACAGGTTAGAATTACTTTTGGAGTTAGCTTTACTAACTAATCTAATTGAGTCGGTTAAAATACGAATCTTTGCTTTTAATTAACAGGTGTTCGTATTTCTATGAATGCGCCAATTAGGAATCAAGCTCCATTTCTGAAGCTGTAATTTTGGAGAAATGGTGCAGTGCAACAAGCATGGGCTCTAGAGTCAAACTATTTGATTTGCTTCCTTATTTCTCAATTCATCTCAAATGAATATGTTTCTCTTTTAAGAGTATCTTTGTTATGTTTGCTTAATATGATTCGTTCGTATACTAGACTAACCAAGATAAATTACTAAACCTCCTTTCTTTGCACCTTGTGCTAGATATAATCACTGGTAATGTGAGAAAATAGATAAATGGAGTGGAACCCAATGATATTCACTGTTCATTATTAGTGCACAAGACTCAGTACTGCAATTGGGACTATATCTTAGAAACATGACATGTAAAAAGATATCCTCTGTACCTACTGTGGTGTGACCTCAGTTTTAGGAGATACAATACCCAAGCTTTGATTTGACTTCGTGTCTCTCTTTCTAAGGACTATATCTTTCAGTTTGTCAATTAAATAATTCTACTATGGCACAAACAACAGTGTGATAGTCCTCAGTGGCTTCCTAGTATAAAACCACCTAAAATATTAGAAAACATTTAAAAGTAGCCTTCCAATAGCAAGATATTAAGGAAATCCTCAGAAGCTTAAATCTAGAGAAGTCGCCAAGCATTTTAGATAGGTGTTGCCCTCAGGGCCCTGACAATTGACTCTTATTGCCCCCAGAGTTTCAGTTTTAAGGGCCATATGTGGTTGACGAATGTTAGAACTTGTATAGTGAACAGGTGGATTAGAGATTCATAATTAAGCCAGAATCCTTATAGAATGACACACCCTGTGGCTGAAGTGAGAAAGCCTGTCATTTAGTTGGGGAATATTAAGGGATCTTTGCCTTTGGAAGAATAGAGAAAACAGAACAAAACAAAATAAAACAAAACAGAAAACCTATCTTGAGAATTTGTAACCACTTTTCCTGGGTTGGGAACTAGAATAACATTAATTGGTCCTGAAACCCCAAACCAGAAAACTTATTTTAAATGGATCCTCAAATCCAGATAAAAGTATATGCAAATCACTAGAGAAAAAACACACTCAATATTATCCTTAAGGTAATCCCAAAACAAAATTCTAAGGAATGTGATTTGTCAAAAGCAACAAAAAAATTTCATAAGACATATGAGGAAAGAAATAAGCTTCTGTAAGGGTCAACAAAATCACAAACTACAGAATGAGAAAACTGCAGATACCAGAACTGTCATCACAGAGTATTAAATAACCTTGCTAAATATGTTTAAAGAAATAAAAAAAAGTATCAAAATTATGACTAAGTGATAAGACTCAACCAAAATTATCAAGTAGAACTGAATAAAAGAACATTATAGAACTTTTAGAAAAAAAATACATATCTATAAAACACAAAGTTTAGGCTAAACCCCAAATCAGATGCAATGAAGAGAAAATTAATGCAATACAAATAAATCAGAAGAGACATACCCAGAATGCAAAACGGAAAGATAAAGATTACGAAACAATGTAAGACAAGTTAGGAGACATGCAGATTGAAAAGTTCTAACATCCACACATTCGTCAAATTGAATTCAAAAAATGTTAGAGAGATTAAGAATAAGTAACAGAAGCTTCTTGTTTTTGAGACAAGGTCTTGCTTCATCACCCAGGATGTAGTGCAGTGGCATGATCATAGTTCACTACAATCTGTAACTTCAAGGCTCAAGTGATTCTCCTGCTTCAGCCCTGGAGTAGCTGGGACTACAGGCACACCACCATGCCTGGCTAATTTTTTTTTTTTTTTTTTTTTTTTTTTGAGAGCCAAGGTCTTGTTATCTTGGCCCAGGCTAGTCTGAAACTCCAGGCATCAAGCAATTAGACATTTTCAGAAATAAAAGAAATGAAAATTCCAACATAGAATAAATGAATCTTAAAATTTCCAAAGCAAGATAAATAAACAAAAGTCTACACCTACACACATGAAACTGCAGAACAGTAAAGAAAATTATCCAAGCTGCCAGGAATATGACAAAACAGCTTACATTCATAGGAAGAATAACTAACAACTAATGTACACTAAAATATTGTTGACTGTAATCACCCTGTTGTGCTATCAAATACTAGATGTTATTCATTCTATCTAACTATATTTTTGTGCTCATTAACCATCCCCACTTCACATATATCTCTCCCATATACTAATTTATTTTATTTTGGGTATGTACCCAGCAGCAGGATTGCTGGATCAGATGGTAGCTATATTTTTGTTTTTAGAGGAACTTCCAAACTGTTCTCTATAGTAGTTGTATTAATTTACATTCTCATTCAGTGTACAAGGATTCCCTTTTCCCCACATTCTCACCAGCATTTGTTATTGCCTGTCTTCTGGATATAAGCCATTTTAACTGGGGTGAGATGATTTTTCATTGTGGTTTTGATTTGTGTTTCTCATGAACAATGATGTTGAGCACCTTTACATATGCCTGCTTACTATTTGTATAACTTCCTTCAAGAAATGTCTATTCAAATCATTTGCCCGTTTTTCGATTGAAATATTAGATATTTTCCTATAGAGTCGTTTGAGCTCTTTATATATTCTGATTATGAATCCCTGGTCAGATGGATAGTTTGAAAATGTTTTCTCTCATTCTGTGGGTTGTCTCTTCATTTTGTTGATTGTTTCCTTTGCTGTGCAGAGGCTTTTTAACTTGATGCGATCTCATTTGTCAATTTTTGCCTTGGTTGACTGTGCTCGTGGGTTATCACTCAAAATATATTTGTCCAGACAAATGTTCTGGAGTTTCCTCAATGTTTTATTGTAATAGTCTCAGAGTTTGGGGTCTTATATTTAAGTCTTTAATCATTTTGATTTGATTTTTGTATATGATGAGAGATAGGGATGTCGTTTCATTCTTCTGCATAAGGAAATCCAGTTTTCCTAGCACCATCTATTGAACAGACTGTCCTTTCTTCAGTGTGCATTCTTGGTGCCTTTATTAAAAATGAGTTCCCTGTAGATATATGAATTTCTATCTGGCTTCTCTATTCTTTTCCACTGGTCTATGTGGGTTTTTCTGGGGGGGGGGTTGCTTGTTTTGTTTTTGTTTTTCCAGTACCATACTGTTTTGGTCACTATAGCTCTGTAGTATCTGTAATATAACTTGAAGTCAGGCAATGTTATTCCTCTGTTTTTTTTTTTTTTTTTCTTTTTCTTTTTGTTCAGGATGGCTTTGACTATTCTGGTTTCTTTTTTGTTCCATAGAAATTTTAGTATTTATTTTTCTTTTTTTTTTTTTTTTTTTTTTTTTTGAGACGGAGTCTCGCTCTGTCACCCAGGCTGGAGTGCGGTGGCCGGATCTCAGCTCACTGCAAGCTCCGCCTCCCGGGTTCACGCCATTCTCCTGCCTCAGCCTCCCGAGTAGCTGGGACTATAGGCGCCCGCCACCTCGCCCGGCTAGTTTTTTGTATTTTTTAGTAGAGATGGGGTTTCACCGTGTTAGCCAGGATGGTCTCGATCTCCTGACCTCGTGATCCGCCCGTCTCGGCCTCCCAAAGTGCTGGGATTACAGGCGTGAGCCACCACGCCCGGCCAGTATTTATTTTTCTATTTATTTGAAGAACATCATTGGTATTTTATAGGGATGCATTGAATCTATAGATTGCTTTGGGTAGTATGGACATTTTAACAATATTTTTCTTCCAATTCATAAACATGGAATATCTTTTCATTTTTTTCATGTCCTCAATTTTTTGCATCGATAGTTTATGGTTGTCATTGTAGAGATCTTTTGCTTCTTTGATTAAGTTTATTCCTAGGTTTTTAATTTTATATTTGTAGCTATTATAAATGAGATTATTTTCTTGATTTCTTTTTCAGAAATCTTGGCATATATAAATGCTACTGACTTTTGAATGTTGATTTTGTATTCCGTAACTTTGTTGAATCTGTTTATCAGTTACAATAGCTTTTGGTGGAGTCTTCAGGTTTTTCCAAGTATAAGATCATATTATTGGCAAACAAGGATAATTTGAATTCTTTCTTTCCAATTTGGATGATCTTTATTTCTTTCTCTTTTCTGATTGGCCTAGCTAAGACATCCAGGAATATATTGAATATTGGTGGTGAAAGTGGAAATCTTTATCTTTTCACGGAACATAGAGGAAAGACTTTCAATTTTTTCCATTCAGTACAACACTAGCTGTGGGTCTGTCGTACATGGCTTTTCTTGGGTTGAAGTATGTTCCTTCTAACCCCAATTTTTTTAGGGCTTTTATCATGAAGGAATATTGAATTTTATCAAATGATTTTTCAGGATCAATTGAAAAGAATCATATGGTCTTTTACTCCTTTATTCTGTTTATATGAAGTATCACATTGATTTATTTGCATATGCTAAACCATACATGCATTACTGAGATAAATCCTACTTGGTCATGATGAATTATCTTTATAATGTGTTGTTGAATTTGGTTTGATAGTATTTTGTTGAAGATTTTTGCATCAATATTCATCAGGGATATTGGCAGGTAGTTTTCTTTTTTGATATGCCTATCTGGTTTTGGTATCAGGGCAATACTGAACTCATTGAATGAGTTTGGAAGTATTGTGTCCTCCTCTAATTTTTGGAATAGTTGGAGTGGGATTGGTATTAGTTCCCTAAATGCTCATTAAAATTCAGCCATAAAGTCATTGGTTGCTAGGCTTTTCTTTGCTGGCAGGCTTTTTATTATGGTTTCAACCTCATTACTTCTTATTTGTCTCTTCAGATTTTGAATTTCTTAATGGTTCATTCTTTGTAGGCTGTATATGTTTAGGAATTTATCCATTTCTTCTGAGTTTTCTCATTTATTGGCATATAGTTGGCCATGATAGTCTCTAATGATCCTTTGATTTTCTGCAGTAGCAATTGTAATGTCTCCTTTTTCATCTCTGATTTTATTTGTTTGTTTCTTCTGTCTTTTTGTATGTATCCTGGCTCAAGGTTTGTCAATTTTGTTTATCTTTTTGAAACACCAGTTTTCATTCCATTGTGTTTTTCATTTGAATTTCGTTTACTTCTGCTGTGACCTTTACTATTTCTTTACTTCTACTAATTTTTGGTTTGGTTTACTTTTACTTATCAAACTCTTTAAAATGCATTGTTAGGTTGTTTAAACTGATTTTTGAATGTTGATTTTGTATTCTGTAACTTTGTTGAATCTGTTTATCAGTTACAATAGCTTTTGGTGGAGTCTTCAGGTTTTTCCAAGTATAAGATCATATTATTGGCAAACAAGGATAATTTGAATTCTTTCTTTCCAATTTGGAAGAAAGACATAGATCATTCTCTATGATCTATATTGTAGGTGTTGTAGTATTTTTGTTGTAGGTGCATATTAAAAATAGGTGCATATTAAATATGCACCTATTTTTGTTGTAGGTGAATATTACTATAAACTTACATCTCAGTACTTGCTTTCCTTGTATCTTACAGATTTTGGTATGTTGTGTTTCCATTATCATTTATTTTAAGAAAATTTTCACTTTTCTTTTTAACTTCTTCATTGACCCATTGGTCATTCAGGAACATACTGTTTATTTTCCATATGTTTGTATAGTTTCCAAAATTCCTCTTTTTATTGATTTCTAGTTTTATTCCATTTTGGTTGGTCAGAGAAGATAGTTGATAGGATTTAAATGTTTTTGAATTTTTTGAGACTTGTTTTGTGGCCTAACATATGATCTATCCTTAAGAATGATCTATGTGCTGAGGAGAAGAATGTGTGTTCTGTAGCCATTGGAGGAAACGTTCTGTAAATATCTACCAGGTCAATTTGGTCTACAGTGCAGATTAAGTCTGATATTTGTTGGTTTATTTTTATTTTTTGGAAGATCTGTCCAATGCTGAAGTCTCCAGCTATTGTTGTATTGGAGTCTATCTCTCTCTTCAGCTGTAATAATATTTGCTTTATATATCTGGGTGCTCCAGTGTTGGGTGCATATATAATAACAATTTGTATATTTTCTTGCTGAATGGACTCCTTTATTATTATATAATGACATTTTGTCTCTTTTTATAGGTTTTGTCTTGAAGTCTATTATGTCTGATATAAGTATAGTTACTTCCACTATTTTGGTTTCCATTTCCATGGAATGTCTTTTTTCTATCTCTTTATATTAGTTCATTTACAGTCAATGTTATTATTGATAAGGAGTTACTCCTGTCATTTTTTCATTTGTTTTCCCTCCCTTCCTTCCTTCCTTCCTTCCTTCCTTCCTTCCTTCCTTCCTTCCTTCCTTCGTCCTATCTTCCATTTTGTGATGGTGATGTTCTGTGGTTTTAATTTGTATAGTTTCCAAAATTCCAAAATTTAATGTTTTAATTTCTTGCTTTTTATTTTTTGCATATCTGTTGTGGGTTTTTTTATTTGAAGTTACCATGAGGCTTGCAAATAACATTGTTGCAGGAAGTCAGGGACCCTGAATGGAGGGATCAGCTGGAACTGTGGCAGAAAAATGTAAATTGTGAAGACTTCATGGACATTTATTACTTCCCTAATAATACTCTTATAATTTCTTATGCCTGTCTTTAATCTCTTAATCCCATTATCTTCATAAGCTGAGAATATGTGTCACCTCAGGACCACTATTGTACAAACTGATTGTAAAACATGTGTGTTTGAACAATATGAAATTAGTGCACTTCGAAAAAGAACAGAATAAAAGCAATTTTCAGGGAACAAGGGAAGATAACCATAAGGTCTGACTGCCTGTGAGGTTGGGCAGAATAGAGCCATATTTTTCTTCTTGCAGACAGCCTATAAATGGACGTGCAAGTAAGATGGATATCGCTGAATTCTTTTCCGAGGAAGGAATACCCTGGGGAAAGAATGCATTCCTCAGGGGAGGTCTATAAACAGCCACTCTGGGAGTGTCTGTCTTATGCAGTTGAGATAAGGACTGAAATATGCATTGGTCTCCTACAGTACCCTCAGGCTTAGTAGGATTGGGAAATTCCAGCCTGGTAAATTTTGGTCAGACTGGTTCTCTGCTCTTGAACCCTGTTTCCTGTTAAGATACGCATCAAGACAATATGTGCACAGCAGGAGACAGACCCTTATCACTAATTCTAATTTTGCCTTTGCTTTGTGATCTTTATTGCGCTTTGAAGCATGTGATCTTTGTGACCTACTCCCTATTCGTACACCCCCTCCCCTTTTGAAATCCCTAATAAAAACTTGCTGGTTTTGCGGCTCAGGGGGTATCACAGTCCTACCGATATGTGATATCACCCCCGGATGCCCAGCTGTAAAATTCCTCTCTTTGTACTCTTTCTCTTTATTTCTCGGATTGGCAGACACTTAGGGAAAATAGAAAGAACCAACATTGAAATATTGGGGGCTGGTTCCCCCGATATAATATCTTATAACCCATTATTTTAAACTGATGATAACTTAACACTGATTTCAAAAACAAACACAGAGAAAACTAATAAAAACTCTACACTTTAACTTCATCCCTCCTACTTTTTAACTTTTTGTTGTTACTATTTATGGCTTATACTGTCTATGTAGTAAAAAGTTGTTGTAGTTATTATTCTTTATATGTTCATTTTTCAGTCTTTCTACTGAAGTTATGACTAGTTTACATACCACAATTGCAGTGCTATAATATTCTGTGGTTTTCTGTGTACTTACTATTATCAATGAATTTTGTTCATTCAGATGATTTCTTTTTGTTTATTAACATTCTTTCTTTTCAGATTAAAGAACTCCCTTTAGCATTTCTTGTAGGACAGGTCTGATGCTAATGAAATCCCCCACCTTTTACTTTATTGGGAAAGTCTTTTATGTTTGAAGAATATTTTCACTGGATATACTATCCTAGGATAAAAGTATGTTTATTTTTCTTCAGCACTTTAAGTATGTCATGTCACCCACTCCTGGCTTCAGAAGACTGAGAAGTCTTCTGTCAGATGTACCTAAGCTCCTTTGTACATAATTTCTTTCTTTTTTCTGATGCTTTTTGGGTCCTTTATCCTCAACCTTTAGGAGTTTGATTATTAAATGTCTTGAGGTAGTCTCATTTGGGTTAAAACTTCTACATATTCTCGAATCTTTTTTACTTTAACAATGATATCTTTCTCTAGGTTTGAGAAGTTATCTTCTTCTTATACCTTTAGATAAACTTTCTATTTCAATCTCCCTCTCTATCTCTCTCTCCCTCCTCGATTTGCCTTTTGGAGGCTATTTTCTCATCTTGTAGGTGTGCTTCATGAGTCGGGCTCAGAGCATCAAGGACTAGATTTTATAGATGTTCCTGCCCCTAGCAAATAGATTGGTTCTCAGAGAAGGAAAATTAAAGAAATTGAGGATGGAGTTTAGTGGGGAAAATAAGACAAATGATGATTAATATCTAATGTGTAAAATATAATGAGCTAGCACTTGATATTAGTTATACCATTCAATAGCCACAATGAGGTTAATATCACCAAATTATAAATGCTGAAACTTAATCTCAGATGGTAAGTTACTAATTGGTAAATGTCAGAGCTATCCTGAAATCATGATTTGCTACAGAGATTCTTATTTAATAGTGTGTAAGATGCTGGGAAGCAAAAAAACAAAAAATAATTTTTAAAATTTAATTAAATTCATATATTCCTCACATTTTCCATAAATATTTGAGGTACTTTAGCATTGCATATAATTTGAAATGAAATTGAAGAAAATACTTAAATATGTTCAGATCCAGAGAAAATACAAATAGAATAGGAGGATAAGATCAAGGAAAAAGTTAGAAGGACATGATGAGTTTCTTCAGAAAAAGGTTGTTCAGCATTAAATTTTATTTTCTCCCATTTGTTGGCCTGGTTTAAACCAAAATTAAAATATAGATATCTAGAGAGATAAATAGATTGAAACTTTATTCAAAAACTCTCAGCAAACATTATCACTCTCACGGGACTTGAGATTCTATATATAATCTGTGAGTTAATGTTGACTTTTACTCTCTCTCTATAGATTGATTTTGCAGCAGAGCATATCTAGTGTACTAAGATTTGGGAGAAGCTTTTTAGAAGCTCCAACTTTACAGTAGCCATATTTGTTGTGGACAGTTACTGTGTAAAAGCCTGGTTCTTACAATTAATGATGAACAGGAGTTAGAACAAGACAATAGTGGGCAAAAGATTCACTTTCATGAATATAATTCAACTGTGTCCAAAATACATACTATTTTGATATGCAAACATTGAGTTTGGCAAGTGCGACATACTCTTTTCCTCTGAATTCTCATCTTCAGTTAATACTGAAAGTCTGTCATTTAAATAAACGTTTTTCTGGTAATAAATTATGAGGACCAAAGTTTGAGTTTAACTGTAAGTGGAACTGATGCAGTTCATTGGGAAATAAAGAGCAATAGATATCTGTACTATATAGGTGATGTATCAACCTGTTGTGTTGATTAGAAAAAAATAATAAATTTTTACAAGATCAGGTGTTAAAGAGAAAAAAAATGGAGAGAAAAAAAGATTCTGTCTAGAATATGTTTTCTTTAAATATATGCTTACTCTGTAGAGGATGAGAATAATTCCAAATCCTAGATCTGAATGGAGCACTACATTTAGACTTTAGAATATCAGAAATATTGTCAAGAGTTGGATCATTTTGCAACTATAAGTTTTAAAGTTTTGCCCAAATATGTATTATAGAAAAGATAAAGGATGTCGGGGACCATCTCGCAAAGTGCTTTCCCTATAAGATTGGGAGAATGTTGGAACCAATTATAGAAATAGATTGAAGTGTCAAAAAATAAGCTTAACTCCTTTGAAAGGTGTGAAGAGTACCTAAGGGAGAGGAAATTAATGAAGATATTGACTTGGTTTTATAGCTACAGAAAAAGAGAGAGCAAACTGGCGTGTTCAGACCATGACAAATGATTTGAGACCTGAAGAATTCAAAAACCATCGAAAGGCCAGATTTTGAGTATGAAAAAAAAAATGAGAAAAGACATATGGCTTTTAGTAAGTTGTTAGATACCCAGTTCTGGGAAGCATCCTCAACAAGTCACTATTATGTCTTCTATAGTCTTTCTATTGAAATTGTGAAGAGGGATAAACTGGAAAAAATGTGAAGGCAAGGGGAAAATACTTCTCAAAGTAATATCGACAAGTCTAAGGAATTAAAAACACAGGCTGTGGTGGATTTTCAGAAGCACAAGTATTAACAGATTGGTATTTTTAGGGGTGAAGGATCGGCAGTATTTATTCTTGGTTGTCTTTTTGGAAATTTGTAGGAAATCTTGCTGCTCTATGAGGATTGTTCTCCTAAATCTACTCTGTATAACTGTATCATTTACATAATTAAAACATTGCCAGGTGCTTTTTCAAAATGCATCTTTCTGTCAATCATTGTTATGCATATTCATGTTATCTATTATGGAAAAAAAAGATTGCAATAAAGTCAAAGAGTTTTTTGGACTATGCACAAATAGTCCAGATAATAGTCATAATTATATTTCATACATGAGCAAGAGAAACTCACATGGGGAACTAGTAATAGGGTTTCTAGGATGGGTACGACATCCATGTTTAGAACTACAGGCACCTAAGGAAATAATGTGCTTAAGTAAGTCAATTGCATGAAAATTGCAGCTGTGCAATTGGTTAAGTTCTGAGTAACTAAGCATACTGAGGCTGACTCAACTTTTATTTTTCTGATTCATTGGATTTACTTTGAAATTTCCATTGAATAGAGTTTAATTTCAGCCTATAATTTTTTAACGCAATGTTGTAATTATTTTCTAACATATTCCAAAAATAGTTTAATATTTATTTTGACTTTTGGTTTGCTTAATTGATTTTAGTGTGATGTTAATTAAGATCTATACATTTCATACAGTAGGAAATTTATTTAGGGAGAGGTGTGTGTGTATGTATGTATTCTTTCTTGAAAGGCTTCTGAGTTTTCTGTACAGGCATACCTTATTTTATTGCACTTTGCTTTATTTTACTTTGTGGATATTGCATTTTTTTATTGTTCACAATGCTGTGTTGTACAAGTCTATTGGCACCACTTTTCTAACAGCATTAATTCACTTTGTATCTTTGTGTCACATTTTGGAAATTCTTGCAGTATTTCAAACTTTTATATTATTATTATGTCTTTTATGGTGATTGTAATCAGTGATCTTTGACGTTACTATTGTAATTGTTTTGGGTTGACATGAACTGTGCCCATATAAGATGGCAAACTTAACTAATAAATATTGTATATGTTTTGACTGCTCCACCAACTGGCCATTCCCCCATCTCTCTCCCTTTCCTAAGGTTCCTTATTCCCTGAGACACAACAACATTGAAATTAGAAATTAGACTAAATAATAACCTGACAATAGCCTCTAAGTGTTAAAGTGAAAGGAAGAGCCACATGTCTCTGAATTTAACCCAAAAAATAGAAATATGATTAAGTTTAATAAGGAAGGCACCTCAAAATCCAGCATAAGCTGAAAGCTAAGTCCCTTGTGCCAAACAGTTAGCCAAGTTGTAAATGCAAAGGAAAAGTTATTGAAGGAAATTAGAAGTGCTACTTCAGTGAACACATAAATGATAAGAAAGCAAAACAGCCTTATTGCTGCTAGGGAGAAAATTTGAGTGCCTGGATAGAAGATCAGACAGACACAACATTCCTTTAAGCCAAAGCTTAATCCAGAGTAAGTCCCTAACTCTCTTCAATTCTGTGAAGGCTGAAAGAAGTCAGAATGCTGCAGAAGAAAAGTTTGAAGCTAGCAGAGGTTGATACATGAGATTTAAAGAAAGAAGACATTTCTGTAACATAAAAGTACAAGGTCAAGTAGCAAATGCTGATGTAGAAAGTATAACAAGTTATCCAGAAGAGCTGGCTAACATAATTGAAGCTGCCTATACTAAACAACAGATTTTCAGTGTAGATGAAACAGCTTTGTAATGCAAGAATATGCCATCTAAGGGCTTTCATATCTAGAAAGAAGTCAATGCCTGGCTTCAGATCATCAAAGCTTCAAAGAACAGGCTGACTCTCTTGTTAGGGGCTAATGTAGCTGGTGACTTTAAGTTAAAGTCAGTGCTCATTTACCACTTTGAAAATCCCAGGGCTCTTAAGAATTATGATAAATCTACTCTCCCTTAGCTCTATAAATGGCCAACAAAGCCTGGATGACAGCACATCTGTTTATAGCATGCTTTAGCTGAATACTTTAAGCCCACTCTTGAGACCTACTGCTCAGAAAAAAAGATTTTTTTCAAAATATTACTGTTTATTGACAATGTGCCTAGTCACCCAGGAGTTCTAATGGAGATGTACAAGGAAATTAATGTTGTTTTCATGCCTTCTAACACAATATCCATTCTGTAGCCCATAGATCAAGGAGTAATTTAGACTTTCAAGTCCTGTTATTTCAGAAATACATTTCATAAGGCATGGTTGCTATAGATAGTGATTCCTCTGATAGACCTGGGTGAAATTAATTGAGAACCTTTTGGAAAGCATCATCATTCCAGATGCCATTAGGAACATTTTTGTTACATGGAAAGAGGTCAAAACAGCAACATTACCAGGAGTTTGGAAGAAGTTAATTCCAACCCTCATGGATGACTTTAAGCCTTCAGTAGAGGAAGTTACTGTAATTATGATAGAAGTAGAAAGAGAACTAGAATTAGAAAAGAAGCCTGAAGATGTGACTGAATTGATGAAATTTCATGATAAAACCTCAATGAATGAGGAGTTGCTTCTTATGGATAAACAAGGTAAGTGGTTTCTTGAGATGAATTCTGTTCCTGATGAGGATGCTGTGAACATTATTGAAATGACAACAAGGAACTTAAAATATTACATAAACTTAGTTGATAAATCAGCAGAAAGGTTTGAGAAAATTGACTCTTTTTTTTTTTTTTTTTTTTGCAACAGGGTCTCACTGTGTTGCCTAGGCTGGTCTCAAACTCCTGGGTTCAAGTGACTCTCCCACCTTGGCCTCCTAAATTGTTGGGGTTATAGGTGTTAGCCACAGTGCCTGTCCTCCAATTAAAAAAGAAAATTTAACATACTATCAAACAGTATCAAATGTTACAGATAAATCTTTCCTGAAAGGAAGAGTTCATTGATGCAGCAAACTTCATTGTTGCTTTATTTCAAAAAATTGCCACAGCCACTCTAGCTTTCAGCAACCACCACCCTGATCATCCAGCAGCTGCAAGCATCAAGTCAAGTTCTTCCACCAGCAAAAATACATTACAACTCACTGAAGTCTCAGATGATTGTTAGCATCTTTGACCAATAAAATATTTTTAATTCAGGCATATACATTGTTTTATAGACATAATGCTATTGCACATTTAATAGACTGTAGTATAGTATAAACATATCTTTTATATACACTAGAAAACCAAAATATTCATGTGACTTTCCTTTTTGCAATATTTGTCTTATTGTGGCTGTCTGGAACTGAAGCTGCAATATTTCTGACGTATGCATGTACATTAGTGAAGTATATTGACCTGATTAATATTTTACAGCCACAGACTGGATGTGGCACACATTCTTTCTGGCCACTGTTCATTTTTGAGAAATTGGCCACTTGGTCATATCTACTTGCAAGGGGGCCTGGAAAATAAGCTGGTTTCCCTCTAGCTGGTTGACCATGTTTCCAATTCAACTTTGTAACTATGAGGAAAAGAAAGAATGGTGTTAGAGGTAACTTAGCAATATACCACAAAGATCATAATACAGTAAAACTTTCTTCACACTGTGCCTTGTTGAATTTTATCTTATGATTTTATGTATTTTTATATCATATTACACAGCACACAGACATTCATGTCTTCTTCAAACCTCTTCCTCTCCAAATAAAACAGCGAAGTGGTGGCATTACATAAAAGCACTTACACTACAAGAGTGTGCATAGACACAGATACGTATATACATCTGCATATATAGCACCCATAAGTACACATAACCATACATATACACACATGCACACATAGACACACACAGATATCCAGGTAAAATATCTAAGGTCAATGGAAAAAAAGGCAATTCTAGAATTTCTATGAAAAAGTAGGGAAGATACAAAAGAATGAAACTCAGACTGTCGGGCTTCTCATAGGCAGCTTAACAATATCTGTAGAATTCTCAGTGGAGAAAGTCCTTGAAACCAATATTATATATTTTACAGAATTATTATTTATATATAATTAATATAAATAATTTAGTTATTTATATTAATTTAATAAAGATTAACTAAAGACACTTGGGTCATGCAGGAAATTGAAATGAACCGCATACATTCTTCTTTTCTTAAAAGACAAAATCACTTAAAAATGGACTCAGTAAAATAAAGTTATAGCAAAGATTGCCAATTCAATAAAGAAAACAGAAAATAATAGAAAACAACAGATACTCAGTTGATTTACAATAGCCATAGTTAACATAGTGGCATTTTAAGAAATTATTAGGAAACAAATAATAAAATATGGAGATTATCTAAATATAATAACTACTACTTTAAACTAAATTTAAGATTACAGCTAATTTCAGTGAAATCCTGGTGGCAGGGAATGCTGGAGAGATAGTAAACATGATAAAGATGTTTGTATGTGTGTGCACATGTGTGTGTGTGTGTGTGTAGTATAGTTCATTTATACTATAAATATATAATTTAATATTGATGAAAATAACTTTTTGGGTTAGAAGTCATAGGTACTGCTTAGCTATAACTTGATTTGATGAAGTAATAAATAACTTCAAGTTTAAGAATATATGGTAACATAAAACAATAGATGTAGAAATTCCAAACCACCAGAAATTAGTAGGAGAACAGACAATAAACAGTACTCAATTCTCCATGAAAGAACAGGAAGAAAGAACATAAATAACAAGCACATGTATTTCTATTAAAACGTAGTAAAATAAGTTATGTCAGAAATATGATAAAATGAGTGATTGTAAAAAATAAATGATAAAATAATGCTGCTAAACTTAAACATTATCAGATTGAGTTAAAAAAGCAAAATTCAGCAATGTATCATGTATAAGTTTTGTTTACAACTAAATGACATAAAAATAATTGAAAATAAAGCAATGATCAAAGATACACAAATGAATAGCAATGGAAATGTTATTTCCCAAACAATGAAATTTATGACAAAATGATTAAGTGGGAATGAGAAAAATGTTAAATTTTGAGAAAATAGAGATGCCATCAGATAATGGGTGCAGGTATGCCTCAGTGCGCAGAATCAAGTGAGCCTGATTGATCCATTCAGAGGCATGAAGCTCTTCTCTCTCCGTTTGGTGCTTTAGACAAGGCTTGCATATTACGGCATCTTAGTCCAGCCTTCTTGGGCACACCATAGTTTATCTTTCAATAGAGGTAACTACACGCAAGCATAAAAACTATGCTACTCATATAAACATCTCTAAATTATCAGTTAAACTGCTAAGTATTCAAAACAAAGTCAACAAATCAGCCACAGAGAAAACAGAGAGAGCTAAGAAAGATTAATTTAAATCAAGAACATGTAGAAAAATGAGCCTTTAATATGAAAACTAGAGTATTAATCCAAGACAGGAGTACTCATTAAAAATGCTATTGATAAGGATAAATGTTAAGTATTCAACTCCATTTAAATGCAACTACTCAAAATGTATGTCTTTCCAAAAGGAATCAGTGGCACCTTGTCAAATGCCTTAAAATAAACGTGGTAGGGGAATTGCTGACATAGTTTCTTCCACTTACCTTCTGGATGTCTAGTACTTACATACTCCCCTGGCCCTTCAAGTCTTTCCTCTTTCTCAGTCTCAATTGCCTGTAAGGCTAAGTTTTCCTGTCTGTCTCTTGTCTCAGAGAATTCTTAAGTTTTCCTGTCTGTCTCTTGTCTCAGAGAATTCTATCCTCTCTGTCTCTCTTAATCTCTCTTTTTCTCTGTTAATATTCCTTGTGTTAAAGACATATTAATAAAAAGTTTATTTAGCACTGATCAAAAAGGGATGTTATTCCTTCAGGTTGATGGCTGAAATGTCTGGAACCTGGAAATTCAGTATCATTAGCCTTTCCTCTTCCAGATTTCATTTACATTCCTTTTATTGATTTTTCTTCCTTATTTTCTTTTCCATTTTGTCTTCTTTCTCTGACAGTCACCACTAGGCTGAAACCAGAGTTGCTGGCACTCCTAGGCTGGAATTCTCACCTTGCTGTGACCACAAAGAAAAGGGACTTCTCTCTTCCAGATCTAGATTGAAAAGTCCTTTGGACAGATTTGTGGAGTCAGAACTGTATTCAGTCCCTGGTTCTACTTCTACTGGCTGTGTTATCTCGGGAGAATGACTTAATATCCCTCAAAATGTTCTCACCACAGGACAGAGTAATAGGTTGACTTTATAGAGTATTGTAAGGAGTTAATAAGGAAGTGCATATCAATCACAGTGTCCCTGCCAAAAATGAATGATCAAAAAGCTTATTATTGTGCATATAATAAGAATTACTGTATTAATGCAAATATTCTTGCTATACTGGGCTATTCTTGATCATATATTTTCCAACATTTTGATCAGTTCCTTGAATAAAGTCACCCCAGGAATATTTATTAAATTTATAAATATTATAAAGTCAGGGAGGGTAGCTAAAACATTTTTCTGCTTGTATGAAAATACCTATGTAAAATGATGAAATTTAGCAGGAATATAAATTGTCTTAATTGTAGTCGAATACTGAAGCTCAAAACACATTTGCATAAATTTAGAAGGGGGCCAATTAAGCTAACAACAGCTACTGCATATGAAAAGAAAATACCTGGAGTTGTAATGATTACAAATTCATTATGAAGCTGCAATAATTACAGTGCTTAAAAAATAATGCCAGTGAAGTACAGAAAAACAGAGTATCTTTTTATTTTACAATAGGTCATATTTTACTCAAAGTTTCATACTTACTAAAAGTGTCACATTGCGGGTAAGTATTGGAAAACTGGGTACATACGCACTCAGCTTTGACTATAAGACTTTCAAAATTCATCTACAACAGAGTAAGTATCACTGGAATATAGAACTTAAAATTATCTTCAAGTAAATATAAAAGCTAAAATCATAACATTTGGATTCTGAACCTAACATTTTATTTAAACTCAAGATTTGCCAATTACTAACTGAATGTGCAAGTTGCTAAATCTCATTAAGATTTAATTGTTATCATATGTAAATGAATATGATATTAATAGTCAACTCCCAAATATAAGGAAAAAATTATCAAATAGTTAAAATTTCAATGAAGCAAAAACATATGTCTCTGTTTTTTGAACAAATGAAATATTTCTTGCAAGTAGGAAACTTCTCTTTACATCAATTGATCATCTGTGTGTTACTCCATCTTTATAAGGCTGGCATTAGTCTAGAAGATATCTGGAGTCACTTGTATTTTTATATCAGTAAAGGAAAAAAATATATAAAAATATGTTAAATAAAATTTCCATGCTTTTTTCAATATCTCCATTAGCAGTCACCCAAAAAAAACTTACCATCATTTTCATTAAATGTTTATTAGTCTTTTATTTGGAGAAATACCTTTTTTTTTTAATAGTGTAGCTACCTGTACGTAAATCCTTTAGTATGCTAGTACTTTAATTAACACTTAATTGTTTATTCAATATTGTCCATATATCTTTATTTTGATTTTATTTCATTTTATTTTTAGTATTATACTTTAAGTTCTAGGGTACATGTGCACAACGTGCAGGTTTGTTACATATGTATACATGTGCTATGTTGGTGTGCTGCACTGATTAGCATCATTTACGTTAGGTATTCCTCCTAATGCTATCCCTTCCCCCCTCCCCTCACCCCATGACAGGCCCCGGAGTGTGATGTTCCCCACCCTGTGTCCAAGTGTTCTCATTGTTCAATTCCCACCTAGGAGTGAGAACATGTGATGTTTGGTTTTCTGTCCTTGTGCTAGTATATGCTCGGAATGATGGTTTCCAGCTTCATCCATGTCACTACAAAGGACATGAACTCATCCTTTCTTATGGCTGCATAGTATTCCGTGGTGTATATGTGCCACATTTTCTTTATCTAGTCTATAATTGATGGTCATTTGGGTTGGTTCCAAGTCTTTGCTATTGTGAATAGTGTTGCAATAAACATGTGTGTGCATATGTCTTTATAGTAGCACAATTTATAATTCTTTGGGTATATACCCAGTAATGGGATGGCTGGGTCAAATGGTATTTCTAGTTCTAGATCCTTGAGGAATCACCGCACTGTCTTCCACAATGGTTGAACTAGTTTACAGTCCCACCAACAGTGTAAAAGTATTCCTATTTCTCCACACCCTCTCCAGCACCTGTTGTTTCCTGACTTTTTAATGATGGCCATTCTAAGTGGTGTGAGATGGTATCTCATTGTGGTTTTGATTTGCATTTCTCTGATGGCGAGTGATGATGAGCATTTTTTCATGTGTCTGTTGGCTGCATAAATGTCTTCTTTTGAGAAGTGTCTGTTCGTATCCTTTGCCCACTTTTTGATGGGGTTGTTTGATTTTTTCTTGTAAATTTGTTTAAGTTCTTTGTAGATTCTGTATATTAGCCCTTTGTCAGGTGGGTAGATTGAGAAACTTTTCTCACATTCTGTAGGTTGCTGTTCACTCTGATGGTAGTTTCTTTTGCTGTGCAGAAGCTCTTTAATTTAATTAGATCCCATTTGTCAATTTTGGCTTTCGTTGCCATTCCTTTTGGTGTTTTAGAGATGAAGTCCTTGCCCATGCCTATGTCCTGTATGGTATTGCCTAGGTTTTCTTTTAGGGTTTTTATGGTTTTAGGTCTAACATTTAAGTCTTTAATCCATCTTGAATTAATTTTTGTATAAGGTTTAAGGAAGGGATCCAGTTTCAGCTTTCTAAATATGGCTAGCCAGTTTTCCCAGCACCATTTATTAAACAGGGAATACTTTCCCCCTTTCTTGTTTTTGTCAGGTTTGTCAAAGATCAGATGGTTGTAGATGTGTGGTATTATTTCTGAGGGCTCTGTTCTGTTCCATTGGTCTATATCTCTGTTTTGGTATCAGTACCATGCTGTTTTGGTTACTGTAGCCTTGTAGTATAGTTTGAAGTCAGGTAGCACGATGCCTCCAGTTTTGTTCTTTTTGCTTAGGATTGTCTTGGCAATGTGGGCTCTTTTTTGGTTCCATATAAACTTTAAAGTAGTTTTTTTTTCCAATTCTGTGAAGAAAGTCATTGGTAGGTTGATGGGGATGGCATTAAATCTATAAATTACCTTGGGCAGTATGGTCATTTTCACAATATTGATTCTTCCTATCCATGAGCATGGCATGATCTTCCATTTGTTTGTGTCCTCTTTTATTTCATTGAGCAGTGGTTTGTAGTTCTCCTTGAAGAGGTCCTTCATATCCCTTGTAAGTTGGATTCCTAGGCATTTCATTCTCTTTGAAGCAATTGTGAATGGCAGTCCACTCATGATTTGGCTTTCTATTTGTTATTGGTGTATAGGAATACTTGTGATGTTTGCACATTAATTTTGTATCCTGAGACTTTGCTGGAGTTGCTTATCAACTTAAGGAGATTTTGGGCTGAGATAATGGGGTTTTCTAAATATACAATCATGCCATCTGCAAACAGGGACAATTTGACTTCTTCTTTTTCTAATTGAATACCCTTTATTTTTTTCTCCTGCCTAATTGCCCTGGCCAGAACTTCCAACACTATGTTGAATAGGAGTGGTGAGAGAGGGCATCCCTGTCTTGTGCCCGTTTTCAAAGGGAATGCTTCCAGTTTTTGCCCATTCAGTATGATATTGGCTATGGGTTTTTCATAAATAGCTCTTATTATTTTGAAATACATCCCAACAATATCTAGTTTATTGGGAGTTTTTAGCATGAAGGGCTGTTGAATTTTTTGAAGGCCTTTTCTGCAAATATTGAGATAATCATGTGGTTTTTGTCTTTGGTTCTGTTTATATGATGGATTATGTTTATTGATTTGTGTATGGTGAACCAGCCTTGCATCCCAGGGATGAAGCCAACTTGATCGTCGTGGATAAGCTTTTTGATGTGCTGCTGGATTTGGTTTGCTAGTATTTTATTGAGCATTTTCACATTGATGTTCATCAGGGACAGTGGTCTAAAATTCTCTTCTTTTGTTGCATCTCTGCCAGGCTTTGGTATCAGGATGATGCTGGCCTCATAAAATGAGTGAGGGAGGATTCCCTCTTTTTCTGTTGATTGGAATAGTTTCAGAAGGAATGGTGCCAGCTCCTTTTTATAACTCTGATAGAATTCAGCTGTGAGTCCGTCTGGTTCTGGACTTTTTATGTTGGTAGGTTATTAATTATTGCCTCAATTTCAGAGCCTGTTATTGGTCTATTCAGGGATCCAACTTATTCCTGGTTTAGTCTTGGGAGGGTGCATGTGTCCAGGAATTTATCATTTTCTTCTAGATTGTCTAGTTTATTTGCATTGAGGTGTTTATAGTATTCTCTGATGGTAGTTTGTATTTCCATGGGATCGGTGGTGATATCCCCTTTATCATTTTGTATTGCATCTATTTGATTCTCTCTCTTCTTCTTTATTAGTCTTGCTAGTGGTATATCAATTTTGTTGCTCTTTTCAAAAAACCAGCTCCTGGATTCATTTTGAAGGGATTTTTGTGTCTCTATCTCCTTCAGTTCTGCTCTGATCTTAGTTATTTCTTGCCCTCCACTTTAAATATGTTTGCTCTTGCTTCTCTATTTCTTTTAATTGTGATGTTAGGGTATTGATTTTAGATCTTTCCTGCTTTCTCTTGTGGACATTTAGTGCTATAAATTTACCTCTACACACTGCTTTAAATGTATCCCAGAGATTCTGGTATGTTGTGTCTTTGTTCTCATTGGTTTCAAAGAACATCTTTATTTCTGCCTTCATTTCATTATTTGCCCAGTAGTCATACAGGAGTAGGTTGTTCAGTTTCCATGTAGTTGTGTGGTTTTGAGTGAGTTTCTTAATCCTGAGTTCTAATTTCTCTCAGACTGTGGTCTGAGAAACAGTTTGTTGTTATTTCTGTTTTTTACATTTGCTGAGGAGTGCTTTACTTCCAACTATGTGGTCAATTTTGGATTAAGTACAATGTGGTACTGAGAAGAATGTATATTCTCTTTATTTGGGGTGGAGAATTCTATAGATGTCTACTAGGTCCACTTGGTGCAGAGCTGAATTCAAGTCCTGGATATCCTTGTTAACTTTCTGTCTCGTTGATCTGTCTAGTATTGACAGTGGAGTGTTAAAGTCTCTCATTATTATTGTATGAGAGTCTAAGTCTCTTTGTAAGTCTCTAAGGACTTGCTTTGTGAATCTGGGTGCTCCTGTATTGGGTGCATATATATTTAGGAGAGTTAGCTCTTCTTGTTGAATTGATCCATTTACCATTATGTAATGGCCTTCTTTGTCTCTTTTGATCTTTGTTGGTTTAAAATCTGTTTTATCAGAGACTAGGACTGCAACTGCTGCTTTTTTTTGTTTCCAATTGCTTGGTAGATCTTCCTCCATCCCTTTGTTTTGAGCCTATGTGTGTCTCTGCATGTGAGATGGGTCTCCTGAATAGAGCACACCAATGGGTCTTGACTCTTTATCCAATTTGCCACTCTGTGTCTTTTAATTGGACCATTTAGTACATTTATATTTAAGGTTAAGATTGTTATGTGTGAACTTGATCCTGTCATTGTGGTATTAGCTGGTTATTTTGCTCGTTAGTTGATGCAGTTTCTTCCTAGCATCGATGGTCTTTACATTTTGGCATGTTTTTGCAATGGCTGGTACCGGTTGTTCCTTTCCATGTTTAGTGCTTCCTTCAGGATCTCTTATAGGGCAGGCCTGGTGGTGACAAAATCTCTAAGCATTTGCTTGTCTGTCAAGGATTTTATTTCTCCACTTATGAAGCTTACTTTGGCTGGATATGAAATTCTGGGTTTAAAATTCTTTTCTTTAAGAATGTTGAATATTGGCCCCCACTCTCTTCTGGCTTGTGGAGTTTCTGCCGAGAGATCTGCTGTTAGTCTGATGGGCTTCCCTTTGTGGGTAACGCGACCTTTCTTTCTGGCTGCCCTTAATATTTTTTCCTTCATTTCAACCTTGATGAATCTGACAATTATGTATCTTGGGGTTGCTCTTCTCGAGGAGTATCTTTGTGGCGTTCTCTGTATTTCCTGAACTTGAATGTTGACCTGCCTGGCTAGGTTGGGGAAGTTCTCCTGGATAATATCCTGAAGTGTTTTCCAACTTGGTTCCATTCTCTCCGTCACTTTCAGGTACACCAATCAGATGTTGATTTGGTCTTTTCACATAGTCCCATATTTCTTGGAGGCTTTATTCATTTCTTTTTACTCTTTTTTCTCTAAACTTCTCTTCTCACTTCATTTCATTCATTTGATCTTCAATCACTGATACCCTTTCTTCCACTTGATCGAATCAGCTACTGAAGCTTGTGCATGCATCCCATTGTTCTCGTGCCGTGGTTTTCAGCTCCATCAGGTCATTTAAGATCTTCTCTACGCTGTTTATTCTAGTTAGCCATTTGTCTAATCTTTTTTCTAGGTTTTTAGCTTCCTGCGATGGGTTCAAACATTCTCCTTTAGCGCGGAGAAGTTTGTTATTACCGATTTTTTGAAGCCTACTTCTGTCAACTCGTCAAAGTCATTCTCCATCCAGCTTTGTTCTGTTGCTGGCAAGGAGCTGCATTCCTTTTGAGGAGAAGAGGTGCTCTGATGTTTAGAATTTTCAGCTTTTCTTCTCTGGTTTCTCTCCATCTTTATGGTTTTATCTACCTTTGGTCTTTGATAATGGTGACCTACAGATGGGGTTTTGGTGTGGATGTCATTTTTGTTGGTGTTGATGCTATTCCTTTCTGTTTGTTAGTTTTCCTTCTAACAGTCAGGACCCTTAGCTGCAGGTCTGTTGGAGTTTGCTGGAGGTCCACTCCAGACGCTGTTTGCCTGGGCATCACCAGCAGAGGCTGCAGAACAGCAAATATTGTAGAAGAGCAATATTGCTGCCTGATCCTTCCTCTGGAAGCCTCATCTCAGAGAGGCACCCAGCTGTATGAGTTGTCAGTGGGCCCCTACTGTCCCCCAGTTAGGCTACTCCAGAGTCCACTTGAGGAGGCAGTCTGTCTATTCTGAGACCTCAAACTCTATGCTGGGAGAACCACTGCTCTCTCCAAAGCTGTCAAACAGGGACATTTAAGTCTGCAGAAGTTTCTGCTACCTTTTGTTCAGCTATGCCCTGCCCCCAGAGGTGGGGTCTACAGAGGCAGGCAGGCCTATCGTTGAGCTGCAGTGGGCTCCACCCAGTTTGAGCTTCCCATCCGCTTTGTTTACCTAGTCAAGCCTCAGCAATGGTGGACGCCCCTCCCCCACCTCACTGCCACCTCACAGTTCCATCCTGGACTGCTGTGCTAGCAGTGAGCAAGGCTTTGTGGGTGTGGGGCCTGCCAAGCCAGGTGCAGGATATAATCTCCTGGTGTGCCATTTGCTAAGACCCTTGGAAAAGTGCAGTATTTGGGTGGGAGTGTCCTGAGTTTCCAGGTATCGTCTGTCATGGCTTCCCTTGGCTAGGAAAGGGAATTCCCCTACCCCTTGTGATTCCTGGGTGAGGCCATGCCCCACCCTGCTTTTGCTCATGCTCCATGGGCTGTACCCACTTTCCTGCACCCACTGTTTGACAAGCCCCAGTGAGATGAACCTAGTACCTCAGTTAGAAATGCAGAAATCACCCATCTTCTGCGTCACTCATGCTGGAAGCTGTAGACTGGAACTGTTCCTATTTGTCCATCTTGGAACGATCTCCCATGTATCTTGTGGAAAATACATCCAAACTGTAGTACCCTTTTGGTTATACTATCACAAGGTTGATGATTTGTACAATAAAGTGGTAACTTTGAAATCATGTGCAAAACTTTTGTTATTGTTGTTATTTTTCTTTTTTACCTCAGATCACCAGATAATCCCTTTATTCTTTCAAAAACTGGATACAGGGAATAAAGGAAATAATTAGGAATTTTGATATAATATAAATATGACACATATTTAGTCAAAATATTGAAGCAGTATTAAACAGAAGCAATAAATATGTCTGATGTTTTTTAAAATAAATATTCATTATTTTAAAGTAATGCAGTACTAGTGGAGTTGTTTCTGTCTTTTTCTCAAAAAAGACTTGGAGTAATAAATTATGTGGAAAAGTATCCTTTAGTCACTACCATTTGACTTGCTTAAACAGAGATCTTGAAGGCTACACATGAATTCATGGAAAATAATTATACTTTTCTGAAACATATGTATAGAGTTTACGTTTCTCGATATTTCAACAATTATATATCATTCTGCCAAAGTTAGGTATATCATGCATGCTTCAAATTCCATTATTTAATGGGTCTATGTATTTTCAAGGTTCAAGAGACACCATTCAATGTGTCCTAAAGGTATATAAAAATCTAACCATTACTCTATAAATTGTGTATAATAGATATCTCAATGAAAAAACATATTATGTCCAGATCCCAAGAGACATGTGATTTTCAACCTTAAGTACAGCTTTCAAGTAGTTCTCCTATATCTATTGATTTGGGTAATTTTCCTTTTTTTTCTGACTTGTGACTGTTTTGTGTTATTACTTTTATTATGTTATAGAACTATGAAATGGATTTTCTTTGGAAACTTTTCCCCCACTATTTTAACTTTGGAAGAGATTCTAGCATTCCATCATATTTTCCGCCATCAAAACTGCCTGAATTAAAATTGGCAACCTAAAATTAGTTTTCTAACTATAATTTTGACTTTTTGTTTAAATTGTATTGTTCATACATTTGTAAAATTTAAAATCAATTATGTGTTTAACTATGTGAGGGGAAAGAAAATTAAAGTCACATTGTAAGTGAAGCAAATCATTGTTACCTTTTATCATGCTATAAAATGCATGCTTTGGTATATGAAATATGTGAAGAAGTTTGAAACTTTGGATAAATTGTTTTTTCCTTTGTATTCTCCCAGAAGAGCTGTCTATAGTAAAATTATAGAGCCTGGAGTGGATTTATGTAATTAGCTTGGTTGCAAGATATCCTTCCCATAGGTCAAGCCAATTAAAGGATAACTAAGGGAGACATGGCTCCAAACAGTGGCATATGGCACAATGGCACTAATGCTCACTGGAGAGGGAAAACAAAGTCACATGGATTATAACTTTGACATAAAATGAAATTGGATGTTGAACACTCGGAACTCAAAATTCCCCTCCCTTTATGTTTTTACTCTGCATACTTTTTTTCTCTCTTCTGCTCAGTGTGCTCTTTAGTGAGAGGAGGAGAGGAAGATGTGAACACTGTGATTTTAGCCATGGTATTATTTGGCACAATGTGACTTGCCACATTGTGATCACGGTGTTATTTGCCACACTGTGATCAACAACTTCCTGGGTTTGTTGTTGGTACTGGTAAAGATCCAACTTTGATGCCATGACATATGCTGGTTTGCTAAAAAATCAGCTTCCTACTTTAGAAATATGAGTGTGCAGCCTCAGGACCCAGATAGACATTTGATGGGGATAGTCTGAAGATTAGGCAAAAACTTTGAGTAAAGTGTTAAAATAATATATGGAAGAAGCAATTTGAATTAATAATGCTAGATTGCATTTAGTAGTGAAAATAAAATTACAACCTTCACAGATTTTTCTTTACAAATTTAAGGTTAAAAGGAGAGAATTTTAGCAAATAGAAAAATAAATGTAAGTGTGGAGTTACTCATAATCAAACACCTAGATTGTGTCAATTAGTGGTTCTCAGGAGTGTTAGAAGTGTAGATTGACAGGCTCACAAATGTATAGATGTTTGTTTCTTAATTAAAAGTCCATCAACTACTGCTTCAGGATTAACTTTAGACTGCAAAACAATTTGCCATCAACTGTGATGGGATTTCAGTCCGCTCTGAAGTTTGTTCCCTTGGCTCTGTTCTGTTGCCCATTTTAAGAACTAAATTGTTGAAACTAAAGCTAAAACGAAGTAGAAAATTAAGCGATTTTAACGACATTTTAAAGGACTATGTATTGCACAAAAAATAGCTACTTTGAAAAACTATGGATAAAATATTAGAGATTTATTTTCCTTCTGTCTCTGCTACTAACTTGCTGTGTGATTTTAAACACATTTGATTTCACCTCTATGTGCCTTAGTTTCTTTACTTGTTAAGTAATGGGAGTCTGGGAGTGGGATGACTACATGGTCTCTGATGTTTTCTTCTACCATAAACATTCTGAGTCTAATCCACCTATTTTTTAATCAGATTTCACTCTGCAGAAAAATAAAACGAAAAGTTAAGGTTGAGGAGATATTATAATAAAGTGCATATCTAGAAAAGAGAATTCAGCTTCTTAAACAACAAATAGTTACTCTTTTGAACAAACGTTGCTGTATACTATGGCCTGTGGTACATCACCCCTTTACCTCAACATTTCTTCTGGAGAACTATGCTAAAAACCTTCACATCCATGTCAGCATTCCCTCTCTATCCAAATGTCTTTATTTTCTCATTTTCTATTGCCTAAATTATTTGCATTGCATAGCCGTTGTTCTTTAGGGACCTACATTCAAAAGAATGTTCTGTGCTGAATCACATTTAATTTCACCCTAGACACTTATTAATGCCTAATAATATCAGTTTTCACATAGAAAAATGTTGTATTTAAGCACTCTTTGTGCTGACAGGCTAAGTCCCATTAAACAATAGTGCATTTTTGCTGTGAAAGATGCATAGAAATGTGAAAATAATTTTCATTATTCACATATACTGTGGCTAAATTTATAAACACTTGCAGTAAAATATATTTTTTATATTCTAATTTATTGACATCGTGTGACTTTTCAATAGATGAATAGTTCATGCTCTGGCTGTTTTATTCTCCTCTAAAAATCTGTAAGCAAACATGTTACTCATGAGCCTACATCTGACTGTGGACGAAAGGTTTTACCTTGTCCCCCAGTGCTATGTACAGAGACCTAATCATATCCCTAAACTTAGTTCTTTTAGATGCTACGAGCTAAACCAGAACTGGTAACAAAAATATCGTAGCAGAATTATCAGTTCATTTTTAAAAATAAAGGTGGGTGTGTGAGGCTTCTGTCACATCTCTATATTTACAGTGAAAAGTCAATTGTAGGCAGTTTGTGTTGAAAATGACAGCATTTCTATCAAGCTCTACATCAGCTGCTGCTAGCTGGAGTCAGAATTATCATCCTTCACTGGGCTGTCTTGCTTTATGATATCAATTAGCAAACAATCTGTTTTGTTGGCACATGGTACAATTAGGATGCAAAACAGAGTTACTGTGAAGCAAAACATTTTTCAGGGAAAAGGCTGTTTTGCCCATCCATGAGGAGGGGGAAATGGTATAATTTTTCTGTCTTGCAGTCTTTCTTTAATTTGACAATGATGTTAGTTCATTGACACAAATACATGTAATAATATTATTAGGTTGACTGTTTTTATCTTTTCCAATAATGTTAATATTTAATTTTTAAGTAATTTACAGCACTTTTTTGTTTTCACTTATTCTCAAATTTATTTATGTTAGAACCCCTACTTACACTCTAGAAAACATTACAAGAAAACCCCCAAAAACACACACACATTCCACAAAAAGCAGGAGAGAAGGTACACTAGAGGGCACTAGTAAGCTATACTTTTTATTTTTTATTTTTTTCACTTACCAATGTAATTTGCATGTCTTTAGGGATGCTTTTACCACTTAATCTGTTCTACTTGAGACTATTCATTTTTCTTTCTTTGTTTTTTTTTTTTTTTTTTTTTTTTTTTTTTTAGGAGAAAAAAAAAAACAAAAACAAAAACCAGGGAGGCTCATTTGCTGTTTTTCATTGACCAGGAAAGTTCCAGACCTTTAGGTTCATTATTTTGATAAGCTTTATCCCACATGGATTGTCTGAGTGGCCTTCATACCTTTATTGAAATCCCCTGATTTGGTCCTATGACATTTCTGATGCTTTTTTGAAAGAGCATCTCTACAGCTGCAAGTGATTGCTACTTAAGCCCAATTGTAAGGGTTTCGAGATGTACACAAATCACTCCTGGGTATTTTATTAAGCCACATTTAAACCCTAGTCTCCAGAGGTGAAAGGCGAGATGTTAAGTAATCTGCCACCTGGCTCATTCTAACATGATTGGTAGAGAAGATAAATTCATTTTCTGAAAAATAAACAAGAATAATTTTTTCTTAAAAGGTCAAATGAAATTTATGCTTCATGCTCAAATCTTTGGCATTTCAATTAGGTTTTAAAAGTCAGAAACAATATATGGATCTCTAAAATGTGCCTAAAGAGAACATGCATTGTATTTATTAAACAAAGTAAACCAAACTTAATGACTTTCTCAAAATATGTTGCTCTTGCCTTCTTATTTAACAAGATTTTTTAAAAAAATTCTAAGTTCTAAGATAGGAATAAGCTTTTAGTCCCCAAATCTCTGTTGTTATTGGGGTGCTAACTTTTATTCTTTCAATTGCACACTCTTCTGAAATTTTTTTTATTAAAATCATGAGTAAAAAGGTGAAAGAGTTAATTCACAAGTACACCTAATGTACAGACTGTAGAAAATTCACAATAATTGTAATTATAATATTAATTAAAATGCTTATAGTAATATTTAGTAAAATACAATTAAACCTTGATAATAGTCCAAATCCAACCTATTGAAATCTAATATTTTACAGTAAAATGTATTTTGGGACTCCTGCTCTCAAAGACTCAACTACAAAAACACAAATATTTCTAGTGTATATCTTATGTAACGTGTTGTTTTTCTAATACCCACGTTACTTCTGTCAATAGGTAACATATAGGAGCCACCTTAAAACAGGACTAAAGAAATCCATTCTCATATCATCATCCTAAAATGCTATATTCTGAAATATTGGTCACCTAAATTTCACCTTAGCCTTCTCCCCGCTACACACAATACCAACCATTACCACTGCCTTCTTGTCTGTTGTTGAAGTTATTTTTAAGACTTGATTGGGAGAATTTTCCCAGGTTATGGATAGGATGGGGGAAAACCTGCAGAAGACAGGGCTCAGGTCAGTGGGATGGCATTATTTTTCTCCTTTGCTATGCCAGTAGTTATTGCCAGTTTGTTGGTCTGTTGTCTTTATGGCCACCAGGTTAAAAAGGTATTAAAAACATGGCATCTCATATATTAGATCAGATAAGATCAAAATGAATTTGGTCAAGTTCTTGCTGGCAGGCAAGTGGTGGAGTCAGACCAGGACAAAAAACCAAATTTGTTGTGGCTTCAAGTCCAAGGCTCTTTCTGCTTCACAAACCTGTTATGAAGGGGAAGTCAGAATCTCCACCCAGATGTATACTTATGATATGGCTAATCTGCATCCCCACCCAAATCTCATCTTGAATTGTAATCTCCAAAATCCCTATAATCCCCACATATCAAGGGAGAGACTAAGTGGGGGAAATTGATTCATGGGGGCTGTTTCCCCCACTCTTGATAGTAGGTTATCATGGGATCTGATGGTTGTATAAGGAGCTCTTCCACCTTCACTCTCTCCCACCTTGCTTCCCCTTTGCCTTCTGCCATGATTCTAAGTTTCCTGTGGCCTCCCCAGCCATGCTGAGCTATGAGTCAATTAAATCTCTTTCCTTTATAAATTACCCTGTCTTGGGCAGTTCTTCACAGCAGCGTGAAAATGAACTAATATAACCTACAAGTGTTTATTAATTTTCTCTATGTAAGTTTTGAATAATTATTGTAATGACTTAAAATTATTAAAGAAAGTCAATTTTCATTCAGTGATTGAGATGACTAAAATTATTCTTTTTCTAGCTTTATTGAGGCATAATTGATACATAAAATTATGTATACTCAAAGTGTACAACATGATTTCATATATGTATGCCTTGTAAAATTACAATGATCAAGCTAATTAACATTACCCATTACCTCCCATAGATTTTTTTTCCTTTTTTTTTTTGCATATGATGAGAATACTTACAACCTACTCTTTTAGCCCATTTCAACTATAAAATCTTATAATTAACTATAGTCACCATGCTTTTCCTTAGGTCCCCAGAACTTATAACTGCAAGTTTGTACCCTTTAATCAACATTGCCCCCATTTTATCCACCTCTTCAAATTCCTGGCAACCAACATTCTACTCTCTGTTTGAATGTATTTGATTATTTTATATTCCACATATAAGTGAGATCATACATTATTTTTCCTTCTGTGTCTGGCTTTTTTCATTTAGCCTAATGTCCTTCAGGTTCATCCATCCATGTTGTGAAAAGCAGGACATCCTTCTTTTCTAATGCCAAAAAAATTAAGTTATATATATTCCATTTTATATACATATATACACACACACACACACACACACACATACACACAAGGAACACATATATATTTATAAACCACGATTTGTTTATCCACCCATCAATGAATGTTTGTTTCCTTTATTTCTTCTAAAAAAAAATAATAGGATACATATGTGGAAGGTGCAGGCTTGTTACATACGTATACATGTGCCATGGTGGTTTGCTGCACCTATTAACATGTACTCTAAGTTCTCTCCCCTCATCCCCCAACCCTCACCCCCCAACAGGCCCTGGTATGTGTTATTCCCCCTCTGTGTCCTTGTGTTCTCAATGTTCAACTCTCACCTGTGAGTGAGAACATGTGGTGTTTGGTTTTCTGTTCCTGTGTTAGTTTGCTGAGAATGATGGCTTCCAGTTTCATCCATGTCCCAGGAAAAGACATGATGGCATTCCTTTTTATGGCTGCAAAGTATTCCATGGTGTATATGTGT
This sequence comes from Macaca nemestrina, assembly GCF_043159975.1. Lineage (NCBI taxonomy): Eukaryota > Metazoa > Chordata > Mammalia > Primates > Cercopithecidae > Macaca > Macaca nemestrina. The sequence goes on from NC_092129.1 coordinate 82,382,014, forward strand.
CACATTTTATTTATCCTGTCTATCATTGATGGGCATTTGGGTTGGTTCCATGTCTTTGCTATTGTAAATAGTGCTGCAATAAACACACGTGTGTATGTGTCTTTATAGTAGAATGATTTATATTCCTTTGGGTATATACCCAGTAATGGGATTGCTGGGTCAGATGGTATTTCTGGTTCTAGATCCTTGAGGAAATACCATACTGTCTTCCATAATGGCTAAACTAATTTATATTCTCACCAACAGTGTAAAAGCATTCCTATTTATCCACAGCCTCACCAGCATCTATTGTTTCTTGACTTTTTAATAATCATCATTCTAAGATGAGATGATATCTCATTGTGGTTTTGATTTGCATTTCTCTGATGATCAATGATGTTGAGCTTTTTTTCGTATGTTTTTTGGCCATGTAAATGTCTTCTTTTGAGAAGTATCTGTTCATATATTTTGCCTATGTTTTGATACGGTTGTCATTTCTTTTTTCTTGTAAATATGTTTAAGTTCCTTGTAAATTCTGGATATTAGACGTTTGTCAGATGGGTAGATTGCAGAAATGTTCTTCTACTCTATTGGTTGCCTGTTCACTCTGATGATTATTTCTTTTGCTTTGAAGAAGCTCTTTAGTTTAATTAAATCCCACTTGTCAATTTTGGCTTTTGTTGCAATTGCTTTTGGTGTTTTTGTCATGAAGTCTTTGCCCATCCCTATGTCCTGAATGGTATTGCCTAGGTTTTTTTTCTAGGATTTTTATGGTTTTCGGTTTTACATTTAAGTCTTTAATCCATCTTGAGTTAATTTTCATATAAGGTGTAAGGAAGGGGTCCAGTTTCAGTTTTCCGCATATGGCTAGCCAGTTTTCCTAGCACCATTTACTGAATAGGAAATCATTTCCCCATTGCTTGTTTTTGTCAGGTTTGTCAAAGATCAGATGGTTGTAGATGTGTTGTGTTATTTCTGAGGTCTCTGTTCTGCTCCATTGGTCTATATGTCTGTCTTGGTACCAGTACCATGCTGTTTTGGTTATCATAGCCTTGTAGTACAGTTTGAAGTCAGGTAGCGTGATGCCTCCAGCTTTATTCTTTTCCATCAATGAACATTTATATTGTTTCAATATCTTCACTGTTGTGAGTAAATCTGCAATGGATATGGGAGAATAGATATCTCTTTCATACATGGATCTCACTTCCTTTGGATATATACCCAGAAGTGGGTTTGTTGGATTATATAGTATTTTTAGTTTTAAATTTTTGAAGAAACTCCGTAATGTTTTTAATAATACCTACACTGATTTACATTCCCATCAGTGGTGTGTGAGAATTCCTTCTCTTGCACATTCTCACTAATACTTGTTTTTTTTTTTTGTTTTTTTGTTTTTTTGTTTTTGTCTTTTTGATAAACGCCATCCTAACAGCAAATATTCCATTATGGTTTTGATATCTATTACCCTGATGATTAGTGACATTGAACACCTTTTCATATATCCACCGAGCATCCCTTTTTTGGAAATTACTTTCAAATAAAATGTATAAAGAAGCTTTTAACATCTTCTGAGTAAGACAATACGTAGCTTTTAAACATGCATTTTGGAATATTCCCCATTTTCTAGTATGCTTTTTTAAAGTGAAACCAAATAGAGTTGAAGTTTACATTAGCAAATGTAAGCAAAACATCTTAATTACTAGAAGTATTTGATGTCCTGAGATGTTTTGTTTTCCTAGTAGGAAGCAATTCATTTAAAACATTGTATGAGGGTCATATGTTTTGCTTTAAAATTAATTTATAGTGCTCCCAACTTAAGAGTAAGGCAAGTATGAGTTTCAAAAATATATTTTCATAAAGTCACAAATGGGTTGTTTACCAATTTGAGCACACTGTCGTAATTGGTTTTATTTGCATTAAAATACTCAAAATTAATATTAAAGCCTTGCATTTAAGCCATTTCAATCATTTGTTTTCTCTATTGCAACCATACTTTATGCTCTCTCAGTAAATTGCTAGATTTTAAGTTTTTAGTAAGGTATAATTTATATACAGCCTTATCATTATTATATTATAGTAAGTCCAATAATAAATACTGCAGAAATAGTTGTAGTCTTATGTGAGTATATGCAAAAAGGTTTTCAGGTATCAGCAATTATGCTGACACTGCAGGCACACATTTAGAATAAAAAATCACGTTTAGAAGGCTATATTGACTCAACCAATGGAAGATCTTGCATTTATGGCATGTTTAAACTCTAAAGTAAAACAAATTTCCAGTTTCCACAGGAAACAAGTTTAGCAGGTTTATTTCTTAAGAAAATATCCGGTTTCAAATAACACATTGCCAATGTTTTGCAGAAAACAAGACTCTGCAGCAGTACCATCAATAGATCTACATATAGGTATTGATATATGAGAAAAACAAAGACCTTTATTTTGTTGTCATGTAAATAATGGTTTCCCAATTTTGACATTATATGTATCATCCATTTGACTTGGCTCCATTTGTACAGGCTGGCCTGGAATCACAGTATAAAGCCATGTGGTGAGAATATGCTGCCGTGATTGGTGGTAGAGCAGGAAGGAAGGTGAATTCTATGTTACCTCTTAAATTCTCCAAGAGCATGTCACATGATACTATACGTACAATTCAATAGAGTGAAAATTCTAAAACATTTATCTATTAGATTAGGTGTTCAGAGATTATAACTGAAAGCTCTATAGGAAGAAATATCTGCTTGTCCCAAAACAGAAAAATGAGATGAAGAAAGGGAAAGAGGAAAGAAGAAAGGAAGAGATACTTAATATCTACCCCTCTGAGAGGCACTGTGATAGCCACTTTCACATGTTAGCTTATTTCATCTTCAATCAAATTATCTTAAAGTAGATAATGCAGCTATATATCAATCCACCAAAGAAAGAGATACAAGTACCTTTCTATGAAACGTTCTGATACAGTAGGCTGTGTGTGATTGACTAGATTTATTGTTCATCAGAGAAAGACATCGTTCGAAGCATTATAATGTATTATATGTATGTGTCTGTGTGTGTGCATGTTCACACATGAGATTGTGCATAAATGTATGCATGTGTATACAGGAATTGCCAAGTCAACATTGCAGATGAAATTATTTTGCCATGAAATTCTAAAACTTAGAAAGTTTGTGAATAGTAATTTTATTTATCCATCTGATCATTTAAACTTTTGGAAAGAAGTCTGACCTTATGTTGGTGGTCCTCAAAACCAACCTGAGATCTGATGATTGCTAGAAGGACTCACAGAACTCAGTTAAGCTGTTATACTCATGGTTATGGTTCACTACAGAAAATAATACAGATTAAAATCAGCAAAGGAAAAAAAGGCACATAGGCAGAGCCCAAGTAAGACTAGGCGCAAACTTTTGGTTATCCTCTTTCAGAGGAGTCAGATGAACAGCAGTTGATTCTTCCAGCAATAATATGTGACAACACTTGCAAAGTATTGCCAAACAGGAAAGTTCATCCAAGCTTTAGTGTTCTGAGATTATATTAGGGGTCAGTTATGTAGGCATGAAATGACTTACGTGACTGACATAATCTGCTCAATCTTCAGCTAACCCCTCTCCAGATGTGAAACTGATGGCCCTGGGCTTCAAGTGAATAAAACATGCATTCATCATAAATTGCAATATTATCATAAACTATCTGGCTTGGTCCAGGGTCCAAAGTACTCAAATACATGCTTTTCAGACAGGCTATTCCAAAGGCTTTGAGGATATCTTCCAAGAGTGACTCAAAAGCCAGTCCTGAAGTCCTTCGGAATGTGTGGGGCTTGGGTAGCCCAAGTCTGTTGAGCTAACCTTTCACTGCACAACATAAAGACTATAGGTATTTCCTGATTTCTGCCACCTACTGCACAAAGTTAATATAGTATATTATTAAGATTTTCAGATGTTGAAAACATATTTCTTCATCAAATAAATAAAGATTATAGCCTGTGGTTAATTTATTCAGAAAGGGACTATGTACAATGCATACTCTCTGATAAAAAAAAAAAGATGTAAAAATTTAGCTTTCCAGGAAAGTTTGAGAATATTGGTAATGTTCAGGTTGCAAGTCACCATTTAGAGGCTACCTTGAGGTGCATGCCATATGACTGTACTTCAGGAATTAAGCCCAAAAGTTGGAATTAAGATGTGTCAGATGCAAGCATAGCTGAGTCCAAGGAAAGATCTAACCATCAGATATCTACAGCTTAGAACTGGAATTTAAAACAACCTGGATATACCCAAGGAATTAGGCATGCTTGGTAGACATGATGGGCTAAGGCTTGGTCAGTTATTAAAATAAAGCATAGAATAGGTCATTAGTATCCCAAGGCTGCTATAACAAATTACCACAAACTTAGTGGCTGAAAATACCACAAATTTATTATCTTACAGTTCTGGAGGCCAAAAGTCTGAAAATAATCTTAAGGGGTTAAAATTAATGTCAATGCCAACCTACATTTCTTCTGGAGGTTCAATGGGAAACTTTATGTCTTTGCCTTTATCTGTATCCAGAGGCAGCCTGCATTCCCTGGCCTCTTCTTTAATCTTCAAAGTGCATCAGTCTAACCTCTGACTATCATCACATCTTTTTGTGATTCTGATTCTTGTGTACCCTTTTTTTCCTCTTGTAAGAACCTTGTGATTGCATTGTACCTACCTGAATAACAGGATAATTTCCCCACTGCTTGTCTCAAGATCCTTAACATAATTACATCTCCGAAGTTCCTCTACCATGTAAAGTAGCATATTGACAGATTCCGGGGATTAGGATGCAGACATCTTTGGAAGACCATTATCCTGTCTACATAACAGGAGACAAGGCATCCACAGGAACAGCTGGAGTTGAAGGAGACTTATAGCAATTGCCACTTCTTGATGTTGGGTAGCCCCGTCAGGTCCAAAATAATATGGCCGCAGCCTTATTTACCTAGGAGATTGCCATCAATCAATGGATGGAACATAACCCTCAAAGGACCATCAACAGTTAACACAGATTTTTCCTTAGTTTTGTGAATCTAGAAAACCAAAGGTTAGTAATCAAGAAATACTCCTCATATGAAGGACCCACTCAAATTAATACATGTAAAGAGGAAATGGCTTAACAACTGTCATTTATTTTGCATTTACTATATGTCTAATTTTGCCAAGCCAAATACTTAGGTTATTTCATGCAGTTCTCATTGCAGTATTCAAAAATAGGTTTTGGTAATCCTCAATGAGAAAATTGAATCTCCGTGTTCATATACCTGCCCAAGATGTCTTAAGAAGAAACCTGGAAGAGATAGAATGTGAATCTGAATGATTTCAAAGCCTAGGCTTTCTCCATTAGAATGCTAGTATGCTTATTAACAATGTGGGATATCCCTTTCCATTGACTTTTCTACCAATAATTATTAATCCATTGTTATGTTTGCAATTCAGGGTGTCTCTTTTTCTAGTTGTCTGAACAAACACAAGTTTTATAACTAGAATTTCTTTGTAAGGATGAAGTTAGATCATTGGGTGGAAATGGTGAAATCTTATCAAAAACTAACGTGAAAGCTAATGAAACATTGTCTTCCTACAACAAAAAATACCTCTATGTGTTTGAAATCCTTTTTTGCTGGATATGGTTTTGTTCTAAAATGATAATACTATTGGTTCAGTGGTGACCTATTAAATACAATTACTCCATGCTTTTCTTCAATACTATTTGAAATTTTGAAATGAGTTAAATAAAATTGAAAATGAATTAAAACAATGGCAATTTTAGAAAGTAAGCAACTTGGATTTGAGGCAACCTCCCCACACCTTTATTTTTCTCATATCAATGTGATTATTGATTCTTTCTGCAAGTATTGTGCTATGTGTGATGGAAAGACAGAGCAGTTTGAATACCAAACTTATGTACTTACTTTCATAGTGGAAGTAGAAGGGAAAAAAATTCACAACTGTATGAAAAAAGAAGAGTAACTGATTTGTGGGGAAAACAGAGGAATATTTTCTCCCTCAACCCCTGATTTCTCCAAGGAAATTTTCTGATAATCCATAACTTGATCACCTTGAATTCCAAATATTTCTCTCAGATACTGTGAGGCAAAGACGTAATGCTAGGAAAAAACTTTATTCTTGTAGCTCTCTAAGTGAGATGTCTAGCTATCACATCAGAAATCTATCATATCTGACCTGGTGCGGTGGCTCACGCCTGTAATGCCAGCCCTTTGAGAGGCCAAGGCGGGTGGATCACGAGGTCAGGAGTTCAAGACCAACCTGGTCAAGATGGTGAAACCCCGTCTCTACTAAGAATACAAAAATTACTTGGGCATGGTGGCAGGCACCTGTAATCCCAGCTACTCAGGAGGCTGAGGCAGAGAATTGCTTGAACCTGGGAGGCAGAAGTTGCAGTGAGCTGAGATCACACCACTGCACTCCAGCCTGGGTGACAGTGTGAGACTCCGTCTCAAAACAAAACAAAACAAAACAAAACAAAAAACACTATCATGAATTCATCCTGTGGGGAAAAAATAGATTTTTAAAGATATTTTCTTGAAATCATTTTCATTAATCTTTTCTTTAAGTACATCACTAAGTCAAAAATTTAAGTGATATTTTTAATACTAACTCAGTCTACTCATAACAATATTTTTTGCTCTAATTTCTTGAAGTACAGTGTGCCAAAAATAATGTTGCACTTGGTTCTGAACATTTTGGATTTATTTTATTCAAAGTTTTAACTGTATTTGCCAAATGTGGCAAGCGCCCTGAAATTTATCTTTTTTTTTTTGGTAATGTCTGAGGCAGTTGGTCTTTTCACTGGTGTTCCAAAAATAGAGCAACAGCATCTTTCAGCTCATAAATCTGTGGCTACACATTTCTTTCTGACAATAAAATAGTTAAAAAGAAAACAACTGATTTTCAAAAAGAAGATTTTGTAATCAACATTAAAATATTCACAAAGCAAAAAAAAAATTCACAAAACAATGAAAGTAATCTGATTTTTGACTCTCTTTCTAAATTTAATAGTTCATCTTTTGAATTGAATTCTTCTGTGCGATCCCAATGTGGAGATTTAGAAGCCAGTGTTTAAGCAGTAAATGATGCAATCAGAGCAGTCAATCCCAACAGACACTTTACAAACCTAATACTTAAAAAAAGCAATAATGAAATTGTTTTGCCAGGCCAATATTTTTTGCTAAGTCATTAATCTAGTGCTTACTGATAGAATCAGAAAAAAGTATATTGTGGTAATTCTTCATCATATTTTGATAATGCTCGGGAGGAAAGGCATTGTAAGAGTTTTTTCAGTGGAGTAAAATTGCTTTGTGACTGTTATTTGTTTATGATACACATGCAGTTGCATGTAAAACATTAATAACCTTTGAAATTTCTGATATTTGCCAATGATGTCAAGTTGTATGTGCTATACAATATTGTATCTAACAGAAAAAAATAACCCGATTTTAAACAATTTTAAATAATGTTTGCATGAATTTTAACTCAAATGCTCAGGTTTCAGGATTCCATTATGATGACATCATTCAGCCTTTTAAAACAAACCAACATGATTGGATATCTATAAAAAGAGTGCTAATGGATTATCAATTTCATATCTTCTTCTGCCTGGAAGCTGAGCCAGACTAAATTTTGCAGTGTCCCTTGCAGTTGCAGTCTCACAACCAACTTCTAGCCCGATGTAGCTCATTTCAAGGCTTCGTCTATATAAATATCCCACATGTAATCTTTATGATATTTTCTGGCTGACTAGATGGAGAGGGCTTCATAGTAAACTTGAAAGCCAAATTCCACAAAGTGGAGGAACTCTAGTTTCTCAAATCCTTTGTTGGAGAAGAGCTACCTAGAAGAGCTATTCAACCAAGAATACTCCTAATATGTTGTATTACATTAGTGGGGCTGAAGTCCAGGGGTGGGGTGGTTAAGCTACTGAAATTGTCAGGGTTTATTTACCACAGCAACTAATACTGCCTTAACTAATATAGATCCTACCCTTTGCAATTACTTTATTCCATACCTGAAAAAAAACAAGTCTTTTATTGACTGCCATTTCACCTTCCCTGAAACAAAAACATAAATAAAAAATTTTAAAGAGAGACAACAAGAAAAAATGATTAAAATGTCTATTTTTTAACAGAAAATAAGTGTCATAGGTATCTGTCAGTGAGTAGTATTGTTTCTTCCTTTTCATCTGTGCTTCTACACCTGGTGACATCTACATTAATTTCCCATAAACGTTTATGTCACTGTCCTTTTAATTGTCTCTAGTGGTGCCTAAAACAAATCTAAATAATCTTACTTTGACAATTTTCTGATTTCTATCTTGCAATGTCACAATAAACTCTCACTCAGAATAGATAAAAGCAGAAATGTTAAAAGTAATAAAATAACGAGACTCAATATCTGCTTTAATGCATTTTTGCAATAGCAATTGCACAAGTTCTTTTAGTACATACTTACCTTAAAATTAAAGTTAATTAAATATGTAAAACAATATAAATTATGTTATGTGCATGTCAAATATATAAAACAGAGACATGTATCGTATATCTAATAATTATAGACATTACCTATTTATATTATCCTGTTTATTTTGTAAACAGTAATGAATAAATTTCAAAAACAAATCTTCTGAGATTACTGGGAATCTCATTGTGGGAGGTAATGTTATTATGTGATAACTGAAAAATGATTCTTTAAGGCCTACTCTTGCCTACTTCATAACCTAGTCTTGGAGACCAACACTTAGGCATTAGCAAGCAAAGTCTAGAATTTTGAGTTAAGCAGTGATACAATTTGGCCGTGTCCCCACCCAAATCTCGTCTTGCATTTTAATCCCCATAATCCCTGTGTATCTAGGGAGAAACCTGGTGGAACGTGATTGGATCATGGAGGCAGTTTCCCCCATGCTGTTCTCCTGAGCAAGTTCTCACGAGATCTGATGGTTTTATAAGGGGCTCTTCTGGCTTCATTTCTCACTCTTCTTTTTCCTGCCACCATGTGAAGAAGGTCCTTGCTTCTCCTTCGCCTTCAACCATGATTGTAGGTTTCCTGAGCCCTCCCCCAGCCATGTGGAACTGTGAGTCAATAAACCTCTTTCCTTTATAAATTACTGGGACTTAGGTATTTAGAGCAATGTGAAAACAGACTAATACAAGCAGGGTAGCAGAAAGTACGTTCACAGACATAACCCACAGGGTTCAAGTGGCCATGATGATGTGGATTTTGAAATGTGCAGCAAGATACAGTTAATCCATATTCGGTCATGAGAACTAAGTCCTGTCAGAGCACACCTGACCATGTCACTTTATCTCAGGTACTGTGAGTCCTGTATCTATCTTGCTGCTAAAGAGTTCCCCCTTTTCGATGAATAGATAATATGATGTTGCCCAAATTGTCAGCACTGACTATTACAAACAAGTCAGAATCCTAAAAATGTGTCTGGGAGTATCAAAAAAATGTAGAATCACAATTTTGTCCAGCTACATCTGATTAGACATCTCTAGGATTGTGGTCTGTTGACCCTAATTCTACTTTTTGGTGGTGACACTGAAAACAAAATGCATTTAAAGCAAACTAAACCACTGATTTCCAAACTGGCCTGCAGATTAGAACCACTTGGGAATTGTTAAAAAATTCTAGAGCACAGGTAACAGCTGAGAACAATTAAATCACAATCTCTGAGGCTGCAGTTGGGCCTTCAGAATTTCCTAGGTGAATTTAATCTGCAGGCAAGTCTGGGGACCACTTACAGTTGTTTAAGAATTTTGATGATGATAATAGGTTCCCATGCCAACTTCTCAATAGAGGTTGTAACTTCTGTATAATTAGACAATATTGTCAAACATTATTTCAGTTCAAAGTTGTTAGAAGTTACAGACATGTAACAACAACAAAAAAAGCATGGAAATTAAAATTACCTATAATCTCATCAACCAAAAATAATTGTGATCGATTTTTCAATCTGATTATTAATAAGGGTGGGTTTGTGTATGTAGGTCTAACAAAAATTGCATACTGTTTTGTAGCCATTTTCTTCTACTTAACAATTATGTAGGATCAGAAAATTTTGCTTTTACCTGCTGCTTTATGTGGCCTTATGCTACAGTCCTTGTCAAAAACACTTCCGGACCAACGCACCATTTCCTTTTTAACAGTTACTTCTCTTTAATCTGCCCTTAAGGCCCTATGCTTTGGGACTTAAAAAGGTGAGACTTACTATTTTAAGTGAATCATAAACATTTTGTTTGCATAAGTGAAAACTGGATCTTTTCCCTTCAGATCAAATCAGAAAGAAACTTAGCAAAGGAAGTGGATTTTAAAGGTAGCTACATCAAAAATCACCTGGAGAGATAGACTACTCCTGGCCTCACCCGGCACCATAATTTGAATTTCTAACAAGTTCCCAGGAAATGCCAGTGCCACTGATTAGAGAACCACACTTTTAGAATGATTTTGATTCTTCTTTATCTTCTCTCTTTGTTTTTCTTTGTCTCATATTTATTATGTTACAAGTAATTTTGATTTGCTGCTAGCTTCATAAATTCCCATCTTTGGTACAAATTTCCAAATATTTCCTTCAAACATACAGCTCAGCACAACTGACTCAGACTGAGAACTCTGCTTCTGAATAGTTCAAAATTACAGATACCCTTTCTTAAAAAATAAGCTGAGGTCTCTTCTGTGTCCAATGGGCATGTTACCCTAACTCAACTCTTCCTCACTGAAAATAAAAATATATTCCTTCCTTCCAAATCCTGAGAGATGTATTTACTGTAAGTTTGAGATATTAAGGGGAGGAAAAAAAGCTCTTGTAACAGGTATGGCAAAATGTTTGTGAAGTACTTTGTGCACGAGATTGGAAAAAGCAAATTTCTTCAAACCTGCAAATGAAGGATGTGTTGTGTTTGCTTTGGATGCAATTTTTTAAATCTTTTTCTTTTCAAGTGTTAATTCCTCCAGTAAAGATAATCTGTTCTCTTTCATGTCTCCTCCTTGGGCAATACATTTCAAAGATTAATTTAATATGGATAGCATGCCTGTGTATCTTCCCTAATACAAAATCCTGAGGATATTATTTCTGGTTTAGAAAGCATAGAGAAATTTATATCTAGGAGGTTTGGAATGCTCAGTTATCAGAGAAGTATTGCTGCATGTCTGGCCCTGGCAGTTTGCCCGTGTTCTCAGCGGGTCATTAATAAAGTCTACAATTGCACCTACATTTAGATTTGCTTCTACACTGACTCAGCAGTTGCAACTGCCATCTTACACTGTCATGGATCATTAAGAAGTTTCACCTGTCATACTTTTTAAAGATACTCTATTCCTCTTTAGGTTAGAGCTGTTTTTCTACTTTAACTTACCTTTCAAAACTGAATTTAAAAAAACAAAAAAAACACACAAAAAACAGCCATCTGGGGGGAAATGTTTTAATAAACAGCTCAGAATTCAGTAACTAATGGTTTCAACTTCAGTTCCTTTGTGACTTAAAAATCAAGTATTTATTTAGAAAATGCCTTCAGCAAGAGTACAGTTTGGGATTTATTTCATGTCACAGATTAAATTATTGCTTGCTGACTTCCTTAACTTGAAATGCATAATTAATATTTCACAGCAAGTTTAGATTAGTAGTTACATTTTCTTTACTTAATTTTCAGAGTCACTTAAAGCCATCTGAGCCCTAGTATTTTTATATCACAAACAATAAATCAAGTTAAATGTTAGAGTTAGGGAGCTCTAATGCTACATTTAAATCCAAAGCACTGGTAAAACTACAGTTTATCCAGCTGTATTATAGACTGTCACCAAATAATAACCTCAAAAGTTGCATAATTTTTTGATAGAACAGCCCCAATTCAAGAGTTGGAAACTATTACAACAAAGTAATAATAAGATTATAAAGAATATGAGAGCTCTACTGTTACTTCCATGACAAAATGTTGTAGTTTGAGGCTTATAGTAGAATTTCAAGACCATAATTTCTCAAAAATCATCTTATATGTGTCAGTCTGAAGATATATTCATTTGAAAGAGTGAAAAATGTATGACAATGTCTATTTATAGGCAGAGGAAAGTTATGATGTTATAATGCTTCCATCTGAGCCAAAGGATACCAGCTAATCTGAAAACCATAAATCTGTCTCCTTATAGGTAATTGGTGTGTGTGTGTGTGGGAAATCCTAATATTGAAACAGAGTCCTTTTCAAGGTTTCTTGCACCATTGCAATAACAAATGAACGATACATAATAATGATATAATTGCATTTTGAAGAAGTCTTTTTTCTTTTCATTTAAATTAACAAAGCAAAGCAAAAAGAAGTGAACAATAATATTATAAAAGATAACAAAATTCATACCTAAGCTGTAATTGTGGAGATGTTCTGGGTTTGCATTTTCAGAGGGACTTCAGTAGGACATAGAAGTATATGCTGGCTTTTGAGTCATACAGATACATTGACCCTTGACTCAGTCATTTCATAGCTATGTTGCAACAACCAACTTCTTTAACTTCCCTAAGCCTCAATTTCCTCAACTTTTGAAGGGAAATAAAAATAAGGTTAATAAGACCTATTTATTTTCTGTAAAAATTATCTTGAAGTGATGTATATAAGTCGAAATAGTAATTCTGTTGGCATTAAATGAAATAATCTAAGGACAGCACCTCCCCCTGGCTGTTGATACATGGCAGGTTTTGTATGTGTTTGATGAATACCATACAAAACACATGAGTGTGTGTACAAGCTACAGAAGTTGCTTGTCTTATTCACCACTCCATCCCGGTACTTAGAACATACATGATACATGGTATATATCCATAACTCTTACATGGGGGTGTGTATGTTCTGCGGATAGATGTTATGGAGGCATTTCTAAAATGTGTTGAATTAGTGAGTGTCTCAAATTATTGCACTGAGAATCGACGAGGAGAAAATTCAGGAAAGACTGCCATGTAGGGTTGCTAGATTTAGCAAATAAAAATATACAACTCCTAGTTCAATTTTAATTCTAGATAAACAATGATTTTTCTTTGATTATTATAAATATTCCCAAAAATGCATGATACACACATACACTAAAAATTACTTGTTGTTTATTTGAAATTGAAATTTACCATGTGTCCCATATCTTACCTAGTAACCCTAGCGTGAATATAAACAATGTAAAAACTGGCAGTTGTTATGTGTAATCTAATAATTACTATGATAGTAAAAATAACACCTCACTTCACACAAATCCTGTTCTTGCTCCCCTTCCCCACAGCTTTTTGCAGTATAGCCACAGTGGTCTTGTATACATTACTATAAAGTGCTAGATATATATTTTTTTCATTGATAGGATATTGTGATTTCATCTATCTAGAAGGAATCACTCTCTTCTCTCCAAACACACCAACCTTAGACCCAGCTCAGCCAATTCAGGCTCCCCCTTTCCTACTCTGCACCCACATTCGTTCTTTTACTACCTTAAACAATGATGTTTGTTTCTTTTGGAGCACTTCCCTCACATTGTAATTATGAATTAATTAATGCAATTATGTGATCAGCATCAATCTTCTCTACTAGATTGTAAATTCTGTGACTCTTTGGCATACAATTTTAAAAGCATTCGGCATATGGGGTAATATTTTAAATACATAATTATTTGTATTTTATTTTAAATAATGCTCAGCTTTAGGATAAAGATATCTTCTGGTTGCCAGGCTTTTCTGGAGTCTAATAGATACCCTTCCCCCCACCACCCCACCCCTGCCATTACATTCTAACGTTTTTGTCTTCAGGAGACCTGGGATGGAGAGTAGGAAACTGGAAGCCTTAGTGCCTGAGCTGAGAATTTTAGGATGACATGTTTGGAGGTGAGAAGTTGGTTCCTTCTAAATAGATGAAATTGCAAAGAACCTACCATGGGAAAAAACTGGCACTTCCCAGAAACTTAAACAAGGAGTCCTCTCTCTTTTTGATTTTCCATTTTAAATTGTGGCAAATACCACTCATTCTAATCCTTCTCTGAAGGTTGTACAAAACGTTTGCAAAGTATTTAGTCACAGTGCCTGAATGTAGCAAATGCTCAAGAACAATAAAACAATAACTGAGCAGCAAAGTCAGTGTCACTAACAATTTAAAAGAGAATTTACTTCCACTCTGTTGCTCATGGAAGGCTTTACACAGAAGGTAAAACTCCAGCTAGGTCTGGAGCTCTATTTACATTGAAGTTTGGGGTAGGGCTTTATAGGTAGAGGTTGCAAAGAATGATTGCCAGATCAGCAGGATCAGCATCACTTAAGAAATTGTAAGGAATATAAATGTCCATCCATACCCAGACCTAATGAATCAGAAACTCTGAAGTATGGCCCAGAAGTTTGTGTTTTAACAATCACCTCAAGGAGATACTGCTACACCTTAAAGATTAAATCACTGCCTAAATATAGTCATGCACTTGATAATAATGTTTCCACCAATAATAGACCCCCTGATGGGGGTTCTATAAGATTATAATAGAGCTGACAAATGTCTACCACCTAGTGACATTATAGTCACAATGTCATAGTACTTACTTTATTTTAATAATTTAATTTAATGTAGCCAAAGTGTACAGTGTTCACCAAGTCTACAATGTATAGTAATGTTCTAGGCCTTCACATTTACTCACCACTCACTCAATGATTCACACAGAGCAACTTCTAGTCCTGCAAGCTCCATTCATATTAAGTACCCCACAAAGGTGTACCATGTTTATCTTTATACCATATTTGTACTTTACCTTTTCTATGTTTAGATATGTTTAGATGCACATTTGTGTTATAGTTATCTACAGTATTCAGCCCAGTAACAGGTCATACAGGTTTGTAGCCTAGTAGCCATAGTCTATGCCTCGTAGCTTAGATGTGTAGTAGACTATACCATCTAGGTTTGTGTTAAGTTCACTCTATGAAGTTTGCACAAGAACAAAATTGCCTAACGATGCATTTTTCAGAACACATCTCCGTCACTGATGCATGACTGCACAGGAATCCCCTTGGTGCTTCGTTGGTGCTAATGCCTGGTTTGGTTGAAGCTAGGTAACTTTAAAATGAAGCCAAGTTTGAGAACCACTAATAAGAGACAGTTTCTGCCAAAATACATACAATTTATTTAAAACTTTTCCATGAATTTGTATGGAGGCAACATTAGAGGATTTTTTTTTTTAGATAGTAACAGCCAGTAGCTAGTTATCAAGTATTGACTGAGTAGATGCAATTTGTCTTGTATAAGTAATAACTACAACAACCGTGTCACTATGTCATCTGCTGGGAGGAAGCACCTCATATATTTAAAACCTTCTACACGTTTAGCATTCATGTTGCATGATTTTTTTTTGTTTGAGTGAGACATTCTATCATCCTTATATTTGGGAGACTTATTTTGATCTGTGGTATGATTGATTTCTTTTAAAAGCTGTGCATTTTATAAGCAAGTCCTGCTGAGTTTAAAGAAAAATGCATGTGGAATCACAATTGCCTAGGTAATTTCTACCTTAGATATAGTTTCACTCAGTGTTTTAAAGATATGCAAAAAATAAAATAAAATAAAATAAAACCTCTTGTGCTTTTTAATTAAAAATAAGTAAGTTTATAGTGGGGGCAGTTTCCCATATGATTAGGCAGCTTGGTGGCATTCATTTATCTGATCTCTCTGCTTAAAATAATAAAATCATGTATATACCTTGGATATAGGGAGAATATAGCCACATAAGTATTAAATACTAAACAGTAGTCAGGCTGGGCATGGACTCATGCCTGTAACCCCAGCAATTGGGGAGGCCAAGGTGGAAGGATTGCTTGAGCCCAGGAGTTTGAGACCAGCCTGTGCAAAATAGCGGACCTTGTCTCTATAAAAAAATTTAAAAATGAGGCAGAGGATTGCTTCAGCTTGGGAGGTCAAGGCTACAATGAGTTGTGATCACACCACTGCACACCATCTCGGGAGACTCTGCCTCAAAATATAAAAAATATAAAGATAAAAAATAAAAAGTAGTCTACGGTCTATAATCATGTTTTCATACATTTATCCTCTTTTCTGACATCTCAGAAAACTACAAGAAAAAGTATCCATGTGTCCCTTTCCTGATAAGTTAGAAAGCAAAGCATGATTAACATTACAGGAACCTTGATATAAAAATAAACCCTGCTTCAAGAACCAGGGATGTTATAAAGATGTTTTAGGAACAGCTTTCTTCTCTCATCTCTCCTATTCCTTCCCTTATCTTGGGGTATCGGCATGTGTGATAGATAGCTGGAGTATAAAGTGTTTTCAGGAACTCTGCTTGATACAGACCAATGTCGTATAACCAATACGAATCCTGCTGTGAGTGAATTGTTTGTCTGCAAACACTTCTTCCTTTGTGATTCCCATTTCATTTTGGACTTCTGCTTGTGTTTGTGTAAAGCAACTACCACCTCTATGATTGTTTGTACATCCCATAAAGTCAGCTGTGGTTTAGTTGAAAGACATATAGTGCCATCCCAGTACTTAATAAAGGTATGCGTTTCTACAAATAGGACCAAGAGATTTCTAGCCACAAAACAGACATGCTTGGAAGCTATGATAATGCAGAAACCACACAAAAAAGCTTAGCTAATATGTATTAGATTCAAACTTGTTAACTTTTATTGGACCCTCAGTAGATACAAATATTATATTGGGTTTCATCCAGTTTTCTTTCCTCCACAACAGATTTAAAGTGAGACAAGAACTTGATCCAGGAATTTCTAGGATAAAGCAGGAGAGTTAATATCAAAATCATGACCCTGGTAGAACAACAAAGTTGTGGAAGATAAATTTATCCAAGCTGGCACAAAAGCAATCCTACTGCAACATTCAGAACCTTCAGCCTGGAGAAAGATGGGCAGAATGGGTAGACTTGATTCTGTCAAGTGACGAGCCCTGGAGGCTAAGATTTTAGTGCACTATGAGAAGAGTAACTTTGTTCATGATGTTTATAGAACTGAACTGCCTGCTCCTATTCCTAACCTCAGACTCCTGAAAGCCAACAGCTAGGGTGCTATTCTTACATTAGATGGATATTCTGCTCCCTTTACACATCTTGAATCTTATTTCAGATGCCCATCTCAAAATTATAAAGCAAAAATTGCTCACTAGGCACTCCAGGACCCCAGAAGCTGATAGTGAATCAATGTGTTTATTAAGAGCAGCACATTATGAAACTTCACAAAAAAGAAGATACACTATGTAGGATAAATAAAAAGCAATTAACTCAAACAATTATATTTATGTATTAAGGTCAATATATTAGCACAGGTTATTAAGTATAATGTTAAAATTAGTATACAGCCATATATTAATCAGAAAACATTTTGTGAACTAGAACTGGTGGGAATTTACTAAGACTGATATTTGCAGGAATATAAAGAATGTTTTCTTCATGTTTGTGAAATTAAGGACAAACATATAGTATAATACATAAAATGGAGAAAAAGGCATTTGCTATTTTGCCAGTCTCTTTCCACCTCTCTCTTCCTTTTTCCAGGGAGGGAAATCTAATCTGAATATTTAAACTTTAGAATATGGTTCTGGTCATCTTTGATTGCCGTGGCGGTGGATGGAGCGAAATGGGTCACTGTGTTAAAAGGCCATTGCCATAGTTGATCTCCTTTGGCTCCCTCCTTGATGTGGAAAGGAGGCCCTGGGTTGCTAAGACCTATATGCTGTTTCTAGGGCCCCTCTTCTGTGTTTTGGGGCAATGATGTTTGATAGCTTAGCTTAGTTCAGTGCATTTCAACTGTGGGTGGTATCAACTCGTGGGAGTACCACTTTCCAAGCTGCATTCTCTGACAATTTCTAGTGTGAATTCCTAGATGTGGGTCAAAGGCAAATGACTATCTAATTTAGTTAGATGTTACTGCCAATTCCTCCTCCATAAGTTTGCACTAATTTGTAATCCTCTGTGTCAGAGTGCCTATTCTTCTACAGCGTCACCAACAAAGCATATAGTTGGGCTTTTGAAATGCCAAAATGAAAGGTGAAATATTATCTCTCAAAGTAGTTTTAATTCATATTTCTTTATTTTTAGTCAAGTTGAGAATCTACTTATATGCATTAGGACCATTTGTAGCTAATTCTCTGCATAGCCCCTCATTAGTTTTCTTTTGTCAGGGTTTTTCTGGTTATTTTGCTTTGTTTATATTTCCATATATGGTCTTTAAAATGAACTTCCATAAAATAATGATAACAAATAATAATTGTCCTGGCATTGTGTGAGAATCACATTATCTAGTGTGAATTTGACTTATTCTTAATGCATTAAATAAGCACACAAAGTGAAGTTTTAAAAAAACTGTCCGGGAGCTGTGGCTCATGTCTGTAATCCCCGCACTTTGAGAGGCCGAGACAGGTGGATCACCTGAGGTCAGGAGTTTAAGACCAGCCTGGCCAACATGATGAAACCCCATCTCTACTAAAAATACAAAAAACTAGCCAGGCGTGGTGATGGGCACCTGTAATCCCAGCTATTCAAGAGTCTGAGGCAGGAGAATCGCTTGAACCTGGGAGGCAGAGGTTGCAGTGAGGTGAGATTGCACTACTGCGCTCCAGCCTGGGCAACAAGAGTGAAACTGCGTCTCAAAAACAAAAAAGAAAAAAAAAATTTGTTGCCTCACTTACCTTGATATCTTGATATTTCATTTTATGACTGTATTTTTTTCTTAGGATATAATTACAAATTTTGATTTTGTCAAATTCTAACTTTTTATTGCATGTGTAGATAGAGCCATTTCCCCCATATATAGTTTTATGCAATGAGAAACTGAAGGGAATCTTCAATTAATTTCACAGTGATGCCAATGAGTACACAAGTGACAAACATACTAAAATATAGTGAATAAAGTGCTGAATTCCTTTTAGTATTTAAAATGTATGGGCTTTACTGCCTGCTCTTTAGCTGCCGTGATGCTCCTGAAAAGAACACATCGTGTTGAGAAGTATGTAAGGAGCTTGTTTACTGTTGGGAAAAAAGAAAAGTTTAAGCTCATTAATATGTAGGAGATTTAGGCACAAATGCATTTCTATATTTCCTGTACTATAAAACAGTGTTTTTTTTGTGTGTGTGTGTGTGTGTGTGTGTGACATTTTTGCATTTCCAAAGTTGGCATGGTAGTTAAATTGATGTCAAAAAAACCTGACATTCTCAAGATAGATGAACAAGTTATAATGTAGTTGTTAGCACTTGTACTTGTGAGAATTAAGCCAAAGCTTTGATTTTTACCTTGACATTATTCTGTTTGTCTGAAGAATGCTAAGGAGGTCCAAACTGAAAGCTCAGGTTATGAAAACAGTGTTGCTTTGTTGCTATGTATAACTGCAGAATACCAAAAGCAAAACAGGCCTCAGAGGGGAAAGAAGGCTTATTTTCAAACTATAATTATGATCTTGCATAAGATTGTAATTATACTTCCTTATAGGGATTATCATACTTATAGGTATAAATCATGACCTTTCAGCTAGTTCTATTTTTCCTTCTTTTAGATATCTTATATTCAATATGATCTTGACTTCAAAAAATATGTTATATTCACAAAAATATTTACAGGACATTTTATGAATGCCAGAAATGGACCAGCTAAGCAGATTTGTTATCTCTTGGGAATTGTGGGAGACCTGTCTATAGGCCACCTCTCAGGGGAGTCAGGCACTTCCACGTTGTCTTATAGTCTTAGAGCAGTAATGACCATTTCAAATCCCTGTTGGAAAGTAGAATTGCTAATTATTGCTCTTTGAAACTGAGAGAAAAGAGGGACTCCAGGATAGAAAAAAATGATTATAATTCTGATAAGTGATAGTGGCATTGGGGCAAATGTAGAGGGGGATAAAATAATAGACTATTTATCAAGAAGTAGCAGTATTTCAAATAGCAGAACTGGCTTCTTTAGTTAGATCCTAATTTGCATTTCAAAAGCTCTCCAGGTTGTAAACACTGGGTAATAATTACAAGGAAAAGCTGGATAAAAGAGAACATCACACCATTTGGCATCTTTATTTCACAGGATTTAATTTGTAGAAAATGGATTATATTTAAGGATATTTAGAGGAGTAAGTTCTGTGCAAGTGTTGATATTGAAGACTCCGTTAAGCATATCCAATATTATATTCTTAGAACATTTTCATATAAAATGCATTTCAAAAAGTGTTCAGAAATGTCTTTTACTTTAATCAGGAGAAACAGACATCTGTTCCTCATGAACCTTTTTGCCACTGGGTAAAAAAGAAAAAGTCTACGTACAGTTCAGTTTTTATATGTTATGGTCCACTAAGTTAAAATAAAAAAGATTTTGACCATCTGTCACCAAACATACTTAAATTGGAAAGCCATATTCTTTTTTAATATATTAGTGATACTGTTGTAGATGAAAACTCTTATCAGTTTGTTAAGGAATAACGAGGTATTCCGAAAAACAATTCTTATTTCAGATTAATTCAGAAGAATCACTATTCATTCTCATTTTGGTTTACAATTTCAAGAAATAAGAGACTCGAGCTATTAATTCACTAATAACTTTTTTATAGGGAGGAAAATTCCTTTAATTTATTAATATGTCAAAAATAAAAGGTGTGTAAGGTTTGGATTCCAGTACAAGTAATGTTAATTTTTGTTATTGATTTATGACCTGGATCAATTAATAGGATAAGAAAGCCCCAGCATATTGTGATTTAGTCGTCTTCTTCAGTAATTTCATGTGGGTGAGGATGATGTAATCTAAATCAAATTCAATGCAGTTCCACCATTCAATTAATTTAACTCAATAAGCATGTCTTACACTTATTCTCCACAGTGCACTATGCTGAAAATCAAACTGATTATATTCAAGCAATTGATTATAGCAATAAAAATAATCAGGAGACTCCTCTATATTTTGAAAAATTAAGTTTGTCAATGGGCCAGTAAAATGGTCACCTGCCTATCCTCTAGATGTATGTGTATTTAAATTTATTTTTAAAATATTAGAAAATAAATTTATTGAGATGCTTTAAGCTTTTCATGAAATTTGAGTTAGGGAGTTGTTCCTTTATTCATGTAAGCATGTATTTCTTCATTCAACAGGAATCCATTAAACTATATTAATCTACTATTATTCAGAAACAGTCCCAGGTGCTGAGAAATCAAGTTTAAGTCTATTCTCCTAAACAGATCATGACGTAGGTATAAACAAAAAGACATAAAACCTACCTGAGAGCTACCCTCTTATAATTTGGGGAATGGAGATCAAAAAGAACTTCTTAGAAAAACGGACGTCTAGATGGAGGCCTCAGTGCATTTGGCAGGCCTCTATGCATTTGGCAGAGAAAGCGAAGTACTTGTAAGTTGTATTGTCCTCTTTCAAGAAGCTTTTAAATGTGAAAAATATTTAGGCCTATCGCTTTCTTCTGGTGACTCTTCAGGCTTAATTTGCCTACTTATACCATATGATCCCATTACTTTTGACACAGATGTTTGAACTGGCAATGGGTGACTGAACCAAAATCACCCATCACCTGGGCAGGAGTCCAGCTAGTCTGCTGGATATCACCTTGCCAAACAATCAGAATTTGTCTCTTGAGATAATTAATTTATACACTACTTCATTTTGTTTCAAGATAGGCAGGAGTATTTAAACCTACCCGAAGGTCCAAGGAAGCTGTGAGGCTGAAGAAAGAGGCTGACAAATCCAGTTTCTTAAAAGCATTTAATTAGGACTTATGAACAGAAGTCACAAGACACACGTGGCAGTGAGACAAGATGGCAGATCCCTGCACCAATACGCTCCAGAGTCAGGGATTGATACCACAGGTAAAGGAGTGGTTCAGAAGGGATTTGTAGGATAACTGAAGTATGATAACATCAATGTTGTTTGACCTAAGGGAAGGATCTATGGTAAGTACCTGCTTTTACACAAGGAACAATAGATAAACTGGAAATCTTAGAGACCTTTCCAGAACTGGGGTTAGTCAGTTAAACCAACATGGCAGATTAGCTTCCAAGATGGAGGTGCTTTAGCTTCCACACATTTATACTTTCAATAAGAAATAATTTATCATAGGTGCTAATTGCTAGCATATGGAGATAAATATGAGAGACGTGTATGGCATCTTTCAGAAACTTGCAATCACATCAGGTGACTGAAACAAACAAGCAAATGACTTCATGAGAAATACATACTATGGTGAATCAATTATAGAGTGCATCCCTCTGTAATTCTATAGTATTATAATTCTCTCTCTCTCTCTCTCTCTCTCTCTCTCTCTCTCTCTCTATATATATATATATATATATATATATATATATATATATATCGCTCTAAATAGTATCCTATAGAATAAGTAGGACTAGGCTGGGCACGGTGGCTCACACCTGTAATCCCAGCATTTGGGAGGCTGAGGTGGGCAGATCACCTGAGGTCGGGAGTTCAAGACCAGTCTGACCAACATGGAGAAACCCCGTCTCTACTAAAAATACAAAATTAGCCAGGTGTGGTGGCATGCACCTGTAATCCCAGCTACACAGGAGGCTGAGGCAGGAGGATCACTTGAACCCAGAAGGCGCAGTTTGTGGTGAGCCGAGATGGTGCCATTGTACTCCAACCTAGGCAACAAGAGCGAAACTCTGTCTCAAAATAAGTAAATAAATAAAATAAATAAATAGGACTAGTACCTTAAGGCCTTAATCTAGATTTAGGTGTCGATGGGATGAATGCTCAGTGGTGAATTCTGGTATAAATAGTATCAAATCCAAAGTTAAGAAAAAAGTAATCAGGTGATAGGTCAGACATTCTATTTTAGGAATCTTGTTTGGAGACAAGGGGCATGGAAACTGTTATAATCTGAAGAAAATAGTTTGTCTTTGCTCAGATACAGCATAGCAATAGGGTTGTGGAGAGGTAGAGAAGACATGATTCTGAAATGGTAAGGAGTGCCATTTAAAGAAGAGCCTTGAGTAGCATTACGGAGCTTGGGTTTATCCAGAAGATCCTGAGGAGCAGTTAAGCATTTTAAGAAAAGGAGTGCTGGAATCAGATTTTCATTTTAAAAATAGTATTTGGTTTGCAATGCGGGGTATACATTGAAGAGATAATCAGTTACTAGTGTAGTAGTTGGCCAGTAATCTATGGAGTAAGTAATGAGACCTGAACTAGGGTATAAACACATGAATTCCAGTGATATTCAGGTGATAGAACCTTTGGTTACTGATTAAATGTGGGTTAAGGATGAGAAAGAAAAGCTAACGATTATGACTAGATTTCAATATTGAGCAATTTGGTAAATTCTTACTAAGAATTACAAAAAAATAAAACACAAATGGGAAGAGATATTCAGTTTTAGACTTTCTGTATTTGGTGTGTTTGAGGATTGTCAGTGAAGCAATAGAAAGTTGTTTATAAAGATAAGGAGATCTGAAAGGAGATGAGGCCTCAGAATATCTCTTTGGGAGTTATCAGTATATAGTTAATTAAAGTTATGGATCTGGATGAGATCACATCACTAAAACAAAAGGAAATTGTAATGTTGAAGCAGACATAGAACCAGAACCTGAAGGTCACCAAATCATAAGCAGAGTAAGAAAAGCCTAAGAAATACTAAGGAGCAGTAAAGAAGAGGAAGGTAATAAAATGGGAGAGCATGTTGTCCTAGAAATTGAGAGAATATGCTGAAGAAATTAGGGGTCAAAAGTGCTATCAGCCACTAAGAGGTCAAGTAAGAAATGGAGAATTCTAGTGGATTTAGTCTTGAAATGCCATTCTTGGGAGCCATTTTACATTCTTCAGAGTGGTGGATGGGTTTGTGTTTGGAAGCTAGATGAAAAATACAAGGGTGGTGGGGCAGTGAAGTATAAATGCATTTCTGGGGATATTTTTCTTTTAAAATAGGGTTACAGAGGTATATTAAGGTATATGCCCTCCCCCTTTTATGTGGTAGGCTTGATTAGGTTTGCATGCTTATGGGCAGGGAGAGAGAGAAACTGAAGATTCACAAGAAGAGTGCTAATTTTAGATTGGAGAAGAGGCAGTTCTTAAATGTAAATAGAGAAAAGGAGGTAAGAATGTGGTGGACTTCTGTTTTCTCTGTATAGTGGAAAGCAGGGTTAAATGCTGGAATTGTAAAGGAGGATGGTCAGGATCACATCTCTTAGCACAGAAAAAAGTTTAGACAATAAATAGGGGAGAGAATAGTAATTAGAGAGGGAGACTTCTGTTGAAGCTAGAAACAATAAATTCGTGGCATTAATCTGTATGGTTGTGTGATTTTTCTGGCAAGAACAGACATTTGAGTTGATTCAAGTTTTTGGTGTTTCTGACCTAGAACAATAGAAGGTAATGGGATAAGGAAGTTGGATTTTGGAGACAGCATTCTGAAAAGATAGTCACACAACTCAAACCAGATAGGTAAGGAAGGGAAGCAGGAAAGTTTTTGGTGGGTTCGGGAAAACTAGAAGAAACAAAGTTTTGAGCCTTAGGAATTTGAAAAATAGATATAGTGGAAAAACTATGTGAGATTTACATTATAGTGAGAGTGGAATCATTGAACTTAATTTTTCAGAGATAAAACAGTTACGGATTTTAGCCAGGTTTTGCTATGGCCATATGAGTGGGTAGTCAGTGCAGGCCAGAGATTAAGTTCATTAGAGGTAGAGAGATCAAGGATGCAAGAAGGAAAGCGATGAGATTAGCTGTTCAAAGGGACACCAGTCATTCAGTATTATTGCAGCTACCAGCATGAAGAGACAGACTATTTTTCTGGTCTGTAAATCTACTTTGGGGAGAGCCAAGGCCCTTTGGGACAGCTGAAAGGCAAGGGCTTCTAGGGATGAGCTGTTTTTATAAGAATGTGGATAAGTAAGGGCTGGGGATAGCACTGGCAGAGAATAGGTCTTGCTTCATTACTCTGAAACTAGTGGGCTATAGTTTTTGTTCTGAAGCTGTTTGAGAAGCTGGGTTCCATTAGGACACAATGGTGAAACAAATATTTGATGAAGACTGGGAACGAGAGAGTTTTTATATCATGACATGAAACTTGAAATTGGAGAATAAAGGAACTAATTTGTTCAGAGAAGGGGAAAAGGAGAATAATACGTGTATAATGATGATGAGAAAATAGATCAGAGAGCATGAGAAATGTTTATATCTTTATGCTGACTGACAGAGTATTTGTGGGCAGCTTGGTGAATTATGTTGGTCAGACAGTCGCCAAAAAAATTCCGTGCAGCTATTACCAAGGACTAGGGAGCATTCAGTCTTCGTAAAAGTTGCCTTTGGCTGGGGATGACCACATCTCTTAGGTAGGGGAGGTAACTGCCGCTCTCTGAAAAGAGTGATGTGTACATAAGAGATATAGAAACCTGGTCTGTGTGCACTGTGCTCAGAAGGCAGAGCTCATGTTTTAGAGGCCCGTGTCTGAGGTGGATGGTGTGTTGCCCGGAGACAGATACAGAGTGCTACTTCTGACGAGAGACTTTGATGAACTCTGTGGCTGTGAGCTGCTTACTGTTTTCATGTGCTCTCACTCTTATATCTTCAGATGTGCGTAACATGTAGAATCTGGGTAAAAATAATTTGTTTTCTATCTGAGCATTCACAACTTTCTATATGATACTTTCACAGGAATTTGACTATGGGAGAAGGGTGTGTTGGTTTATTCAATCCCCATGTGATGCTTAGTTAGATATCAGGGTCAATGAATAAAATGTGATGCTAAATATTTTAACTAAACCTATTTATTGGCATTCAAGAGAAGTAGAACACATGAACAGTGAGAGTTGATGGAAGAGTCTCCAAATTTTCTGTGGGGTTCCTTAGAAAACTCTTTATCTTGTCCACTCTAGCTCCAGTTACTGGCTTTGTCTTAGGTGTTCCTCCATGTTTCCAGACTCACTGGAATTCCAGGCTTCCTCTGGACCATGCAATAGCAAAAGCCACCAAGATAGTTGGAGACACTGCTATTACAAAATAATTGTTAATCAAGTAGTGCCTCTCCAAAATATTCACTCCCCCTCTGCTATGGTGTCTATTCTTTTCGCTCTTATTTCTCCACATTTTCTACTACCTGGAAATGGGTTATGCCTGCTAGATGACCTGAATTGTATTTGAGTTAATCATTTTAGAAGGTAGATAGAAAGGTTTATATTTTTCAGTGTGATTTTCAGCCACAAATTCACAATCATTCTAACCAGAGGCCATTTTTAGGGAGAGGAGAGCTGGGGAGAAGGCAGAACCAAATTTCTTTCTCTCCTTCTTTATAATGTTTTAGCATTAGAAAGAAGAAGATTGTTATCATTCTTTTAAGTCTCAGAACTGGTAGAATAAAGTGCTAATTCATCTTTTTGTCTCATCTTTGCTATGCTCTTTTGTATTATTTTGTAAACAACCAGCTTTTAGTAATCATGTATAATGATTTTATATAAGATCTAAGTAATAAGAGCATTTTTTCATGAAAACTTGAGTTAAATGTAAATGTGATGTCTCCAAATGTTATTTATAAATTGAAAAATCTTTTATCAGTTATTATAAATGTTAATAATAAGAATCTTTTCTATAAATAACTTGATATTTAGGAGGAACAATGAATGTATTTTTCTTAGGAACACAGCAATTATCTGCTAATTCTTAAAATTTTGTTTCAGCTATAAGAAAAAATATTTTTGGCTATGTCCTTCCTTTTACTTAATAAAACTTAATTATCTCCTCAGTGTTGAGTTTAGGTGTAGTCCAACATTAAATAATACATTTTGACTAAATGAAAATAGAAAAGAAAAATTGATCTTTTCAGAGCAATTATTCAAGTAAAACAATTTATAATTTCACTAGGATTGTAGTTAGCTATTTTCAGAACCTCTGTTCAAATCAGCTTATAATATGCACATTTGTATTTGCCTAAGAATTAGGCCACTAAAATAGCATAAAATTAACCAAGTATGTATTTCCTCAAACTTCATTAAGAACTGTAATTTGGTTCCATATTTTTTCTTGGTTATAAAAAGGATTAAAACTTTTAAAATGTAAAAATACAAGTATATTATTTTACTCATTTCAACAATTTTTAAAATAATTTATTACAAAGATTTATATAAAGCCTGTTTGTATTTAAATGAGCTTCATATATTTTCTTCCTGTCTTTTCGTCTTTTGTTGACAATGTTGTATTTCTTCTTCCTTTTTCTGACCTTTATATTCATAACTATGGCATATATGTTTTTTTCCTCACATGGTAGAGGGAAAACTTCCATATTCAGCCATAGTATTTATGCTCAAAGTAATGTAAATATTACATATTCTTATGTAAATATATACTTGGAAATTATACCCATATCCAGAAAGGCTACTAGTTAAACTCTTATGAGTTTTTTTTAATTACTTGAAAAA
Source organism: Macaca nemestrina (assembly GCF_043159975.1). Taxonomy (NCBI): domain Eukaryota; kingdom Metazoa; phylum Chordata; class Mammalia; order Primates; family Cercopithecidae; genus Macaca; species Macaca nemestrina. Next base: position 82,409,394 of record NC_092129.1, read on the forward strand.
AAATAAAAACACGAAAAAATCATATTTACATATGTCACTATTTAATGAATATATTTCATATTTACATATGTCACTCTTTAATGAATATATAAATAATAAAAGGGATAATCTCTACCTACTCTCAGCCAATCCCCCTCACAATTACCCATTCTACCAGAGTAAACCCAGTTAAAAGTTGGGAGTGGGTCATATACTAAAACTTTTATTGGAACCAATTACATTCTGAGCGTGTAAATAGTAATTGAGGTTATGCTCACACTGTCGTGTTTACAGTCCAGAGATGAGTGGGGAAACCTAATTTAGATTCCAATATTTTGGTACTTTCTGCAGTGAATATGTTAAAAAGTCCAAAATACATACATAGGAAAAATAGGCAGATGGAGCCTAGTGCTAGGGGAGTCATACCAATTAGCTTTCAACCTGTAGCATTTATTTGTATCTTTACTTTTTTCCCCCTCTCTTACTCTTGATTTTTTTAACCCCAAACTCCCATCTGTTCTACTCTACAACTCTTTCAGTACAACATGCTCATTTACTGGCTATAAACTCTTTTCTCACCATATTGTCTTTCCTACTTGGTCTTTGCCCAGGTGTTCATGAGAGAATGCCTACCACTCCACCCAGCCACGTTATTTTTCTAACAGTTCTCAGTCTTCTTTAAGGGACTTCTTCCACGTAACAAAGCTCACACTCTGACTTCAACTTTTGGATCCAGGGGGTTGGCACTTGTCCCTTGGTGACCTTCTCTATTAAACAGTACCTTATGATATCTTTCAAGGCTCTTTCTAAAGTGAAAGATGCTAATCCCCTGGATAACTAGATCCTTTTTTGTATAAAGCTGAACTGGAGAAGTGAGATAATAACGTGATAGATGAGAAAGCAGAAAACAGAAAAGTGGACATTCCCAAATGGCTGAGAGGTATAAAGAGTTCCAGAGTCGAGTTCATCAGACTGCTCCTTGCTGAAGGATGGCAAGGTAACCTAGTTGTCACAGTTCCAAGTTCCAGTTGCTGTTAGATCACCCTAGCTCTATGCACTTTGTTGTCCTTCAATTCTGACTGGATTGTTCAATTTTTCCAGGACTCTTGTAAGAAATGGCTGAAACATTCCTTTCTATGATCGTACACTAGACTAGCACTACTTAATGTAACCTAGATGAGCCTCCCCATTGGAACAACAAAATTTAGTACTCCTAACTCACTCACCTGGTAGCTGGTCCCTTCATCTTGGTCTCTGGATAACCTGCATAGGTAGAACTTGTATGTGAATAACTACCATTTGACGTGATATGGCCTGTACCCTCCATCCTACTTGTATCTTTTTAATTATTTAATCAAGAGGGAAGAACCCCAGGTCAATAATAGTTTATACTAAATGTAATAAAGTTACAGCATACTGTATTTTATCAACAGATACCTGAAATGTAATATAAAATCTTTAATCTGCATTCTTAAATTCTCTATGTTGCAGACAAACAACGTATGCAAGAGAAAGGTTGAAAAGTACTCTTTTCTACAGGCTAGTGGTTTGGTATTTTTACTTCTGAATTTTGGTTTTATTTAAACAGTGAAGCATGGGGATAAAAAGGTTAATGACATATTATAAAGATCTCAACTAATAGAAAATGTGAAGTCAAATTTACCTGTCAGATGAGAAATCTACAATCTCTAGTTACAGAAGGATTTCAGATTCTGAGTAATCTGTGTAGACAAGTGTAATTATAGAAAGTGAAAATTACTTTTCTAGTGTTAAGTTTAAAGTTTGATAACCAAAAATGATTGTTATTTAGTCATATACAAATAACCACCATTTTAAGAGATATAGTATACCAAAGGACATGGTTTTACAACCATATATCTCACTGCCTGGAAGATATTTCTTTTATTTTTGCTGGATTTAAAAATTTTTAAATAGTTTTTGTTTTTCTTCTATGTATTCTAAGCATGAAATTCAAAGATAACTGGTAAATTTAAATTTTTGTTTTATTTTAAGACAGTTTTTTTTTGTTTTTGTTTGTTTGTTTGTTTGTTTCTGTTTTTGTTTTTTTGAGGCAGTCTCACAGGCTGGAGCGCTATCTCGGCTCACTGCAACCTCCACCTCCCAGGCTCAAGTGATTCTCCTGCCTCAGCCTCCCCAGTAGCTAGAGCTAGTTTTTTATTATGATAAAAATATATAACATGAGATCTGCCCTCTTAACAAATTTTTTAAGCTTAGACTACACTATTGTTAATTAAATGCACACTGTTTTATAGAAGATCTATGGATTTTTTTTTGTTTTGCATGGCTAAACTTATATACCCATTGAACAGCAATTCCTCATTATTCCTTCCCTCTAGTCCTTGGCAATTGCCATTCTACTTTCCACTTCTGTGATTTTGACTATCTTAGATAATTCATATAAGTGGACTCATACATTATGTGTCCTTCTGTGATGGGCTAATTTCACTTAACATAATGCCCTCAAAGTTCATCCATGTTGTCACATATGGCAGGATTTCCTTCTTTTTTAAGGCTGAATAATGTGTATATTTTACGTAGTCACATACAATTATATGTATATATCACATATATTAAATCCATTCATCCTTTGATGGATATTTAGGTTGTATCCACATCTTGGCTATTGTGAATAGTGCTATAAAAACACGGCAGTATACTCAAATAGATACTTACTTCAGTTCTTTTAGCTATATATTCAGCAGTATGGTTGCTGGATCATATAGTAGTTACATTTTTTAGTTTTTTAAAGAACTTCCATACTGTTTTCCATAGTGGATTCACCATTTTACATTTCCACCAACAATGTACCGGGAGTTCCCTGTTTTCCACATGCTTGACGATACTTATCTCTTATTTTTTCATAATACCAATCTAATAGGTGTAAGCCAGTATCTTGTGGGTTTGATTTGTGTTTCTCTGATGATTAGCAATGTTGAGCATTTTTTTGTATCTACCAGTAGGCCGTTTGTATGCTTTCTCTGGAAAAATGTCTGTTCAAGTCCTTTGCTGATATTTTAATCAGGTTATTTGTTATTTTTGCTATCAAGTTTTTGGATTTATATATATATATATATTGGATAACAAACCCTTATCCGATATGGAGTTTGCAAATATTTTTTCCCAGTTCATAGGTTGCCTTTTTACTCTGTTAATTGTTACCTTTGCAGTGCAGAAACTTTTTAGTTTGATGAAATCTCATTTATCTATTTTTCTTTTGCTGCCTGTTCTTTTGGTGTTATATTCAACAAAGCATTGCCAAGCCCCATGTCCTGAAGCTCTTTCCTTTTAATTTCTTCTGATAGTTTTATAGCTTCAGGTCTTATGCTTAAGTCTTTAATACATTTTGAGTTGATTTTTATGTGTGGTGTAAGATAAGAGTACAGATTCATTCTGTTACATGTGGATATCGTATCCAGTTTTGATAGCACTATTTGTTGAAAAGGCTGTTTATCATTTCCTCATTTTGTATCCTTGGTACTCTTGCCACAGGTCAGTTGACCATATGTGGCTGGGTCTATTTCTGGGCTTTCTATTCTGTTGCTTTGGTCTATTGGTCTGCCTTTATGCCAGATCCTTACAGCTTTGATTCCTGTCATTTTGTAATTTGTTTTGAAGTCCAGAAGTGTGAGGCTTCCAGCTTTGTTTTTTCTAAAGATCATTTTGACTATTTGAGTTGCCTTGTGATTCCATATAAATTTTAGGATTGGCTTTTCTATTTTTGAAAAATGCCATTGGTATTTATCTAGGGATTTCATTGAAATCTGTAGATTTCTTTGGGTGGTATGGATATTTCAACAATGTATTCCAATCCATGAGCATGAAATATTTCTCATTTATTTGTGTCTCCTTTCACTTATTTCAGGAATGTTTTATACTTTTTAAGGTACAAGTCTTTTGCTTTCTCGGTTAACTTCATTCTTAAGTATTCTATTTCTTTTCTTACTATTGTGAATTAGATGTTTAAAAAATTTCCTTTAAAAATTATTTATTGTTAATTAATATAAGTGCAACTGATATTTATATATAGATTTTCTATCCAGCAACTTTGTTGAATTTATATTTTAGTTATAACAACATTTTGTGGACTCTCTATGATTTTCTACTTATAATATCATGTATCCTGCTAGTGATAGGATAGTTTTATTTCTCCCTTTACAAGTTGGATGCCTTTTGATTCTTTTTCTTGTCTAAATGCTCTAGCTAGGACTACCTGCACTATGTTGAATAAAAGTAGTGAGAATGACCTTCCAACTTTGTTTCTGATCTTAAGAAAAGCTTTCAGTTTTTTATTATTGAGTATGATGTCAGCTATAGGCTTTTCATATATGGCCCTTATTATGTTGAGTTAGTATCTTTTATTTCTAGTATGTTGAGTATTTTTTTTTTTAATTATAAAAGGATGTTAAATTTTTGTCAAATGTTTTTTGCCTCTACTGAGATAATCATGTGATTTTTTACCCTTTGTTCTGTTAATGTGTTTCTGTAGTCTAAATATTTGTATCCCCCAAATTTATACATTAAAACCTAATGTCTAATGTGATGGTATTAGAAGATGGAGTGTTTGGAAGGTGATTAGGTCATAAGGGCTCTGCCCTCATGAATGGGATTAGTGCTTTTATCAAATAAATTCAAGAGAGCTAGCTAGTCCCTTTCACCATGTAAGGATACAGGGAAAATATGCTGTTCACAGGAATCAGAGCCTCATCAGACACAAACTCTGTTGGTGCTTTGATCTTAGACTACCCAGATGAGAGTTGTTTATAAGCCACTGAAGTTATGTCATTTTGTTGTAGAAGCCCAAATGAACTAAGGCGTGTGGTGTATCTCATTGATTTATTTTATATATTAACCCATTGAGCCATCCTTGGATCTCAGGAATAAATTCCAATTGGTCATTTTGTATGATGATTTTAATGTGCTGTTGAATTTAGTTTTCTAGCATTTTGTTGAGTATTTTTACATCTATATTCATGAGGAATATTGGCCTGTAGTTTCGTTTTCTTGTATAGATGGTCCCTGATATATAATGGTTCAGTTTAGGATTTTTCAACTTTACAATAGGTTTATTCTGACATAACCCAATAGTAAGTTGACAAACATCCAAACATATGGCTTGAGTTACAATTTTCTGACTTTATGATGAGATTATTGGGGTATTAATTGCATTTCCAACTTAATATTTTTGACTTACAGTGGGTTTATTAGGATGTAACCCTGTAGTAAGTCGAGGAGCACCTGTAGTATCTTTACATGGCTTTGGTAACAGGGTAATGCTGGCCACATGAAATGAGTTTGGAAGTGCTCCCTTCCTTCCAATCTTTTGGAAGAGTTTGAAAACGAATTGGTATTCATTCTACAAGTGTTTGGTAGAGTTCTCCATTAAAGCCATTGTCCTGGGCTTTTCTTTGTTGGACGGTGTTTGATTACTGAATTAATCACCATACTAGTATACATCTTTTCAGATTTTCTATTTCTTCATGACTCAGCCTCGGTAAAGTATATGTTTTTATGAATTTATCCATTTCTTCTAGATTATCCAATTTTTTGGCATATAGTTCTTCATAGTAGCCTCTCATAACCCTGTTTATGTGGCATCAGTTGTTATGTCTCCTCCTTCATTTCTGATTTTATTTATTTGAGTCTTCCCTTTTTGTGTTGGTCTGGCTAAAGTTTTGTTAACTTTCTTTTCAAAAAACCAACTCTTAGTTCCATTGACACTTTTTTCTATTATTTTTCTATTATTTTTTTTCTATTATTTTTCTCTTCTCTCTTTTATTTATTGAGTTCTGCACTAATTTTTATAATTTCCTTTAATTAACTTGGGGCTTGGCTTCTTCCTCTGTTTTTAGTTCATTGAGGTAGAAAGTTAGTTTTTTTTATTTGAGATCTTTCTTCTTTTTTAAATGTAGTTATTTATCACTATAAACTTCCCTATTAGTACTACCTTGCTGCATCCCTTAACTTTTGGTATGTTGTATATACATTTTTGTTGGTTTTGATATTTTTCTTTCATTTATTTAGATTACAGATACAATTATAACTATTTGTTATGAACAGTATGATGTCTCGAAATATGTATACACTGTGGAGTGACTAAATCTAGCTAATCAGCATGTACATTACTCACATAGTTATCATTTTAAAATGAGAACAGTTAACATCCACTCTCATAACATTTTTCAAGAATACAATAAATTGTTATTAAGAACAGTGGCCATGTTGTATAATAGATCCTTGAACTTATTCTTATCTTACTGAAATTTTATTTCCTTTGAGCAACATCTGCCCAGTCGCTGAGTCAACTGCCTGGGCCCTGGGTAACCATCATTCTACTCTTTACTTCAATGAGATCAACCATTTTAGATTCCACATGTCAGCGGGATCATGTGGTATTTAGGTTTCTGTGACTGGCTTATTACATTTAGCATTATGATCTATAGTTTCATCCATGTCATAACAAATGACAGGATTTCCTTCTTTGTAAGGCCAAATGTATTTAATTGTGTATATATACTCCATATTCTTTAACCATTCATTTATTGCTGGACTCTTGGGCTATCCATATCTTAGCTATTGTAAATAATCCTACAGTAAACATGAGAGAATAGATATCAGTGTATATCTTTCACTGTAATATATATTCACTGTAAAAATAGCTTCAGTGTACTGATTCTATTTTTAAAAATATATCCATTAGTGGGATTTCTAGATCCTATGATAGTTCTATTTTAAATTTTTGAGAAACTTCCATACAGTTTTCCATAATGACTGTACTAATTTAAATTCCTACTTATAATGTGTAAATGTTCCCTTTTCTCCATATCCTTGTCAACACTTGTTATCTTTTGTCTTTTTTGATAATAACCATCCTAACAGATGTGAGATATCTCATTTTGATTTTATTTTGTATTTCCCTGGTAATTAGTGATGTTGAACATTTTTTCAGATATCTGTTGAACATTTGTATGTCTTTTGAGAAATGTCTATTGATTTCTTTTGCCCACTTTTTAATTAGGTTACTTGTTTTCTTGCTATTGAGTTGTTTGAATACTTTAGTATTTTAGATATTAACCCCTTTTTAGATATTGGAAATTTCTTGTCCCATTTTGTAGGTTGTCTCTTCACTCAGTTGATTGTTTCTTTACCTATGTTGAACCTTTTATTTTGTTGTAATCCCATTTGTCTATTTTTACTTTTATTACTTTTGCTTTTGGGATCATATAAAAAATTATTGTCTAGATCAATGCGATGAAGATTTTCCCCATTTTCTTCTAATAGTTTCATAGTTTTCAGTATTTCATTTAAGTCTTTAATCGACTTTAGGCTTTTTTGTTTGTTTGTTTGTTTTTGTTTTTGTTTTTTTGTATATGGTATGAGATAAGGGTTTAATTTCACTGTCCTGCATATGGATATCCAGTTTTCCAAACACCATCTATTGAAGACTGTCCTTTTCCCATTGTGCATTCTTGTCACATTTTTGAATATCAGATAACCATAAATGAATTATTTCTGGGTTCTTTATTCTTTATGTCAGCACCATGTTTTTATGCCAGTATAATGCTTGTATTAGTCCATTCTCACACTGCATGCTGTTTTTGTTACTATAGCTTTGTAGTGTATTTGGATGTCAGACAGTGTAATATATTCTGCTTTGTTCTTCTTTGATCAAGATTACTTTAACTATTGTAATTCTATACTTGGTCATGGTGAAAGGTCTTTTCAATGTGCTGTTGAATTTGATTGACTAGTATTCTATTGAGGATATTTGCATCAATGATTATTGGGGATGTTGTCCTAGATTCCCTTCTTTGTAGTGTATTTGTCTGCGTTTTATATCAGGATAATTCTGGCCTCATTAAATATATTTGGAAGTAATCCCTGATCCTTAATTTTGTGGAAGAGTTTAAGAAGAGTTGGTATTGTTTATTTTTTAAATATTTAGTAGAATTCAACAATGAAGCCATCAGCTTTTCTTTGATGAGAAACTTTTTATTACTAATTTAATTTTCATACTCATTATTGGTCTGCTCAGATTTTTAATTTTCTCATAATTTCATCTTGGTATGTTGCATCTATCAAGGAATTTGTCCATTTCTTCTGGGTTACACAATATTGTGATATTTAATTGTTCCTAATAGTCTCGTATGATCCTTTGTAATTCTGTGATGTCAATTATAATGCCCTTAATGTTTATTAGAGTATTTGTTTTTTTTTTTTTTCTTGTCTAGCTAAAGGTTTGTTCATTTTGTTTATCTTTTCAAAAGACAACCCCTTAGTTTTGTTGATCTTTTCTATTGTTTTCTAGTCTTTATTTCATTTATTCCCATTCTGATGTTCATAATTCCCATCCTTCTACTAACTTTGGCCTTAATTTGTTCTTATTTCTAGATTAGGTGCCAAGTTAGGTTGTTTATTTGAGGTCTTTCTTCTTTTTGAAGTAGGCGTTTATTGCAATAAACTTCCTTCTTAGAACTGCTGTTGCCCTACCCTATAAGTTTTGGGGTTTTGTGTTTTTATTGTCATTTGTCTCAGAAAATCTGTAAATTTCCCTTTTAATTTCTTCATTGCCCCATTGGTTGTTCAGAAGCATGTTGCTTAGTTTTCACATATTTGTGAATTTTCTGAAGTTCCTCCTATTATTGATTTCTAGTTTTATACCATTGTGGTCAGCAAAAAATACTTGATACGATTTTAATCTGCTTACATTTGTTAAGACTCATTTTGTGGTCTAATATATAATCTCTTTTGCAGGATGTTCCATGTGCAGTTGAAAAGAATATGTATTTTGTAGCTGTTGAAAGGAACTATATATATATGTTAGGTCCCTTTGTTCTAGAGGGCAGTTCATTTATAATGTTGCTTTGTTGGTTTTCTGTCTTGATAATCTGTCTATTCTTGAAAGTAAGGTTTTTGAGTCCTATACTATTATTTTACTGCAGTCTATCTCTCCCTTCAGATCTATCAATATTTGCTTTATATATTTAGATGCTCCAGTGTTGGGTGCAAATATATTTACAATTGTTATATTTTCTTGCTGAATTGACCCCTTTCTCATTATATAATAATCTTCCTTGTCTGTTTTTACAGTTTTGGGCTTAGTCTATTTTTATTATGTAAGTATAGCTACTCGTGCTGTCTTTTGGTTTCCATTTGCCTGTAGTATCTTTTCTATTCCTTCACTTTCAGTCTGTGTGTTCTCATGGCCGCAATGATTTTTTTTTTTTTTTTTTTTGGTAGGCAGCATATTGTTGGGTCTTATTATTAATATCATCAATCTGTTCAACCACTGTATGACTTTTGACTGGAGAATTTTTCCGTTTACATTGAAGGTAACTGTTGATAAGTAAGGACTTACTACTGCCATTTTTATTAATCGTTTTCTAATTGTTTTGTAGATTCTTTGTTCCTTTTTTTTTCTCTCTTGTTGTCTTCCTTTGCTGTTATGCAATTTTCTTTAGTTATATGTTTTTATTCCTTGTTCTTTATTTTTGTGTTTCAACCATAGGTTTTTGATTTGATGCTTGCCTAAAAACATGGTTATAATAGGTAGCTGAGAAGAACTTAACTTTAATCACACACACGAAACCCCCCCAAAAACACCGCTACAATTTTATTTCACTCCTTCAGCAGTTTGAATGTTTGATGTTACAATTTAAATCTTTTTATTTGGCATATCCCATAACATATTATTATAGTTATTATTTTAATAGTTTTGTCTTTTAACATTTATACTACAGATATGTGAGATACACACCACTGTGGTATTAGAGTATTCTGAACTTTACAGTTTACTTTTACCGATGAGTTTTATATTTTCAGATGTGTATGTGTTATTCATTACTATCCTTTTCTTTCAGCATGAAGAACTCCCTTTAGCATTTCTTGTAAGGCAGTTTTGGTGGTAACAAAATTCCTATGTTGTATTGTTAAATTTCCATTTTGAGTTCTTATTTGACCTATTGGTTGTTTAAGATTATTTTGTTTACTTCCCACATATTCATGATTTTTCCAGTTTCCTTCTGTTATTAATTCCTAGTTTATTTCCATTGTATTTACAATTTGATATTTCAGTCTCCTGAAAAATGTTGACTTTTTTCCCCCTAAAATGTGATTTATTCTTTGCAATATGCTGTTTGTGCTTGAGAAAAACATGTATTTGCATGCTGTTGGCTGCAGTGTTCTGTAGATATTTGCTAGGTATATTTGAGCTATAGTACTGTTAAAGCCCTCTATTTTCTTATTGATCTTCTGTATCATTGTTCTATTTATTATTAAAAGTGAGATATTAAATTCTACTATTATGGTATTATCTACTTCTTTCAATTCTGTCGACATTTTATTTTTATATTTGGGTTCTCTGATGGGTGTGTATATGTATTTATAAATGTTGTATTTCCCTGTATTGACTCATTTATTATTTATATAATGGTCTTTTTTTGTCTCGTGATAGTTTTTAATTTAATGTCTATTTTGTTGGATATAAGTGTGGCTACTCCTGCTCTTGGTTATCATTTTTATGGAGTTTTAAAAATCTTTTATTTTTCAGACTATGTGTGTTCTTAAATCTAAAATGAGTTCCTATGAAAAGTTTATAGTTGGATCTCTGTTAAAAAAATTCCTTTTAGTCACAGTATGTATTTTGATTAGGCACTCTTATTCATTTGGATTTAATTACTGACAGGGAAGGGCTTACTATTACCATTTTGTTAATTGTTTACTGTTTGGTATCTTTCTCACCCTTCTTTTCATTTCTTGCTCTCTTTCTTTGTATGTCCTTTATTTTTTGTAGTAACAGGCTTTGATTTCTTTCTAATTTTATTCTTTATATCTTCTATACATATTTTCTTGTAGTTACCATGGGACTTATATAAAATATCTTACAGAACAATCAACTTTGTGCTGTTATTGTTAATTTTTGTCTTTTTTTCTCTTAAATATATGTCAAAATTAAAAGTTATATGCCTGGCTTGGTGCAGTGGCTGACACCTGTAATCCCAGGTCTTTGGGATGCTAAGGTGGGCAGATCATTTAAGCCCAGGAGTTTGAGACCAGTCTTGGCAACATGGCAAGGCCCTCTCTCTACAAGAAAAATAATAATAATAAAAATAACCAGGCATGGTAGCATGCATCTGTGGTCCCAGCTACTTGGGAGACTGAGGTGGGAGGATCACCTGAGCCTGAGAGGTTGAGACTTCAGTGAGCCATGACCTTACCATTGCACTCCAGCCTGAACAACAGAGTGAGACTCTGTCTCAAAGAAAAAAAAAAGTGATACATCCATCACTATTAGACTATTATAGTATTCTATATTTGATATTTGTCTACATACTTAAATTCTAGCAAGACGTTTACTTGTATATCCTTTCATGTTGCCATATATCATCTTTTCATTTTACCTTGAAGGACTCCCTATAGCATTTCTTTTAAGGCTGGGGCAGGTTGAGTGGTGATGAACTCCTTTAGTTTTGTTTACCTGGGAAAACTTTATTTTCCCAGGTATGTGTCCTTCACATATGAAGGACAGTCTTGATGGATATAGTATTCGTGATTGCTGCTCTCCCGCCACCCAGTTATTTGAATATATCATTATACTCCCATTTTACTTTGCATATATTATTATGCAAAGTTTCTGAAGAGAAATCCATGGATTGTCTTATGAATGCTCCTGTCTATGTGATGAGTCACTTTTCTCTATTTTCAGGTTTTTTTTTTTTTAAATTTTGAATATTTGATTATGTTTCTTGGTGTGAATTTATTTTAGTTCATTCCAGTTGGGGTCTTTTGGGCTTCTTGACTCTTGGTGTCCATCTTCTTCTCTAGATTGGGAAAATTTTTAGCCTTTATATATTCTAATAAGCTTTGTGTCCCTTTCTTTCTTCTTTTAGAATTCCCATAATGCTTATATTAGTCCACTTGATGGTATCCTGTAGGTCTCTTAGACTTTCTTTACCCGTTTTCTTTATTTTTCTTTTTGCTCTGCTGACTGGATAATTTCTAATGACCTATCTTTGAGTTTGTTCATTCTTTTCTTCTGCTTGATTGAGTCTGCTGTTGAACTCCTGTAGTGAATTTTTCAGTTCAGTTATTATATTCTTCAGCTCTGAAATTTATGCTTTTTAAATGTATTCTCTTTGTTGCTATTCTTATTTTGTTCATACATGCTGTTTTCCTGAGCCCATTGAACACCTTCGTGAAAGTTATTTTGTTCATCTGCAAGTAATTTATATATCTCCATTTTTAGGGTCAGTTTCTTGGGGTACAGGAACTCTTATCTTTTTTCCGGATTTATCACAAAGGGAATTAGTGAATATATTGTTGTTGTATTGATGTTTCCATGGGATGAAACAAGGGTTTGGATCTCCTAGTCCTCCATATTGCTAACATCCCCATAGTGGACAGTTCTACTTTGTGTTCTATAGACCTCTTGTATTAGTTTGTTTTCACACTGCTGATAAAGACGTACCTAGACTAGGAAGAAAAAGAGATGTAATTGGACTTACAGTTCCATATGGCTGGCGAGACCTCAGAATCATGATGGTAGGCAAAAGGCACTTCCTAAATGGTGACAGCAAGAGAAAAATGACAAAGAAGCAAAAGAGGAAAACCCTGATACACCCATCAGATCTCATGAGATCTATTCACTATCATGAGAATAGCATGGGAAAAGCTGGTCCCCATGATTCAATTACCTCTCCCTGGGTCCCTTCCAAAGCATGTGGAAACTGTGGGAGACACAATTCAAGTTGAGATTTGGGTGGAGACACAGCCACACCTTATAATTCCAACCTCAGCCCCTCCAAATCTCATGTATTCACATATGAAAACCAATTATACCTTCCCAAGTCCCAAAGTCTTAACTCATTTCATCATTAACCCAAAAGTCCACAGTCCAAAGTCCCATCTGAGACAAGGCAATTCCCTTCCACCTATGAGCCTGTAAAATAAAAAGTGAGCTAATTACTTTCTAGATAAAATGAGGGTACAGGTATTAGGTAAATACAGCCCTTCCAAATGGAAGATGTTGGCCAAAACTAAGGGGTGACAGGGCCCATGCAAATCCAAAATCCAGCAGGACAAATTTTGAAGTTCCAAAATGATCTCCTTTGACTCCAGGTCTCACATCCAGGTCACGCTGATACAAAAGGTGGGTTGGCACAGTCTTGGGCAGCTCTGCCCCTGTGGCTTTGCAGAGTACAGCCTCACTCTGGGCTACTTTCATGGGCTGGCGTTGAGTGTCTGCAGCATTTTCCAGGTGCACAGTGCAAGCTGTCAGTGGATCTACAATTCTGGGGTCTGGAGAATGGTGGCTCTCTTCTCTCAGCTCCACTAGGCAGTGCCCCAGTAGGGCTCCAACCCCACATTTCCCTTCCTCACTGCCCTAGAAGAGGTTCTCCATGAGGGCCCCACCCCTGCAGCAAACTTTTTTCTGGGCATCCAGGTGTTTCCTTACATCTTTTGAAATCTAGGCTGAGTTTCCCAAACTTCAATTCCTGACTTGTGTCAACACCATGTGGAAGCTGCTAAGGCTTAGAGCTTCCACCCTCAGAAGCCACAGCCTGAGCTCTATGTTGGCCCCTTTTAGCCATGAGTGGAGTGGTTGGGCACGGGGCACCAACTCCCTAGGCTGCACAAGGCACAGGGACCCTGGGCCCGGACCATGGAACCACTCTTTCCTCCTGGACCTCCAAGCCTGTGATGGGAGAGGCTGCCATGAAATTCTCCAACATGGCCTGGAGACATTTTCCCCTATGGTCTTGGTAATTAACATTAGGCTTCTTGCTATTTGTGCAAATTCCTGCAGCCAACCTGAATTTCTCCTCAAAAATTGGGTTTTTCTTTTCTACTGCTTTGTCACACTGCAAATTTTCTGAACTTTTATGCTCTGTTTCCCTTTTAAAATAAAATGCTTTTAATGGCACCCAAGTCACATTTTCAATGCTTTGCTGCTTAGAAATTTCTTCTGCCAGTTACCCTAAATCATCTCTCTCAAGCTCGAAGTTCCACAAATCTCTATGGCAGGGGAAAAATGCTGCCAGTCACTTTGCTGAAACATAGCAAGAGTCACCTTTGCTCCAGTTCCCAATAAGATCCTCATCGCCATCTGAAACTACCTCAGCCTTGACCTTATTGTTCATATCACTGTTTTCATTTTTGTCAAAGCCATTCAACAAGTCTCTAGGAGATTCCAAACTTTCCCACATTTTCCTGTCTTCTTCTGAATCTTCCAAACTCTTCCAACCTCTGCCTGTTACCTAGTTCCACAGTCACTTCCACATTTTCAGGTATCTTTTCAACAACACCCCATTCCTGGTAGTAATTTACTGTATTAGTTTGTTATCATGCTGCTGGTAAATACATATCCAAGACTGGGAAGAAAAAGAGGTTTAATTGAACTTATACTTTCACATGACTGGGGAGACTTCAGAATCATAGTGGCAGACAAGAAGCACTTCTTACATGCAGTAGCAAGAGAAAAATGAGGAAAAAGCCAAAGTGGAAACCCCTGAGAAACCCATCAAATCTCATGAGACTTATTCTTTATCACAAGAATAGCATGAGAAAACCCAGCCCCCATGATTCAATTACCTCTTCCTGGGCCCCTCCCACAACATGCAGGAATTGTGGGAGATACAACTCAAGTTGAAATTTAGGCAGGAACACAGTCAAACCATATCACATCTTATATTCAAAGTCAAAATCAAAACTAGTTTATATCAGCTACCTGAAACCTGTTTTTTCCCATTTAGGTGCTCTCACTCCCAAATCTCAGTTATTAAATCCTGTAGATCCTAGCTTCTAATCTTCCTGAAATGTCTTCTCTTCTTTCTAGCTCAATTGGACCCAAAAAACTACAACCCATCTTATACCTTGGTTTCCTTGTGTTTTTGTATTTTTTTTTTCTGCCTGTATCATCTCCTCCAATAGACTCTCCACACTGTAAGAAAGGTATTTGTTTTTCCAAATAAAGATCTGATTTCCATCTTTCTAATGAAAATATTTTAATGGTTTCCTCTTGATCTTAAAATTCTAAAGTTTTAAATTTGTTATTTATTATGAAAAGTAATTGGCCAGCCAATGTAACCAATATTACATCTTAAAATTTTCTTTCAAATAACTCCTCTTCCTTCTCTTCCTTCAACACTGTAATTCTTGCCTTTTTTTTTTTTTTTTTTTTTTTTTGAGACAGAGTCTCACTCTGTCACCCAGGCTGGAGTGCAGTGGCATGATCTTGGGCCACTGCAAGCTCTGCCTCCCGGGTTCACGCCATTCTCTTGCCTCAGCCTCCCGAGTACAGGTGCCTGCCACCACACCAGGCTAATTTTTTGTATTTTTAGTAGAGACAGGGTTTTACCATGTTAGCCAGGATGATCTCGATCTCCTGACCTCGTGATCCGCCCGCCTCCGCCTCCCAAAGTGCTGGGATTACAGGCATGAGCCACCGTGCCCGGCCTCAACACTGTAATTCTATGAAGACATACCATCATATGACCCAAAAACCCTGACTGTATTTGACTGGTCTGGGTTGAGCCTCTAGCTAAAATCTGGGCAATCACAGCACTTCCTTAAGAATCTGAGAAAGATTGGCTAGCTTGATGGGCAAAACTGTGGAACATGAGATGTGAGATTATGAACACTCATTTTTCAGTTCCTTCAATTCTTTTTCAATTCATACAGCAAGTCTGAAAGAGCAAGCATTTAAAGAAAATTAGGTGAAATTTGAAGAGACCAAGTCCTGTTGTCATTTAGATTTCTGGTCCCTGTTGCTCTTGTGGCTTCATAATAATCTTGTGGTTTGGTATTTTGAGTTTATGCATTCCCCTTTTCCATATAGTAACTCAAGTAGGATTTTTGTTTCCTCTAAAAGATCTGATTAATACAGAGGGCAAAATTAAAGAGATTATTAACCTAAAGCAGGGTTTTCAATATTAAAATTATATGAGAAATTTAAAAATAAATGTGTGTCCCACCCACAGAGATTTATTACTATCCCAAACAGGAGGAAATGAACTAGGAAGAGGAGCTAATAAAAAAAAGCTGGATGAAATTTTGTTGAGCCTTCAATATAAAGGATGATTAAAATCAGAAGAACAAGGAAAAAAATGATCGTATATTATACAAACTGAGCCAGTGGAGTAGTTTGAAAGTGGGGAACCATCATAGCGGTTATTTCAAACCTGAACCAAAGCAAGTGAATCTTGTTAAAATTTCACAATCATAGTGAGGGTTTCATGCATCTATATAGTACTAAGCCAAGAGGATACACACATGCTTTGCCTTTCATTTTGCCAGAACTCTGGGTGGCTACTGATGGTGCTGTACTCATGCAGAATAAAAACAAGTGGTAAGTCAAAATGCCACTATATAGATAGCTAGGTTGGTTGCTAGCTATCATGAGGCACTCTGGTAAGCAAAGTCTCAATCTCTGGATCCAAATCTAGCCTGTGGTACTTTTGATCTAGCAATGCTGTAAGAATTAGTCACTGGGCTGAGACTTTATGTAAGTTTTTTTTTTTTTTTTTTTTTTTTTTTTTTTTTTTTTTTTTTTTTTAGCAGAGTTTCACTTTTGTTGCCCAGACTGGAGTGCAATGGCACCATCTCATCTCACTGCAACCTCCGCCTCCCAGGTTCAAGTGATTCTTGATTCTCCTGCTCAGCCTCCTGAGTAGCTGGGATTACAGTCATACACCACCAAGCCTGGCTAATTTTGTATATTTAGTAGAGTCGAGGTTTCTCTATGTTGGACATGGCTGGTCTCGAACTCCCGACCTCAGGTAATCTGCCCACATCAACCTCCCAAAGTGGTGGGATTACAGGCGTGAGCCACTGCACCCAGCCCGAAGGATCTTTTAAAAATACAAATCTGGTTTAACTCTGCCTTCCTTAAATGTAGTCAATAGACACCATTTGTCTTCAAGATCAAGTGCAAACCATTAGCAGAAATTAGTTTATAGTTTTGACTTAGTTATGACATTTTTAGAAGGCTTTCCATGCCTCCCAATATTGAACTAGATACATTCTTCTTTTATTTGTAAGCCTATATCTCCAAATAATTACACTTAGATGTCACACTTCCTGTATTCAATTATAATTGCCCAATAGTTCTTTGTAATCCTAGTAGAACGGAAATCTTTAAAATCAGAGACTTGTTTTCTTATTGCTGAATTCACTGTTGATCCTGAATAGTGTCTGAAACAAATGTAATGCACAACAAAAGTTATTTGTTAATTAATTTTTTGTAAATTACATTTTTAACTCAAATATAAAAAGCTTGGTTAGGCTACCAGATGAATTATACCAGTTTTGCTTTTCAGACCTGAAGTTATCTAGTTAATGTAACTCTCCTACATTTTATGAAGAATTGATAGTCATCTGTTTAAAACCAGCAGGAGACTAGTCAGGGAAATTAAAATTCTCTGTGAATCTTGTGTTGAAATTCTAATCTCTTCTAAAGTGATGTAACTATTATATTGCCAGTGAATTAAAGAAAAGAGATCATTTCATAATCTTAAGGTTATAGCCTAATGCGTGAAGTTTAATTTTTTACTTCCTTGAGTGAGGGTGAAATGATGTGATTACATTTCATCTGAAACCTAAAATTAGCTCAATCCAACATGTTCTTTTTGAAAGGGTAAAAGGAAAATGATGTAATGTTTTGTATGTCACATTTAATTCTGCTGGTAGTCTTTGTAATGACATATCTTGTGATTTTGTGTTTGAAAGTTTGCAGAAATTGAGCATTGAATGGCCTATATACAGTTGATTTTGTTAATCAAATGAGTAGGGAAAAAAAGCTGAAACCCAAGAAAAAATATATACTTTATATTTCACTATGAAATAGGGTAATAAAATGCTCAAATACATGCATGATAATTTTTGGTGATTTGAAATGGTGTGTGAAATAACCTGATTTTCTGCTGTGATGTTGCACTTGAAATAATAAAAATAAACAAATGTGGATAATAATTCAACTGCTTATACTCAGTTTTTGAAATTAATGTCTATTCATAACACTAATATGTCCAGTGAAATAAAATGAAGCTCTGCTGCTAACAGAATTTTTAAAAGTAAAAATATAAAGTCCAGGTGAAATAATATATTAATCTTTTTATCTTTTCCTTTTATCATTAAATTTGCATCAAATTAAGAATAATACATTTAAAAAATATTGTCCAGTTTAATACAAAAGGTACCAAATATATTTCTAAATTATTAGCAATTTTTGATTATCAGAAATTGATATATTAATCAATAATAATAGTCTGGGGGCAGTGGCTAACACCTGTAATCAAAGCATGTTGGGAGGCTGAGGTGGGCAGATCACCTGAGGTCAGGAGTTGGAGACCAGCATGGCTGACATGGTGAAACCCCGTCTCTACTAAAAATACAAAAATTAGTGGGGCGTTGTGGCACGCACCTGTAATCACATCTACTCGGGAGGCTGAGGCCCAAGAATTCCTTGATCCGGGAGGTGGAGTTTACAGTGAGCCGAAATCGTGCCATTGCACTCCAGCCTGGATGACAGAATGAGACTCCGTCTCAAAAAAAAAAAAAAAAAAAAAAAACCAATAATAATGACATTACTGTAATCAGAAATGCAATATAAAATATAGAGAGTGGAATTTCTAAGAAAATTCTGCCCTGAGCTAATATTTTCTAAATATCTATGGGGGTGAGAAATTGATTAATGAATTTTCCTGGGTAACTTATGTAAAAAAGTTGTTTAATTCAGTTTACTTCTGGTAGGTCTGTAGGAAGAGAAAGCAGAAATAGAATGGTTTGAAATAGTGAAGATGCGGGTTGTGAAATAGTGAATGAGAGCAGCTTATTGGGCATCAGAGAGTTCGTTTCATTCCCAAGTGCTCCTTGATTATTATTTTTAATTGAAATAATTGTAGATACACATAAAATTGTAAGAAATAATACCGAAATAGCTCATTGGTATACTTTGCCCAGTTCCAGAAATGAAAACATTTTGCAAAATTATAGTTTAATGTCACAACCAGGAAACTGACATGTATACAAGCCCTTTAATTTTATCAAAGGCTCTAATTATTTTATCCAGCAATCTATTTTCTCTTCCACATAGTTTACTGCTGTGTAACCAAGATTAAACAGTGTTTCAAAAAATTAATGTAATTGATAACTTGTAATCATTTTATTTATTTGGGAAATATTACTTATATATTTGTTTCCAACTGCATACCAATCACAAAACCCATAAGAGTTCTATGTATGTATTATTTATGTATATTTATGTATTTGCTCATATGTATTATATATTATACATAGTATATAAAATCTTGTGACATGAGAAATTAGGTAACCAAATATACGTATGTGTGAATATACATATTTTGTGCAATCTTGTGGCATGAGAAATTAGGATGCTGCAGATAGATAGATGGATAGAGAGAGAGAGAGAGAGATGTTGTAGGATTTTCTCCTTAGGGTCCTTGTTACACAGCCAGGAAAGATTAGGCTCGCAGACACTTTGAAGGGTGAATAGGGCAGGGTTTATTGGGTGAAAAGAAAAAAAAAAAAGAAACGGGGAGTCTCAGCAAAGCCAGAGTCCTGCTAGCTGTCTTTCTGCCTCACAGATCCAATCCCAGATTACCACCCCGGAACAGCAGAGGCCAGGCCTCCTCCCTGCTGCAAAGGGCGTGAACTTCCCATGGCTCCACCCCATTCTCCCAGTGCACAGGCTCGTCAGAGGTTCTCTGGGGACCCCTTTATACTTGGCTGTCAGAGGGAGACAGAGACACAGAGACATATAAAGAGAACATTTCTCTATTTTTGTGGTTGCTCTATTTACACATACATATATTTAGTTACCAAATTTTCATGCCACAAGGTAATTAAACATCCTGAGTGGAGGGTGGAGGCAGGGCATGCTGAAGATGGCATGCATTGCATACGGTACAAGGTTCAAGATTCAAAGAGAAATATTTGACTAAGATCATAAGTTGTTACACATTTCTGCTAGACATCAGTCATAACCTTGGTGCAGGTAAATCCAAAATATCCCCACTGATAATCGTGATATTTGGCATGTCTCTTCACATTTATGAAGACCTTTTTGGAATTTAGGATCTTAGCTAGTAGCTCACAGGCCTTTTTGTGTTTGTAAAATAGGAGCGTGTTCTATTCTTCTCAAGAGTTCTCTTTAATTGTGTTCTTGCTTAGTCATGTAGTGCCAGTCTTCTTTTTAAGATGTTTTCATCAATTTATCTTTTTTTGTTATAAGTTCAATTATGTAAAACTTTGAGTGTCATATTTTTAGAGATGTTTTGTTGTTTTCTATTGCAATAATTGTGTGCCATTCATTACAATAATTATTTTATTTTTAACTTTGATAATTTATCTTATGTGAGCTTTTCTTCACGATTAATTACTCTGGCAGAACTATTCTTGACCAGAATGGAATGATCCAAAAATGAACCTTCAAGATATTACTTGCAACAACTTTGCCAATGTGATTGAATAACTTTTACAGTAGACTTCCCACGTAAATACAATATCTAATAAATAATTTACCTTTATTCTTATCTAGAAAATATTGCTATCACTTTGGCTCTCATATTTCCCTCATGTGAGGAAGAAGCCAGCAACATGGAATGTGGTACATGATATTTGAGGAGTGATCAACCCTTGTCATTATTTGTTTGAGCAACATGGTTACTATTGAACATAGAGCAACTACAGGTTCTAGCATCCTCTCAAACTTGGCTACATTTTATTACAAGAAATAGGAAAAATATCATGTATAAATATATATTTTATCTTTCTTTTTTTTTTTTTTTTTTTGAGATGGAGTTTCACTCTTGTTGCTCAGGCTGGAGTGCAATGGCACGATCTCTGCTCACCGCAACCTCTGCCTGCTCTGTTCAAGCGATTCTCCTGCCTCAGCCTCTGGCAGGTGCCACCATGCCTGGCTAATTTTGTATTTTTTTTTAAGTAGAGACCAGGTTTCTGCATGTTGGTCAGGCTAGTGCCAAACTCCCGACCTCAGGTGATCCGCCCACGTTGGCCTCCCAAAGTGCTGGGATTACAGACATGAGCCACTGCGCCCGGCCTATATATTTTTATTCTACAAGTGCAAAGATGTTTCCATGAAAATGATCAAAACATGTTTTCTGTTTCATTCCTTTCACACAAAATGATGTCAACTTACAAACTTACACAGATATTTTTGTCATAATATTAATTTACAATGTAATATTAACATTCTTTAAGTATCTCTAAGAGAAAAGAGAATTAGGGTATGTTAAATATTTAATGTTAGAATATTTTATAGTATCTAAGACCAGGGCATCCCTGAGAAATGAAAAGGAGGCAGAACTTGGTAAACGAAGGAAACCATAGACCAACATGTGCAATAGCGCTGTTGCTATCTCTGTTTGGTAGTGGTAGTTGGTAGTGCTGGGAGGAATTAGGGGTCGTGGAAGCACCCAAGGGGGTACTGAGATGGAAGTACCTTAGGAAACCCAGTCAGATTGGTGAACGCCTCCACACTGAGGATCCTCCCCATACTCAATCTTGGACCAGGCAGAGGCAACTGTATTTTCTGCCCCCAGTATAGAGTAGTAAGTTTGAGAATATGGGCACAGAGACAGGTAAACCCTTGATAACTGTAAATACCCTGGAGCTATGCTACCCTCAGACCCGCAGCTGCATCAACCACCCCAAAATAATAATAACTACATAACACACAACACAAAATCAGCAAATATTTGCAGAAATCCAATACCATCAAAATGAAATGGGAGATTTCCATGATTCCCCTCTCAGGACATGTGACAGAGGTGTGGCTCGTCTGTTCAGTAGGCCAGCAGCTCAAACCCCTGAGGGAAGGGGGAGCAGGCAGATGGACGAGTACTGGAGCCCAAGTAGGCTTGTGTTACAGTGTGCTCTTTCAGCCTTATTGTCCAGGGACAGCTGAGTGTCAACCCCCTTGTCCTGGGTTCTTGTCTGGTGTCCTGAACCAATCAGGACACATGAACTGTTTGAAAGGTGATGAATGCAGAGACTTTATTGAGCAGTGGGAGCAGCTTTCAGAGGGATGGGGAGCTGGAGTGGGAAGGTGGAGGGTAGGAGGAGAAAATTTTCGCCTGGAGTTTGGCTGTTCTCGGAGACACTCCTCTGGAAGTTCAGACACTTCTTCCTTCCTTCTCCAATGACACCCTGCTGCCCTCTGCCACTCTCTGCCATTTTCTACCACTTTGTTCTTCTTGACGTTCAGCCACTCGTGTGTGTGCTTGCTAAATTCTTAGATTTATATGGGTACAGGATAGGGTTCATGGTGGGCCAGAGTGTTCTTGGAAAGTACAACATTCAGAAATGAAAACAGGAGCACCTGTTCTCATTTAGGTCCACCAGCACAGGCCCAAGGGTGGAGCCCTTACCAGGGACCCTGCCCTTTTCTACTGAGCACTTCCCTGCCTCACTCCCATATCAAAAATACAGAAATCTTAACACCAAAGTAAAACAGAGGAAACCATAGGTAATGGAACAAAAAAAGAGAAATTTAGAATAAGTGTTGTCTGTACTGTCACATACAGAATAATGTATTGCAGTGATAAAAAATAAAGAGACACAGATTACATAAATAAAATCGCCAATAAGAGTAAACAAGCAGAAAAAAATCTTAAAATATAAGCCAAAATGCAAATAGGAATAGATGGAAGAAATAATTTGTGATTGTATGATCAAACTGAAGAATTTTTTTCAGAACATAGGAAGTATGTTTCAAAGCACAAAATCAATCTAATAAAATAAAACAAAACCATGAAGACAAAATACACATAAACGTGTACACACACACACACCCAAACTGACATAGTGAAATTGGAGAGCACCAAGAATATAGAGAGAATTCAAAACATTCTTTAGAGGAAATACCAGACCCCCCACAAAAGAACAAGAATCACCATAACTTCAAACACTAAAAAAAAAATAATGATATCTTAAGGGGGGATATAGAAAATTATGTAAAATTTCTGACAAATTAGGATTCTATGCTTAGTCAAATTATATCCATTATCTGGGAAAATAGAAGTATTTTCATATATGAAAGTCTATGTATGGATGGATTCAGGAAATTTATTTTGCATAGAACCTCTGAAATAATTCCCAGAGAATATGTACATTAAAGAGAAGATAATATGAATCTAAGAGAAGTAGTTGGGAACCATAATTATTTGCAAGATATTAACAAACTTATGAATATAGAATATTAAGAAGTATTAAAGTGTTGTGTTAAAGGGCATGGAAACCCAGCCAGACTGATAATTGGAATTCAAGCTTTCCTACTAATTATCTATGTGACCTTGGACATGTTTCTTAACTTCTTTCTGGCTCAATGACTTTATTTGTAATATGGGAAAAATAAATGTATTCACCTCATAAGAGTATTATGAGCATTAAGTAAATTAGTGCTTGTCAGGTGGTTAGAACAATTCCTGGCAAATGATAAGCACTCAATAAATGTTAACTATAATTATTTTTAATGCAAAAGTTAATAACAATTTTGAACTAAAACTGCAGGTATTATAAAATGGAATTCATTTGGAATCAAGAGAAGATAAGTTTAGGTAGCATGTTTTCTAATGTTTTGCTTTTGATATAATAGATAGCATGGGTACTGCTTAACTTTTGTCATTCCCAGAAATATGTTCATTTAGGAGTGTGTGTTAAAAATTTAGTCTGAGTCAATTCCTGTTTTTTGAAACCAAAGAAACTGGTGCAATTTTCTCCTTGTCCTTCTTCAGAATTACCTTTTCCTTTATGATTCATTCTTTAGTTTAGTATTTCTAAAATATATTTGGGGGAAATAAATGACTTTGGGAAAGCATATCAGACACTCATATGTGTGTATGTGTGTGTGTCTGTGTCTATAAAAAATTCGTGATTGTTTAGAAAAGATATTTAGTATTGGTTTCTTTTCTGACTCACAATATTAATTTTATTCAAATAAATAAAAATATCAAGGGAGATAGAAGTATTTTTTCATAATAGATCATAGCTTTAAAAGACTGAGGATACTAAAATCCTAGTTTATACATCTTTAAAATGCATTTTCCTATAAATTAATATGCAAAATCTTAGCATAGCACATAAAATAATTCCTTTAACCCTTGTGTAATTTCCTAGCATACGCTACTGTTATTTTCTTGTAAACTTCAGTAAGAAATTATATTAATCATATCATCTTTTCTTTGTGCCTTTGCTCAAGATGTTCATTCAAACTAAAAAGCCCATTCCCTTCCAAAAAACATGAGCATGTGTATACATACGTATGTATACATATGTATGTACACATATGTTATAGTTACACATTTTAACCCTGCATGAATGAATTTCACCTAACATCTTCTCTAAGAAGGCTTGCCAGATTTCCTGCTATCAGGAATCATAAATAGTTCTATGAACTTTTTTGGAGGAGAGGGATCAGGATTAATAAACTGAGTACTGTGCATCATTTCTAACTAACAAACTATCTTGTTCCCAGGCACTGTGTATGAGTTCAAGACTTCATTGACTATATTACCCCATATTAGTGGGATTTTCTTCATGTAAATTTTCCCCTAGAGGTTGGAGAGCATAGATAAATACTATTTCATGATACCCTTATTCTCCCATCATCACAATGCTTTCATCCTTTAGCTCTTTTTCTTTTCTACCTACGTAGTTTCCACTTCTCTGTGTGAAGTGAGAGAATTTCCCCAGCAATTGGTAGGTGCCTGGTCTCTTCTTGGGATTCAGACTCTTTATGGACTCAAGTATGAGTGGCTAGTATGATCATTCTCTCCTTGTCAAATTTTATTACCCAGGTCTTAAAAACTATACATATATTACAGTGCAAGAGTTAATCTCCAACCGTCCCTTTCAGGACTACATCTAAGATCAGTGTTCTCTTTGCATATATAAGACACGAATTTAAAAAATGTGTCTCTTATTCCTGAACTTAAGCTCCCATATAAATTCCTTTTTGATTAGTTTATAGTTGAAAATTGCGATGTTTAATCATGTCTCCCTCTTATTTCCAGGTTTCATGCCACATTTGATTTTGTTCCAACATTGGACAATGACACTTTTTGTACACTTCTTCAGTTATTTTTTCACCTGGAGTTATTGATTTCCTTTGTTTTCCCTTTCATTTCTCCTTTAATTTATACTTATTTTCCTTTTAACTTAATTATGTTATGTGTCTAAGTTCTTGATTTTATTTCAGTGTATTGGAGTTAGTTGTTAAAAATATGTGTTCAATCTGGCGTATTGGCTTGCAAGCCTGTTTAGTATATTTTTAATGTTTCTATAACAGCTCTTCATTTCTGACGTGATGAAAGAAAAAGTAAATCTTGCATCCTTCTATAAAGTGAGAAGGCAAAACAATCTGACTTCTAAAAAAGTTTTGTTTTATTTTCAATTGACATACAATAATTGTACATGTTTATCGGGTACAGTATGATGTTTTGATACATATATACAATGCATAAGATGCAAGTTACCCTAATCTGCCTTTTTGATCCTATACACTAATAGCGTATGTGTAGGTCTGAAGAAGAAAAGAGTTCCCATCAATTGCCCCTGAGATCTTACATATCCTCAGAGAATCACAAAGCTGCTGGTGCAGACGTTTTCCAGTCTGAATGGCAGCTGAGAAATAATTTCCTATGATCCTAAGCTACAGTAGAAAAATCAGTCCTAGAATTGTGTAGTGTGAGGGGAGATGAGGTGGGGCACCATGTTGCCCAGCTCTGTCTCTCCTTGGTTTCTCTTGGCTAAGCTACATTTCCAATGCATGCCATGGAACAAGTGCCTCATGCTATGGGCAAAATATGTTCTCTAAGGCAGAAAACATGTCAGAAAGGTTTAGGTTTATCAGAATGAACACTCACATTGAAAAACCAGGTTAAAATAAAAAAGCTTAATGCAAAATTTTTTGGTGAGTGTTTCTTCTTCAATAAAAATAAAGACAAACCTCAGAAGAGAAGCCCATAATGGCAAATCTATTGCATCAATTAAAAGTGGAAACACTAGCTGAGTCATGAGGTGATTATTTTATGCTGGCAGTGGATCTGAACTCTTTGTACGCATTTCAAACATTTCTCATGCTTTTCAGTTATTATCCTGTCAATGTACTCAGCACATTATAAACAAATGGATGTCAGGAAAGCAATTAGAGATTTAGTACGTATTGCTCTGCACTGTGCTTTATCTCCATTTTTCTTTTATTTGTTTATATGGTAAAGTAAGGGCACAGCTCTCTAATGCCGATCCACTCCATAAATGATGGTGAGTGACAGATTTTTCTTTGAGGTAGTATAACTGTTATTGGTGTTTTTATTTTAACACATATTTTTCAATTCTCTTTGACTTGTGCACTGATGAATATGGCTTATGGGCAAGCACTCACACTCTATTATTCATTGACAGGGCAAATAGAGATAGAGACAACGTCAGATTCTTAAATAAAGAAAAGAGCACTATTTAATGGGAAACGCTGACACAGAGATGATTTTTTTTTTTTTAAGTGGCAAAACTAGGTGTCCTCATTTCTTTCTTCCTTATTCCTGGCTTCAAGGCAAAATAATTTGGAGTCTATATATTTCTCTGAAAAGCAATGTGCTTAGGAATTTTATTTTATTCTTATTTATTACTATTATTATTTAGAGACAGGGTCTCACTCTGTCACCCAGGCTGGAGTGCAGTGGCACAATCACAACTGACTGCAGCCTTGATGTCCTGGGCTCAGCTGCTCCTCCCACCTTTGCCCTTAGCCTCCTAAGTAGCTAGAACTGTGGTCACCTGCCGCCATGCCTGGCTAATTTTTTTATTAGTTTTAGAGATGGGATTTCGTCATGTTACCCAGCCTGGTCTTGAACTCCTGGGCTTAAGTGATCTGCCTGCCTTGGCCTCCCAAAGTGCTGGGATTACATGTGTGAGCCACGGCACCCATCCAGGAATTTTAGAAGTCCCTTTACTGGCCTCCTAACTAGGCGCTGAGATTAAATTTGAATAGAGCACTGCATAAACTGGTCTCAAAGCAGGATTTTACCCATTAAAGATGTCCACTGCAGTGGCCCAGACCACACTGGGAGCTGGACCTTTCATGGTGCTCCTTCTCCTTGATTCTCTGTAGGCAATTTTCATTGTTCCAATTTCTCCAAGGCTGATGAATCAAAACAAGAGGCCATTTTCTCATTGTCTTATTTCCCTGCAGGACATTTTTGGAGAAGCTGGGTTTAATCCTGGTATTTTGCTTAGGACAGATTTATTTTTTAAACACCCAAGCCCAAAATAATATGATAGCCAGGTATTTGTTATCAATTCAGTGTACTTATTCAATCAATGGATTCTAAATGAATAGAGACCAAATATTAACCAGCAATGGGTTGCAGGTACTTTTTTTCTTTTGATGTTTTTCTGTTATATGGTCATACTGATCACATGTTATAAAGCGGAAAAATAATTTGAGATAGTAGTCAGCATTTTCTGCTCCTTTCCCCATCCCTATCAACCACCTATACTCAGGCTGTCACTAATTTTAGGAAGGAGCTATCAGATCACAGCTGGAGAATAACAGCACAAAAGTTTTTGTTTCTATAAAGAAGAGGCTAGGCTTTAAGCACAAGGCCCCAATTTTTTTTGCATAGTCACAAAACTGGTTATTTTTGACCTCCCACTTTTTCAACCTCTCCTCCTAGCCTCCCTCCCATCTGCTACCACATGAGAATTGTGTAATCTTCCAAAAGAGTGAGGATTTTTAGAAGAAATGGGAAATAAAGTGAGTGAGATGTGATCAGCTTGCTCCCTCATGCCCTGCAGACCACCTGGCCAGGAAGGGTTGTCAGTGTAGGTAATCCACTAAAAAATTGAAATCTTAGGGGATAGGGGCTTCTCTTCTCTCTCCTAGTTTATGCCTTTGAGGAAGCTCATGACCTCTGAAAGAAGATCCTAGAGACATGAAATGTATGGTGGAGTAGCAATGGTGGAGGGAGCAGCTATTTAAATGTGAGAAGGCCAGAGGCTAACTGCAGCCAGCACAGCTCCTAAGTGAAATGGAAGCCCATTCAGAACTGGCTCTGGGTCCCCTACATGGCAGGTAGGTGAACTGAGAGAGCAAGTCAATGTGTGGGGAGGCAGACACAGGTACCATCTCAGATGCTACCGCACTTCTCAAGTTTTTATTCAATAACATAGGAGTTACTCCTGTTTGCTCTTATTACATAGTTTTATTTCTTTCAAACAATTTGCCATGACCTGCCTTTTGTTTTATGTCTATTCAGTTTTGGAACCTGAAATAAATATGCAGGCATCTTAGTAGGGGCACAATAAATGTGATGAATTTAGTGGTTTTGTTTTACAATCAAATATATTTCTTACACAGATTACGAATTGTTATGAAGGCAACTACCATATTTTACATATTTCTTTCCCATGCAATGAGCTTCATATCCACATGACACTCTGAAGATATAGAAAGATGGAGAGTTAGGTGAGAAAACAGAGTAAGAGAGATTAGCATGTGAATTCTAAAAACTTATTGCTTATAATTTTTTTTTCTTTTTAATCTTTATGGCTTTTATTTTTCTCCTTCTCTTTTTTCCTTCTTTTCTCCTTCCTTCTCCCCACTCCCAATTAAAAAATGATTGCAGTGGCTAGAATTTCCAGTATAATGTTGAATAGAAGTGGTAAAAGCTGACATCCCTGTATTACTCTGGATCTTAGAGGAAAGCATTCAGTCCTTCATCATTACATAGGATGTAAAGCAGTAGGTATTTTAACCCTTTCGCAGGTTGAGGGAATTCTCTTGTATCCCTAGTTTGCTGAGAGATTATTACTATTATTGTTATTATTTAACTTTTGATAAAATGAGTAACTGCATTAGAATAGTGTCAAAGATTACAAGCACTGTCTGTTTGGGGTGGCAAATTATATAATTGTTGTGCCACAGTTTACTCATCTGATAAAATGATGACAATGACATCATTTGCATTAAATGATTGGTTTGAGAAATAAATGAGATACTATTTGCTACAGAAGGTAACATGATGTTTACCACAGAATAAGCACATATGAAGCATTTGTTGAATAAACAGATAGGTGGCAAATTGGATAACCAGCTTTAATTTGAAGGACATGGGAATCTGAGTGGATAATAATGTACTGAAGTCTAAACAAGCAATCATAGTATTGCTTACTTCAGTAGCTAATACCCAAACAGGGTAGAATTCTGATTTGTGAGCATACTCTTTATTGTCTCCTTAATTTAGAATTACCTCATGGAGGAAATAAAAGAGAGTTTACCTGGTTATGATGCTTTGACAAAAATGCCGCTATTTTGGCTCTCAGTACAATTACAGTGCTATTTATATTATTTAAAACAAAAATCACCTAAGGTTTTAGCCACATTTTTTCTTTCCCTCCCTTTTCTTCTTTTCTCTCCCCTTTCTCCTTCCTTGCTTTTTCTTTTCGTTTCCTTTCCTTTTTTTTCCTTCTGACATGTGTGCTGACCGTATGCCCAGTCCTCTGATAGATGCAGACCATACAATGGCCCATGAGGAACATGTAAAATCTAATGAGAAGACACACCGTATTATCCTACACAGTGTGCTTGATAAGTGATGCTATGGGAAAGGATAAAGAAACTCACAGGTGAGCTACCAAACTTAGATTTTGCAGTTTATGAAAGATTTCCCAGCAGAAGTAACATTTAACGTGAGACCCTCAGAATAAAAAGGAGTTAGCCAGAAAAAGAAGTTGTTCATTAAGATTGTTCCACTATGAAAACACACAAGAAACCTGGATGTATGAGAGGTGGACAGAACAAAGAAATAAGGACTAGTTAGAAGGGATGGTGCCTCAGGTATGATGAAAAAGAGCTATCTGGAATAACCTCATTTGAGCCAGTCAATAATGTTGAAGGATTCAGTCTTTTACCCAGAGATATTAGCTAATTAGATGGGCTCACACATCCAGGATAGTAAGAGTATCAAGGGTATTCTTGGCAAGAAGAGCAAAGATATGGGAACAAGTGGGTTTAGCACTGAGTATTCACAAGGTGATTCTCAGCAGTCCCTGGTCCTGAAGGAGTGCCCTGTCCAGATTTCTTGGCAACTATTGGTATTTAGATGAACAAATTTTTAAAGAATTTCAAAAAAGCAATTTGCTTATGGACAATGAAGGCAAGTCTGCTAATCTGGACAAAACGTTGAAAATTATAAAATACCAATTGAAACAAACGGTTTCGCCTTGCCTTGCCTTGCCTTGCCTTGCCTTGCCTTGCCTTGCCTTGCCTTGCCTTGCCTTGCCCTGCCCTGCCCTGCCCTGCCCTCCCCTCCCTTCCCCTCCCCTCCCCTCTCATTTCCTTTCCTTTTTCCATAAGTTATTGGGGTACAGGTTACAGGTGGTATTTGATTACATGAATAAGTTATTTAGTGGTGACCTGTGAGACTTTGGTGCACCGATTACCGAAGCAGTATACACCGCACTTTATTTGTAGTCTTTTATGCCTTGCCCCCTGCCACCACCCTTCTCCCCAAGTCCCCAAAGTTGATTATATGATTCTTATGCCTTTCTGTCCTCATAGCTTAACTTCCACTTATGAGTGAGAATATATGATGTTTGGTTTTCCATTCCTGAGTTACTTCACTTAGAATAATAATCTCCAATCTCATCCAGGTCACTGCAAATGCTGTTAATTTATTCCTTTTTATGGATGAGTAGTATTCCATCAAATATGTAATTATATATAAATATAAATATATATATGAATACATTTTATGAATAAATATAAAAAATATATATAAATACTATATATATATATGTATGTATGTATATCACAGTTTCTTTATCCACTTGTTGATTGATTGGCATTTGGGTTGGTTCCACGATTTTGCAATTGTGACTTAAGCTGCCATAAACATGCATGTGCAAGTTTCTTTTTCAAATAATGACTGCTTTTCCTCTGGGTAGATACCCAGTAGTGGGATTGCTGGGTCAAATGGTAGTTGTACTTTTGGTTCCTTAAGGAATCTCCATACTGTTTATCATCGTGGTTGTACTGATTTACATTCAATTAGCAGTGTAAAAGTATTCCCTGATCCCTGCATTTATGCCAACATCTACTGTTTTTTGATTTTTTGATTATGGCAATTCTTACAGGAGTAAGATGGTATCGCACTGTGGTTTTGATTTGCATTTCCCTGATCATTTGTGATAGTGAGCATTTGTTCATGTTTGTTGGCCACTTGTATAACTTCTTTTGAGAATTGTCTGTTCATGTCTTAGCCCACTTTTTAATGGGACTGTTTTTTTCTTACTGATTTGTTTGAGTTTGTTGTAGATTCTGGATGTTAGTTCTCTGTCAGATGTATAGATG
Organism: Macaca nemestrina; assembly: GCF_043159975.1. NCBI lineage: Eukaryota > Metazoa > Chordata > Mammalia > Primates > Cercopithecidae > Macaca > Macaca nemestrina. The sequence goes on from NC_092129.1 coordinate 82,440,778, forward strand.
GTGAAGATTTTCTCCCACTCTGTGGGTTGTCTGTTTACTCTGCTGACTGTTCCTTTTGCCGTGCAAAAGCGCTTTAGCTTAATTAGGTCTCGGCTATTTATCTTTGTTTTTATTGCATTTGCTTTTGGAGTTTTGGTAATGAAATCCTTCCTAAGCAAATGTCTAGAAAGGTTTTTCCAATGTTATCATCTAGAATTTTTATAGTTTCAGATCTTAAGTTTAACTCCTTAATCCATCTTGAGTTGATTTTTGGATTAGGTGAGAGATGAGGATCCAGTTTCATTCTCCTACATGTGGCTAGCCAATAATCCCAGCACCATTTGTTGAAAAGGGTGTCCTTTCCCCACTTTATGTTTTTGTTTGCTTTGTCAAAGATCAGTTGGCTGTAAGTATTTGGGTTTATTTCTGCATTCTCTATTCTGTTCCACTTGTCTGTGTGCCTATTTTTATACCAGTAACATACTGTTTTGGTGACCATGGCCTTATAGTTTGAAATCAGGTAGTGCGATGCCTCCAGATTTGTTCTTTTTGTTTAGTCTTGCTTTGGCCATGCAAGTTCTTTTTTGGTTACATATAAATTTTAGAACTGTTTTCTTCTAATTCTGTGAAGAATGATGGTGGTATTTTGATGGGGATTGCATTGAATTTGTAGATTGCTTTTGGCAGTATGGTCATTTTCACAATATTGATTCTACCCATCCATGAGCATGGATGTGTTTCCATTTCTTTGTGTCATCTATGATTTATTTTAACAGTGTTTTGTAGAAGTCTTGTAGAGGTCTTTTGACTCCTTGGTTAGGTATATTCCTAAGTATTTTGCGTTTTTTTGTAGCTATCATAAAAGGGGTTGAGTTCTTGATTTGATTATCCAATTGGTTGCTGTTGGTGTATAGAAGAACTACTGATTCGTGTACATTAATCTTGTATCTGGAAACTTTGCTGAATTCTTTTATCAGTTTAAGGAGCTTTCTGGAGGAGTCTTTAGGGTTTTCAAGGTAAATGATCATATCATCAGCAAACAGTGACAGTTTGACTTCCTCTTTACCGATTTAGATGCCCTTTGTTTCCCTCTCTTGTCTGATTGCCCTAGCTAGGACTTCCAGTACTATGTTGAAGAGTAGTGGTGAGAGTGGGCATCCTAGTCTTGTTCCAGTTCTCAGGGAGAATGCTTTCAACTTTTCTCCATACAGTATTATGTTGGCTGTGGGTTTGTCATAGATGGTTTTTATTACATTTAAGGGATGTCTTTTGTATGCCGATTTTGCTGAGAGTTTTAATCATAAAGGGATGCTGGATTTTGTCAAATTCTTTTTCTGCATCTATTGAGATGATCAAATGATTTTTTGTTTTTAATTCTTCTTATGTGGCATATCACATTTATTGACTTGTGTATGTTAAACCATCTCTGCATCCTTGGTATGAAACCCATTTGATTATGATGGATTATCTTTCTGATATGCTGTTGGATTCAGTTAGCTAGTATTTTGTTAAGGATTTTAGCATCTATATTCATCAAGGATATTGGTCTGTAGTTTTCTTTCTTGGTTATACCCTTCCCTGGTTTTGGAGTTAGGGTGATGGTGGCTTCATAGAATGAATTAGGGAGAGTTCCTTCTTTCTCTATCTTGTGGAATAGTGTCAAGAGGATTAGTATTGATTCTTTGAATGTCTGGTATAATTCTGCTGTGAATCAGGCTGGTCCTGAACTTTTTTTCCTTGGTAGTTTTTAAATGACCATTTCAATCTGACTGCTTGCTATTGGTCTGTTCAGGGTATCTGAACAGGAGCGTTGTGTTTTTCCAGGAATTTACGCATCTCTTCTAGGTTTTCTAGTTTATGTGTGTGAAGGTGTTCCTGGTAGCCTTGAATGATGTTCTGTACTTCAGTAGTGTCAGTTGTGACATCTCCTGTTTCATTTCTTATTGAGGTTATTTGGATTTTCTCCTTTTCTGGGTTAATCTTGCTAATGTTCTACCAATTTTATTTATATTTTTGAAGAACCAGCTTTTTTTATTTATGTTTGTATTTTTTGTTTGTTTCAATTTCATTTAGCTCTGCTCTGATCTTAGTTATTTCCTTTCTTCTGCTGGGTTTGGGTTTGGTTTGTTCTTGTTTCTCTGGTTCCTTGAGGTGTGACCTTAGAATGTTAGTTTGTTCTCCTTCAATTTTCTTGATGTAAGTGTTTAGGGCTATGAACTTTCCTCTTAGCACTGTCTTTAGTGTATCCCAGAGGTTTTGGTAGGTTGTGTCATTATTATTATTCAGTTCGAAGAATTTTTTAATTTCCTTTTTGATTTTGTTTCTGAGCCAATATTCCCCCAGAAGCAGGTTATTTAATTTCCATGTATTTGCATGGTTTTGAAGATTCCTTTTGGAGTTGATTTCCAGTTCTATTCCATTGTGGTCTGAGACACTGCTCCAGAAAGCTCCTAGAATTGGTCTGATAATTTCAATTTTCTTAAATTTACTGAGACTTGTTTGGTGGCCTATCACATGGTCTATCAGGAAGAAAGTTCCATGTGCTATTGAATAGAATGTATATTCTGTGGTTATTGGATGAAATGTTCTGTATATATCTGTTAAGTCCATTTGTTCCAAGGTATAGTATAAATCTATTGTTTCTTTGTTGACTTTCTTTCTTGATGACCTGTCTAGTGCTATCAGTGGAGTACTGAAGTCCCCCACTATTATTGTATTGCTGTCTATCTCATTTCTTATGTGTATTAGTAATTGTTTATGAGTTTGGGAGCTCTAATATTAGTTGCATATGTTTAGGATTGTGATATTTTCGTGTTGGACAAGGTTTTTTACCATTATATAATGTCCCTCTTTGTCTTTTCTAACTCCTGTTGCTTTACAGTTTGTTTTGTCTGATATAAGAATACCTACTCCTGCTCACTTTTGGTGTTCATTTGCATGAAATGCCTTTTTCCACCCCTTTACTTTAAGTTTATGTGAGTCCTTATGTGTTAGGTGAGTCTCCTGAAAACAGCAGGTAGTTGGTTGGTGAGTTCTTATCCATTCTGCAGTTCTGTATCTTTTAAGTGGAGCATTTAGGCCGTTTACATTCATTGTTAGTATTGACATATGAGGTACTGTTGCATTAATTGTGCTCTTTGTTGCCTGTGTACTTTCGTTTTGTTTTTGCTTTTTAATTTGTATTTTTGTTTTATACGTTCTGAGTAATTTATGTTTCAAAAGGTTCTGTATTGATGTGTTTCCAGGATTTGTTTCAAGATTTAGAGCTCCTTTTAGCAATTCTTTTGGTGGTGACTTGGGAATGGTGAATTCTCTCAGCATTTATTTGACTGAAAAAAACTGTATCTTTCCTTCATATATGATGCTTAGCTTCTCTGAATACAAAATCATTGGCCAATAATTGTTATGTTTGAGGAGGCTGAAGATAGGGCCCCAATCCCTTCTGGCTTGTAGGGTTTTTGCTGAGAAATCTGCTGTTAATCTGATAGATTTTCCTTTATAGGTTACCTGGTGCTTCTGTCTTACAGCTCTTAAGATTATTTCCTTTGTCTTAATTTTGAATAACTTGATGACAATGTGCCTAGGTGATGACCTTTTTGCGATGAATTTCCCAGGTGTTCTTTGTGCTTCTTGAATTTGGATGTCTAGGTCTCTAGCAAGGTCAGGGAAGTTTTCCTTGATTATTCCCTCAAATATGTTTTCCAAGCTTTTAGAATTATCTTTTACCTCAGGAACACTGATTATTCTTAGGTTTGGTCATTTAACATAATCCCAAACTTCTTGGAAAATTTGTTCATATTTTCTTATTCGATTTTCTTTGTCTTCATTTGATTCAGTTATTTCGAAGACCTTGTCTTTGAGCTCTGAATTTCTTTCTTCTACTTGTTCAGTTCTATTGCTGAGACTCTCGAAAGCATCTCACATTTCTAAAAGTGTCTCCAAAATTTCCTGAATTTTTTATTGTTTTTTCTTTAAGCTATCTATTTCCTTGAATTTTTCTCCCTTCACTTCTTGTATCATTTTTTGTATTTCCTTGCATTGGGCTTCGCCTTTCTCTGGTGCCCCCCGATTAGCTTAATAACTAACCTCTTGAATTCTTTTTCAGGTCTATTAGGGATTTCTTCTTGGTTTGGATTCATTTCTGGTGAACTAGTGTGCTTGTGGGGGGGTGTTAAAGATCCTGGTTTTGTCATATTACTAGGGTTGGGTTTTGGTTCCTTTTCATTAGGTTAGGCTCTGTCAAAGGGAAGGTCTAGGGCTGAAGGCTGTTGTTCATATTCTTTTGTCCCACGGGGTGTTTCATTGATATAGTGCTTTCCCTCTTTCCTATAGATGTGGCTTCCTGTGAGCTGAACAACTGTGATTATTGTCTCTCTTCTGGGTCTAGTCACCCAGTGAGTATACCCAGCTCAAGGCTGCTACGGCAGGTTATCTGCACGGAGTCCTGAGATGTGAACTGTCTATGGTTCTCTCAGCTGTAGATACCAGTTCCTGTTCTGGTGGAGGAATGACAATGTGCCTAGGCGATGACCTTTTTGTGATGAATTTCCCAGGTGTTCTTTGTGCTCTGTGGGGCCGGCGGGATGTTGCAATGGACTCCGTGAGGGTTCTTAGCTTTGATGGTTTAATGCTCTATTTTTGTACTGGTTGGCCTCCTGCTGGGAGGTGGCACTTTCCAGAGATCCTCGGCTGTAGTAGTATGGAGAGGGACCAGTGGTGGGCGGGGCCCTAGAACTCCCAAGATTATATGCCCTTTGTCTTCTGCTATCAGGGTGGGTAGGGAAGGACTATCAGATGGGGCCAAGGCTAGGCGTGTCTGAGCTCAGACTCTCCTTGGGTAGGTCTTTCTGCAGCTGCTGTGAGGAACGGGGCTGAGAGTCCCACGTCACTGGAGTTGTGTACCTAGGAGGATTATGGCTGCCTCTGTTGAGTCATGCAGGTTGTCACAGAAGTGGGGGTAAGCCGGCAGTCACAGGCCTCACCAGCTCCCATGCAAACTGAAGGGCCAGTCTCACTCCCACCATGCCCCCCTGCACCCCAACAGCCCCCCAACGATCTGTTTCCAGTCCATGGGCAAGACGAGCTTGAAAACTTGCCCCAGGCTACCTGCCTCCTAGCTGTGAAAGAAGAGGGCTTAGTCCTTCCCCAGCTTGTGGAGTCTGCACACTGGATTTGCAACCATCCTTGAGTTCTGACCAGGAGACCTCTCCCCCCGTTCAAGTTGTTACAAAGTTCAGTTAGAGATTTCCTTCTCCCTGTGGAATTTTACCCCCTGCTCCTCTGGCTGCCCTCCTGGTGGATCCCTGTGGTGCCAGGCAGGAATGGGTTGCTTGGGGACCCAAAGAGCTCCCAGGGCCTTTCTGCTGCTTCCCCTACCCCTGTATTTCACTTAGCTCTCTAAATTGACTCAGCTCTGGGTAAGGTTGGAAACTTCTCCTGCAAACAGGCCTTCACTTTCTCCAGTGGGAGTGTGTGTTCAGGAGAGGAATAGTTCCCCTTTCCCACTTCCATAGTTGTGGCATGCACATTATTTGAGATGTCTCCTGGGTCCTGCAGGAGCAGTCCACTTCCTTCAGAGGGTCTGTGGGTCCTCTCAGGATTCCTGGTTTGTTTTTGCAGTTGATCTGGAGCTAAAATTCACAATGCTAGCCTCTGTACTTTGCTCTGTCTGGAGCTGTAATCCAGTCCTACCTCCCATCTGTCATGATGATCCTGCTTTTTTAAACTATTTAAACATTGAACTATGCACAATTGTTAACACCTTAGACAGAAATCTCTGACAAAGTCTATTTATCTCTTTTGGAGTAGAGAGGAATACTTTAATGAATTAAATGGAAAATGAGCTGTCACTTACCTGGTATGTAAATTTGCCCTTAGGTGAATATTCTAATATTGTACTTCCTAAATGAGTTTTCCTACTAATGAATTAACTAATATTTAAAATGCAAACATATTATATGAAAATTACTAATGCTTTGTGCCTTTGATTTTTCTTCACATTAATTACAAACATTCTTACAATTAAGAAAATGGATATTGTATTAATATCTTAGCATCATAAAGAGCTCTGTAACATCTATTTTAAATCTTTTTCTTTCTGAAAATTAGTGCATTATAATTATTAGTGTCCTGTTTGCACTGTTGTATAATTACTACAAAAAGATTACTTCCTCATTGGTTCAGACATAGTCTTACATAACTCTCTTTGTTACCTTTCCCCCGCCCCTCCCCATTACTTTGTTTCCTCCATCTTATCAGTTTCATCTTCTGAACAAGCACCACCTTTGTGTCTCATGCTGGTTGTTTGGCCATCTCCATACCATGAAGATGCTACAGTGCATAAACCCTAGAGTTGAGTAATGTTTTGTTATTTTTCTCATGTATTTACCTCTATTTCCCTTTTAGTTATTGTTAATGCCCTGAAATTGCTTACAATTTTGAAATATGCCTACAGATTTCATCAGTAGTAAGTCTGTAACTTGCCAAATACAGTATTTGATATTGTATTTTGTTATTTACAATGATTTCCTGGGAATTTTCAAGAGAGGTTTTAAGCAGCTAGCCAAAAGCCATTTACATTCCATGCTGTGAACTTATGTCTATTTATATATATACATATATATGTATGTATATGTGTGTGTATGTGTGTATATAAATACATCTATTTCTAAATACTATGCTGTCTAAGTACTATGGTTTTGCCTCTAAATCATTAACCAAAATATGTTCTTCTATATCCTCAATACATTATCTCTATATTTTGTTTTTCAGAGTTTTTTTCATAAACCTCATGCTATTTTTTTCTCTTCACTCATCTTTGAATGAGAAGAGATCAGTCTAGGCCTCTGCTTCTCAGGAGCAGTGCTACTGCATCTCCTTCTGCCCCTCACTCTTCACCTGCATCCCTTTTGAGGCCTTTTCTCAGACCTTCTGCTGAAGCCTACTGACGTGCCCAGTGAATATACAAGGCTGATGACCATATATCTGTTCTCCCTGCCTGTTTCTCTGATTATGCTGAGGTGAATGTATCCTTAGAAAATCTCATGTAAGCTGTGCAGTTACTCTTGGCAGAAGGTGTTCAAAACAACCAAAAGTGCACAGTCTCTAATGTTCTTCTATTCTCCAACACTTTCTAATTATTTAATTCACCTTTCAGTATGCAATGCACATTTTTTTCTGTCTGATGTGGCTTCTTAATCTATGACACTATAAAGGAATAAAATCTGGGGCGTAATCTCAGATGAAAAGGTAACTAATTAGAGAGATGATCTTGAAGCAACCCTGATCCCCCCACAGAGCAGCTCCTCAGCACAGTAAATCCAACATGAGCCTGAGTTACGGTCTACAGCCGAGAAAGATAGGAATCACTTACAGGTTTCATCATGTCTTGGGGCTATGATTATTTCTCATCCATATGCGTGGGTATCCACAGAAAAACATCGCTAGTTCGAGGCACTTCAAACTTTTATATTTGTTCTGATATATGTATATATATGTTTTTGTGTGTATATATATATATTTTTTCTTTTTCTTTGAAAATTTCAATCAGAAAATAGGGATGGGGTGAAAGGACAAGTTAGACAGATTATACATCACCCTCTTTAACTAAAAGTAGTTGTGAACAACTTTCATTGGATTTTTAGGTTGTAAAGACACTGAAAAAAAATGACATTTTCAGATTGAGTTACTGATAATCTTAGCTGCTCTTATGAATAAGATATTTGCTAGGAACTAATTCCTAAAAATTTATAATTGAGACTTTTTATTGGAGGCTTTACAGATGGAGGCTGCCTCTGTGATATTCATGGAATGGTTAAGAGTGACTCTAGATCTACCTACTCTGTGTGCAAATTCTTCCACTACCACTTTTATAATGGTTGATTTCATCTCTCTGTTATCCTGGTCACGTAGAGCAACTTTCTTAAACTTTATTTCGGGGTTTGTTGTTCGCATATCTGTTTGATTGTCTACCTTATTTTTCCCATTTGTACTGTGGGAATGATGATAGTACCGCTGGATAAGATTGTTGCAGGATTGGCCGGGCGCGGTGGCTCAAGCCTGTAATCCCAGCACTTTGGGAGGCCGAGGCGGGTGGATCACGAGGTCAGGAGATCGAGACTATCCTGGCTAACATGGTGAAACCCCGTCTCTACTAAAAATACAAAAAAAAAAAAAAAACTAGCCGGGCGTGGTGGCGGGCGCCTGTAGTCTCAGCTACTTGGGAGGCTGAGGCGGGAGAATGGCGTGAACCCGGGAGGCGGAGCTTGCAGTGAGCCGAGATCACGCCACTGCACTCCAGCCTGGGAGACACAGCGAGACTCCGTCTCAAAAAAAAAAAAAAAAAAAAAAAAAAAAAGATTGTTGCAGGATTAAATGTGATAACTTTGGGACATGTGTTATATATAGTAAGCTTTCAATAAATTTCAGCTTATATTAGTTATTATGTTGCCCAAATATGTATTCTGTTTAGTTATATATCAGACTGGTTTTCCTAAAGTGCACTAAGCGTATTTGAAACATTGTTTATTGGTTAAACATGTTTGTTGAATGAGTTGATAATATACACACACAACTGTAATATCCAATCTAATGTTTATAACATTAGATTGAGTTAATCATGTCTATCTATTTGAAAAATTATCAGTGTGGTGGGCCTGGTTTATTTATAACTACATTCTTGCAGTCATTGTGCATTTTGAATACATTTCAGTATTGAAATGCTTCTTTATTTTATCCATTAAGTCTCTAAAAGTTATTATACTTGCATTATAGAAATAATGTTAAACACAGAAAAATTGGCACAAGAAGTTTACTTCCAACACTACCTACCCAAGCCAACAACCCTTGTGAACTATTGTCCTTGAGGATCACAAAAACACTGTGAATAGGGAAAGTTATTTTGTTCAGGTTCATAAAAGCAAGTAATGAAACCAGATTTGAACCCAACAGAAACTTTTGTCTCTAAAAGTTAATTTCTATTAGGCCGTGCTGTCTTCTCTTCAACTTGAAAATAAAGGCTGCCCTTCAGTGCTAGACAGTACTTGAAAACATTGACAGTCAATAAATATCACAGTTCTCTCCTAGTTGCTACATATTTCAGAATCAACATGGAATAATAAATATACTTCTGAGTTGTTAATTCTGAGGAGTTATGAAATCTAAATATACACTTTACCCAGCCTATTTTAAAAACATCTTGCATTTCCTATTTAACTAATGGTGGCCTCTCTCTCTGTCTCTCATGTGTGTGTGTGTAGGGGGAGAGGCATATATGCAGATGTGAATGATCAATTTATGCAATATAACTCATGAAAATTGGCTGAGGATCACTTTCAACTGGTTTGGACACATCCCCGCAAAAAAGACATTTTGTTCTTTGATGGTAGACACATCATCATCCTATATTGTCATTGGGAAGATCAAGAAGCATAGGAAGTACACAAGAAATTATAACTGATGAATGGATCAATGACTGTTACTCCCTGTTGAATGTCAGCACAGAAGAAAAATTCTACACATGTCCAGGAAACACTTATTTGTACATGAAAAACAATAATTTTTTGTTTTTAAACTTTCTTGTATCATATCTTATAGCTATGTTTAATTGGTCACCAAAGGTTCATGTCTTTTTAGAATAAGTTTTCCAATCCAGCACTTTGATAATATCAGTAGAAGTAGTATCTGAAAGAGTTAGCATTTGAAAAATAAGCAAGGAACTTTGAGTCCTCTCTTGCTATACCAGTGTGGTGGAAAGTAAGAGTTGCAGGATTTTGGAAACTGTGGAAATGGCCATGGTGAAATAAGGCAAAGTTGGAGGTTGAACAGGGAAGACAAGGTAATATGTCTAGTGATAGCATCTACTCCATAACTGTAACAAGAACAACCACTTGTAGAGCTTGCCGTATGCTAATTTCACTGTTCTAGGTGCTTCCTATGCATTATCTTTAACATTATCATAAAAGAAACCCCTTGAATAGATATACGTTCACTTGTCGTTTTAATTATAAAAGGCTAACCAGGCAAGTGAAGTTTGATGTGACTAGAATGAAAATCTGGCTCACCATGGTACGTACACTTATGACACATGAGCTTTATGACTGTTGTTAATGGACATGTATAAATGTTTTACTCAACCCTCAAAATTCATCTTGTGAATTTGGTTCACTTTAAAACAAGTTTAGATTTAAAAGTGCCAATTAATATGTTAGCATACAATTTTCAATTGCATGTAAGATCAGTGTTATTTGCCTCTATACCCGGATTAATTCAAGAATACCAATATTAACTACTATAAACACCTAATATTTATAAAACAAATAATATGAAAGATGTATTAATAAATGCTTCATATTCATTTAATGCTTATAATGACAGTATAAAATTAAATTTATAGAAACTAAGAAACTTGCCTAGTCATAGAGCTAAGAGGTGTTTCTGTTTGTGCCTAACATTTCACATGAGTTTTTAGTACATCTGAAATTACATATTTCATAACAGTTATGAACTTTCTAAAAGATGAAAAAAATGGATTCTCAAATCTCGTTATAAATTAAGATATAACTTTCTAAATAGTAACACAAGGCATTTAAACAAAAGACATTATTTGTTCAATCTCATTTTAATATATATCAATATTTACATTCCTTGCTGTTCAAATACAAATCTACTATTTTATTCTCTGACTTTCCTATAACCCATCTTTTATGGATGTATTCACCTGATTGTCTTCTGTTTCTCTGTATCACAGGCTTGGAGAGCTCATGTATGATTATATTTTTAACTGTCACACTTAGAAAACTTCTACCTTTATTCCTGTGTTCACATCTTGTTTTAGAGCATCTTTGACTCTCATGTATAGTCTTATACAGTGTGAATAGGATACTGTAAATTTTTGTGCGCATATTGGTTTCTAAATAAAATATCTAAGTAGTAAAAAAGATGCATTACAAATTCATTAGAGTACATCACTTTCTCCATCTCTAAAAATATACTTAAGAATCTTTATGAAAGCTTAATAAAATATCTATGCAACCTATTATCCTTTCATTTAGAGGCAACTTAATTTATACAAAAAGTGATGGAAAACATTTGTATTTTGTACTTACATCTTGTGTTTTTCACCAAAGCTTTGAAAATGCAAATGTACCCATCCATTTATTATAAATATCTTCCATGTGATCTAATCTGAAATGCCAACCTCTATTGAGAAACCAGTCAATTAAATCAGACTTACTTGCTCTTAGGACAAGCATGTAGGCATGTCTTTTTATTCAAAAAGTTAAAAAAAAGTCCCAATGATATCTACCTCACATTTAAGTTCTAAATCTTAGAGAGCTGGATAGATATAAATAGAGAGGTAGAGAGAGAGAGAGAGAAACTTAATATTTTGACAACTTTATTGAGGTATGTCTTGCATATGAGAAAATTTACCCATTTCAAGTGCACAAGTCACTGTCTCTGAGTAAATTTATCAAATGATGCAACCATCAGCATAAATTTTAGAGCATTTTCAACCCTTTCCACAGTGAGACTCCTCAGGCCTAATTGCAATTTCTACCCTAGCCCCAGGCCTAGGAAATCACTAATTTACTGTCTCTACAAGTTTGCCTTTTCTGGAAATTTCATATAAATAGAAACATATAATATGGAACTAGTGACTGGCTTCTTTGAGGCTCACACAGGATGTCATGAGTGTCAGTAATCCATTCCTTTGTTATTGCCGAATATATTTCATTGTGTGAATATATAGTATTTTGCCCATTGATCAATCAGTTGATGGATATTTAGGTCATTTCCAGTTTTTGGCTGTTATGAATAATGCTGCTGTAAACCTCACATGTAACCTAATTTGTATGCAAATCTTTGCATGGGGATACGTTTTCATTTATGTTGGATACGTATCTAAGAATAGAATTGCTAGAATCATATGACAATTTCATGTTTAACTGTTGGAGAAACTGACAAACTGTTTTCAACCATAGCTTTACCATATTACATTCCCACTAACAATTTATGTGTAATCTCAGTTTTCCAGATGCTTGCCAATGTTTCTTGTGGTTTGTCTTATTTATTGTACTCATGCTAGTAGATATGGCATGCTATCAATTTTGGTTTTATTTGCATTTCTCTGATGACTACTGATGACAAACATCTTTTCATGGGCTCATTAGCCACTTGAGTGTTTTCTTTTATAAATATTTATGTCTTTTGCCTATTTTATTGTATTGTTCAGTATAGATCTTTATGTAAAATGTAGATATAAGTATTTTATAAGATATGTATTTTGTAATTTATTGAGTAATACCCCACAAGCACAGGTGACCAAATTAAAAATGGGAAAACGGGGTAACATGAAGTCAAAAACCCTCTGCACAGCAAAGGAAATGATCAACAAATTGAAGAGACAACCCACAGAATAGGAGAAAATATTTGTAGACTACCCATCCAACAAGGGATTGACAACCAGATTATATAAGGCGCTCAAATTAACTCTAGAGGAAAAAAATGAATAATCAAATTAAAAAATGGGAAAAATATTTGAATAGCTATTTATTGAAAGAAGGCATACAAATGGCAAACAGGCATAAGAAAAGATGCTCCACATCATTGGTTATCAGACAAATGCAAATGAAAACTACAACGAGACATCATCTCACCCCAGTTAAAATGGCTCATGTCCAAAAGACAGGCAGTAACAAATGCTGATAAGGATGCGGAGAAAAGGTAATCCTCATACACTATTGGTGGGAATGTAAATTAGTACAAGCACTGTGGAGAACGGTTTGGAGGTTCCCACCAAAAATGAAAAATAATGCTACTGTATGATCTAGCAATCCTGCTGCTGAGTATATATACCAAAGAAAGAAAATCAGTATATTGGAGAGATATGTGAACTCCCACGTTTATTGCAGCATTGTTCACAGTAGCCAAGATCTGGAAGCAACCTAAGTGTCTATCAACAGATGAATGGATAAAGGACATATGGTACTTATACACAATGGAGTACTCTTTTGACATAAAAAAGAATGAGATCCTGTCATTTGCAACAACATGGATGGAACTGGAGGTCATTATGTTAAGTGAAATGAGCCAGGCACAGAAGAAAAGCATAACATGTTCTGAGTTATATATGGGATCTAAAAATCAAAACAATTGAACTCACGAAGATAGAGAACAGAAGGATGGTACCCAAAGGTTGGGAAGAGTAGTAGGGGGTGTAGGGAGGAGGTGGGGATAGTTAATGAGTACACACCCTAAAAAAGATTGAATGAATAAAACCAAGATTTTGATAGCACAACAGGATGACTATAGTCAAAATAATTTAATCATACATTTAAAAACCACTAAAAGGGTATAATTGGATTGTTTGCAACACAAAGGATCAGGGCTTGAGGGGATGGATGCCCCATTTTCCATGAGGTGATGATGATGATGATGATTTATTTATTTTTTAGACAGAGTCTCGCTCTGTCACCCAGGCTGGAGTGCAATGGCACGATCTCAGCTCTCTATAACCTCTGCCTCCCAGGTTCAAGCAATTCTCTTGCCTCAGCTTCCTGAGTAGCTGGGATTACAGGCATGCACCACCACGCCTGGCTAATTTTTGTATTTTTAGTAGAGACAGGGATTCACCATGTTGGTCAGAACGGGTCTCCAACTCCTGACCTCGTGATCCGCCCACCTCGGCCTCCCAAAGTGCTGGGATTACAGGCATGAGCCACCTTGCCCTGCCTTATGATGTGATTATTGTGCAAAACATGTTTATATCAAAGTATCTCATGTATACCATAAATATATACACCTACTATGTACTCACAAAAATTAAAAGTTAAAAGATTTTTTTATTTTTTATTTTTTTGAGACGGAGTCTTGCTCTATCGCCTGGGCTGGAGTGCAGTGGCCAGATTTCAGCTCACTGCAAGCTCCGCCTCCCGGGTTTACACCATTCTCCTGCCTCAGCCTCCCGTGTAGCTGGGACTACAGGGGCCCACAACCTCGCCCGGCTAGTTTTTTGTATTTTTTAGTAGAGAACGGGGTTTTACCGTGTTAGCCAGGATGGTCTCGATCTCCGGACCTCGTGATCCACCCATCTCGGCCTCCCAAAGTGCTGGGATTACAGGCTTGAGCCACCGCGCCCGGCCACAATTTTTTTTTAAAGATGTATATTTTGCAAATATTTTTTTCCTGTATCCAAACTGGGCTCCGTATTCATTTTCTTTTACTGTAAGCTGCGAGGCCTATAACAATATAAATTGAATAATTGAAGAGTTTTTTTACAAAACCAATATTTTATTCATACATCTCAAATAATTATCATGGTTTTGGAAAGGTCTACCGGTGCAAATATGAACATTTGTGCATTGGCCTCCTGTCATGCTTAACTATTATGTTTTACCTTAAACATATGTGAGTTGAAATATGCAATTGCAAACTGAGTGTTTCATAGAAAGTGCTCGACATTTAGAGCCTCAACACCTATTATTTGAATGTACATAGGCTTGTTTGCTTTTTAATTTGTCAGCATGAGGTATATGCAATTATGGCTTAGAAAACAAAATTTTAAAAGTTGCTTTCTTTTCTCATGTTGTTTAACAGGAATATGGTTGAATGTTCACCAGCTGTTTGCTACATTGTTCTCTTTTTAAGCATTCTCCCAAACAAAACAGTATGGAGGAGTCAGAAAATGGTTTGAACATCTATTATGCATTTACTGTGACTATAAGTGCTTACTCATTTGTCCTTAAATTTATGCTTGTAATATTATGGTAATTTTCCTCCTAATGGGAAATATATTAGCCTTTTTTTTTTTCTTTTTGCGTACTCTGTTTGGAATTTTTACTGTGTTCAGTATGCATGAATTTTAATTTTCTTTCTTGTTAAGGCATTATTAAAAAAGCACCAAATGTGACTTATTTTTAATGTAACTTTAATATTTTAAATACAACCTGATTGGAATCATCTTTACCACTGAATAGCAGATACAGATAATTTGGTATTAAATAAGGTGCCAAAAGATAAAGTTAAGCTGGTATAATGTTACCTTTAATTTAATATTGGTTTCTTTCTATTAAGAAAATATATGTGTATTATTAATATGAAATAAAATAATATCAGATCCTTTCAGAAGACCAAGACAACCATTTCCCTCTCCAAGTAGAAGCTAGCTATGCTGTAAACAACAGGTTTTAACTATAAATGTCAGAAGAAGAGATTCAGTTTATGGAAATGGAGAATTAGTCTGAAACTTTTTATATGATGACAAAGACTCTCTTTTGACCAAACCCTACTCAAGGGCCCTTCTGAGTCCTCTTTTTGACTAGGCCTCAGCCTTGTAGTATAAGAACTACAAACTCTTAGTACAAATGATTTTATCTACCACCTACACTAACAGACTTAAATAAACACTAGTATAGTTTCTATCAGCTCAGGGCAGTGTTCCTAGGATGACAACTTCAGCCCCTTAAAATCCCTGCCTGAGAAAACTCAATGCTACAAAAGAATTTACACTTTGTTCCAGCCAAAACATGACTATAGTTCCCTGACTACCCTTTTCTTGGAAGCGTTATTATTTTTTTTTATGTGCAAATGTAAATCTTTTCTCTGTCCCTTTTAGAAGTATCTTCTACAACTCAGCAATGTCCTTCTCAAGAACTTGGGAGCCATCCTTTCGAAAAGTACTCAGCAAGAAAGATAAGTCCCCTATCTCCTAGTCTCCTTAGCTGGATAGAAGTCTAACTTTATAAGTTAGCAAATGTAGATGACCTAATGACATTAATCAACCTCTCTCCCCTTCCCACTCTTAATGTGTTTCTGGACTCTACCTTTAGCACACTCTGCATTTAAAAAACTTCTTTCATTTTGTTTCAATGCAATTGAACTCCATTCATACAAAAATCTGTCTATGCTATTCTGAAGTCTGAATAAAATCTGTCTTACCATTTTTAATGTGTCTAGTGAATAATCTTTTACAATGGCAACACCATCCTTTCAGTCACTGGACCAAAATCCCTGGAATCATCCTTAATTCCTCTCTATCAATGCATTACATACACATTCACCAGAAAATCCTGTCAGTTTTACCACTCTTGATCATCCTTTGCTCTCTTGGGCTAAGCCACCTTTCACTATTATCTGGATTACTGTGCTAGCCTCTCAGTCGTTCTCCTTGCATAATGCCTCCCTCAGTGGGTTAAGAAAATAATAGAGTGATTCTAATAAGACATAAGTCATATTATGTCTCTATTTTGCTTAAAGCCCACTGGTGATTCCCCATCTTATAAGTGAAATTGAAAGTCCTTAGAATGAAATAGAAAGCCCTGTAATACCTGCCCCTCTCTTACCCACAATAATTATCTTGCTGATTTCATCTGCTTACATCTGTTACCCCTAATTTGTTCCACACTGAACACTCTGGCTGCCTTGCTGATTTTTAAATATTAATACAAAGCACACCAAGCATATTCCTGCCTCCAATCATTTATGTGTCTTCTTCCTCTTTCTGGAATGCTCTTCCTCCAAAAATCAAAATGACTTCCTATACCTTGTACTTCAGGTCTTTGTGGAAATATCTCTTTCTAGGTGAGATCTTCCTTGACCACTCATAGTAAAAATCAACTCCCTCTTTCTACCCTGCCAATCTAAAGCAAGAATTCTTTCAGCTATAGTTTTCTTCAGATTACTTGAGCTATATGAAATGCTGTTAATTACTATCATTCTCATTGAACTCTACTAGCATCAGTGGTGGTAAGCTGGGATTGATAATTAAATACAACATGATAGGCATCACCAGCACGAAGATTACTTAGTTTTAAGATAGGATCAAGGGCAAACAACAATATAGCTTGTACAACATGAAGTGCCTCGTGATTCCCAAGCACAGTTTCCCAAATCCACATTCAAAACATGTTTAGTCACAGAAGGAGCTGAGTGGTCACTGGCTAAGAAGGCCATCAGCTATTAATCCCTTCATCTTTTACATCTAACTAGTCCACAGTGTCCTTGGGGATTTGTGACAAGTTTTCATTCCTTATTGATGCTATTTCTCGACAGTACTGGTGACTCATTTGTTAATAAACAATGTCAACGATAAAGCACATGTGCTTGCTCTTATATACATTCTTTGATTGAATTCTCATTTATCTTGGATCCAATATTATGTCTACCTATGAATTATTTGAGTTAATATTGCTAGGAAAATTAACTAAATGTCAAATCCTCAGGTATCCCTGAGGCCATACAACATAGAAAAGGCCATATAAACAGTAGTTAAATCTTTCTTTCTGCTTTGTATAGGTTTATTTTTACTTTTTTATTTTCTTTTCCTCTGACTTTTCCAAAGTAGCAGTATATGACACTGTATGGCATTAGCAGTATATGACATTTTTACAAGCTTTACTGACATAGAGATCATTGAACTCAAAACATGCATTCGAACCTTAAGCTGAAATTTGAGTTAACTGTTATAGTGCTTAGATGTTCATTATAATACATATAAACTCTAACTTCTGTTAGAGCTATGCCATTTATTATATCCCTTTTATTTTTCTTCTGCATGTCATAAGGCTCGTGGTTATATATGGAAATCTGTGAAAAATATAGGTTAGCCGTATATTGTCTTAACTTTTTCTGTAATCTGGATTTTCTATTACAATTTAAAAGTACATGTTAATGTCTCATTTTAAGCTACCTCGGATTATTTGATAATTAGCCAATATATAAATATAACATAAAACATGAAAATAAGATTCAGAGATTTGATTTTTGTATTTAAAGGCCAATTCACTCTTAAGCAGGCTTCTACTTGATTAGAAGGTTTTAAGGCACTGCCACCAATGAAACCTTTGTGGTGTATGTGATTTAAATATATAGGTAGGTATAAATATTTAAAATAGCACTGAATCTTTTGTATTCAAATGCATGGATAGCTGAAGAGGGTCAGTCCTCTTGACTATATATATTAAAATATATATATATATAATATATAAAAAGCATATATTACATAATATATATATATTATATTATATATTTTGAGACAGAATCTCACTCTGTCTACACAGGCTGGAGTGTGGTGGCATGATCGCAGCTCACTGCAAGCTCCGCCTCCTGGCTTCAAGTGATTCTCCTGCCTCAGCCTCCCGAGTAGCTGGGATTTCAAGAACGCATCACCACGCCCTGCTAATTTTTGTATTTTCTGTAGAGACAAGGTTTCCCCATGTTTACCAGGCTAGTCTTGAACTCCTGGCCTCATGTGATCCACCCGCTTCAGCGTCCCAAATTGCTGGGATTACAGATGTGAGCTATGACACCTGGACCTTTTGAAAAAATATTAATAGACAGGACAGTCTTGGAAAATATTGTCAAACCATCAAGAACAAGTCATTGTACATTATTTTAAACGAAAAGCAAAATATTTAAATAGGATTCCCCTCCCCCCCCAAAAAAAACTCTATATTCTGTTTTATATCTTACATAAACTAAGCATTTAATGTGCTAAAGCATAACAATAATATTACTTCCATTCAAATGCAATAATAATGGAGAAATAGCTGGATAGGTTAAGACATGAAATATAATGAATACTACATTGCTTAAAATTAACAAGGGAGTTGTGACAAATCCAAAACTCTGGACTACTATGAAATCAGTTTCTATTTATCTTGAAAGATTTGGATGATACATTTTGATATAATTTTAGTTTATTTGAGCATATTTTTTCATGAGAATTGGGAGGTAGCGGAGTAGATCATGTTAAATATTGTAGAAAACCTGGCCTGAAATTCAATTTGCTTTAGATTCACCAGGCATGTATTTGTTTGTAGATAATCTAGGTATGACTGCAATTGGCAATCTTCATTATTTAATTCATTATATACTTGTATATGAAGCTGAAACAAAAGTTGTTTGGTAATTCTGAGAAACCTTAGGGAATGGGATTATTTTAAGTAAATATGATTAAGAATACTGAGACACAAAAGAGACAGAAAACATGGCCTATACTTGTCATTTATGATGTTGAAACTTTATTTCTGATTCACTAATATGCACTCATTAAAATAAATAAGTGCAATCCTGTAGGAAATGTGCTCAATCAGTTTCACTTACAATCATCTAGATAAATTTGTAATGGTTGCCAGATCATTAAGTAAATCCCAAAGATACCATGTTAATACTGAAGCCTCCAGGTTAAAAAAAAAAAAAAAAAAAAAAGAAGTGATAAAGGAGAGGTGTTTTTATGTATTAAATATAAAAGCAAACGGTTAGTTGCAGAGCTTGATCAGAGACAATGAGAAAGTCGGTCTCTAACTTCATATAATTAATATTTGTCAGGCATTACAAATTATAGAAAAAAATTCAGATTTAAACAATTTGGTCTCAGCATCGGTAAAAATAAGCTCTCACCTGCTTCTAATTTTCTTGTTGATTACAAAAGTCATTGGCTGTTCGAACAGTGAAGGAAAAAGGAGCTTTTAGAAGAGCATGCAAATGAAAGCTCAAGAAAAGAGTCTTGTATATTAATGAGTGAGGGGCGTTGATCAGTATGCAGTTGCAGGCTCAGAATATGATAAACATGCTTGAATATCTTTCTATTCACAAGGGCACTCATTTGTGTGTGCAAGTCAGCAGCATAAATCCATTATTTGAAATTGCACGAAGACCTTCAATTACCTTTTTGAAAATTGGTGATATTTTTATATTTTATAAGTTTTGGTCTAATGGTCTTAAAAGTAGAGTTTAAAATTCTACCAAAATTATAGATCTCATTAAAATATGATATTAAATTACATTATCTATGATATCTTATAAACACTTCATTTTCTCTTTTTATGTAATTTTTCAGCCTTCTACAAGAACAGAAAATGATAATAGCCATCATTCATTGACTACTAACAATGAACTAAGTATTCTCTATTTATTATCTTTATTAACCATCATAACAAACCCACTGTAAGGGATCGTTATCCTCATTTTACAGAAAAGAAACTGAGATGCAGTTCTCTGTCTGAGGTGAAGGACTTAGCACAATTTATTTTCTGCTATAATACTTCCTCAATATTTCTATCACTGGGGTTCTTAACGAAGACAACTTGTCAGTATCACCTATGACATTTTCGAACTTATGTAAACCTGGGCCTGATGTCTAAAAATTATGTTCAGGAGGTTTTGGGTGATACTCAACTCTCTGAATTGTGTTTGTTTATAATTTTTAAGAGATCAACAATGATGCTGATGCCATACCCAGTTGAGAATCACTATTATTTGCCATTACAGAGTACAGTAACTAAAACAATGTTTTCAACTGTCACTAATACTCAGGAACAAACTGATGGTTGAAGACTTTGGATCCTAGAGAAATGGCTTCCATGCTCTTACTACTGACTAATAATTATTGATTTTAATTATGTGCTTGATATTATTCTAAGCAGTTTGTCTAATAACTACTTAAGCCTTATAATGACATTACTGGATAGAGACTTTTATAAGCTCATTTCATAAATGAAAAACTGAGTCATGGAGTGTTAGGGAATTTGTCCAAGACAACACAAATCATTCTTCAACTACTCCCTGAGGA
This sequence comes from Macaca nemestrina, assembly GCF_043159975.1. NCBI lineage: Eukaryota > Metazoa > Chordata > Mammalia > Primates > Cercopithecidae > Macaca > Macaca nemestrina. Next base: position 82,461,326 of record NC_092129.1, read on the forward strand.
TTTACTAGCTTCTCTATGGCACTCAAAGCATCTCTTTTTAATAATAATGAAACATCTCACATATCCAACATAATAGGAATATCATTTATGATAGGTAGCTGGAATAATAATAATAAACTGTATATTTAACTGTCAAGATATAGAACATAATGATAATTATACTATTTAATGGGATATCATTTGAAATAAACTTAGGTTTATTAATATCTATTTGTATTACATTATAGATTTTTCATCTTTTAAAAAATTTATGATAAATGTGCTTGTACTTACACTTCAGTTTTTTTATTTGTGCTTTGCTGTTCTCAACTAAGAATGTACCCTATAGATCACTTCATATCTGTTCAAAATCTTTCTCATTCTTTTTTACAGTTTTGTAGTACTCCATTGTGTTAAATACCACAATTTGTTAAACCAATAGCCTATGAATGTGTATTTGGGATGTCTCTAGTGTTTTGTAATTGCAACTAATGTCACAATGAATAACCTTTTGCATAGGTATTTTTGATTATTTCATATGTAATTTGAGGATAAAATTATCAAAGTGAGATTGTTGGGACAAAGGGAAAATTATTGTGCAGTTTTGTAATATATTGTCATCTCCATAAGTCTTTACCAATTTGCATTTCTACCAGCAGTATATAAAAGCTCATAGTTTTCCATAGCTTTATTAACTAAAGTGTTGACAACTTTTGAGATTTTGTGAATCTAATGGGCGATATATAAGATTTTAGCGTAATTTTAATTTGTACTTATTTTGAGGGGGATTGAACCTGTTTGTATACATTTAAGAATCATTTTTATATCATAATTTGGAGAATTATCTCTTCATGGTTTTGGCTTTAGATTTTTTCATCTTTTAAAAAACTTTTTGTAGAATTAATCATGTATTAGGGAAATTCGCCCTCTGTCTTTAATCTGCTTCTTTTTTTTTTTTGTTTTATCATCCGTATTTTGACATGTCCCTATGATATCTTCTTCCAAGAACTTTATAAAAGCATAAAATTGAATTTTTTTATTGTTTCTGTATATTTGAATCACTGTTTCCAACCTTCTACTTTTATGCCCACAGAGGAGGAGACATACAAGTCTCTGCTGTGGAGGTGAAATCACTGTAGGCTCTCTCTTTCAGTCTGCGTTATCTATCAGCAGTCATAGCTTTGTGTGAGAGTTCCTGACTTAATCCCCCACCACATGGCTTTTAATACTGAAACTACATGACACATAGATTTCTGGATTGTCAGTGGCTACAAAAGGTAATTACCTCTCTGTTTTAACACCCCATTTTTCTCTCTTTCCTTTGAAAAATTACTCTAAATTTCTTGACATTTTCACAAATCATTTAAAAAATATTTAAATATATACTTTATCAGGTTTTTAAAGATTTTTTTTTGTTGGATTTTCAGATATCTGGTTTGCCTTGTTAGAATATTGCAGGAAAAAAGGGGTATCAGGCATTGTTTTCCAATACTATAGAATTCATTTGTCGATAACATTGATACATCTAAATGAAAACTCTATCTGAAGCTGTTCTTTAATCTCATTTTGCATTTCTTTTGTATGGAAATATATGGGAGAAAATTTGTATAAATACTACTTTGTGCACTAAAGATTTTTCTTCAAACAGCAACAAAACAGCAGGTATCATGAGACATTACAAGGAAAAAAAATTGTAGATGTGAAGACAAAAAGTAGAAAACCCCAGGGAAATAAATGTTATAGTGAAGCTATGCCCAAAAGGCAGATTAAAATGATTTACTCTTCTGGAGTGTTTGTTTTTATTTAGGATTTTCCTCCATGCAACATAAAACATAATTTATTATTTAATATTTAATTTTATAATCAATTGATCACCCTTATATAAAAACAATCAAGAAACAGGACTTGTTTGGGGCAGTAGCTTTCATCACACATTTATGAACCAAATTCAGGGTATTTGCATAGGGAATACTCAAAACTGTATTTAAAATATAGATTCCTAGGACTCATCCTTAATTAACACAGGTAACTCTTATTATATCAGCTTTACAGATAAGGAAATGTAGGGTTAAAAATTAAATTGCCTAAGGGCCTACAGCTACTTTGTGACAAACAAGTAGATGACAAATATGTATGCCTAAAGATACCAGTGTTGAACATATTCTGTATGACATTCGTGTCAGTCTTCTGGATTTTTCTAATTATCTACTTGTCCATCAAGAGGACAATGCAGTTGAAGATGGTGTGCTATTCAGAAATAGTCTAAATTTATTACAAAGTAATATCATTTCTTTAGCTGTTAGTCAGAATTTTCCAAACTAAATTGAAAAAGAAATTCTAAGAAGAGTTGGCCAGGATCAAAATTTTAATGTGATGCTTGTTTATTTCTGAAATTGGAAGTGTCATGATATATTTTGTGGTGGAGAAAATAAATTATATGAGATAAAGTAAACATAAATTGCAAATGCAAATTTATTTATTTAGAAAACAAAAGCATATAAACAATTTATGGTTGATTGATATTAGACAATTCTGTTGATAACACACATTTACCAGAGTAAATATGAAACAAGGTAGAGAACACTTCACACATCTTTTTTCTGAAGGTCATTCTGCAAATCAAGCAAAAGTGGAACTCTGGTTAAACTTAAAGGGCACACAAATACCCTAGGGTATATAAAAATCGGAAAGAGGCTTGTCTTATATTTATTTCTAATTTTGAAATGGCAATCTCTATATGACTAACTTCTCTATAGACGTTTTAGCTTCTCCTGCCCAAAACTTCCCCTGATTTTAATTTTTTTTCACACAGACTCCACACAAAAAATATATGAGAAAGATCTGACTGACTCAATATTGGATCTCTGAGTATATATTATCTCATCAAACCTTCCAGATAGATACCCCAGACTCATTATCAGTAAATATTTGCTTATGTACTATCATTAGTAATAAAACACATATGTCATTGAAAAATCTCTATTTGTCCAATGAACCTGATATCAGTGACCATGTGCTAGTAGTAGTCAAATATAAAAAGCTGAAGAAATAGAGAAAGAGATGAGAATAGATTCAAGAGAGAAGAAATAAGGAAGCATGATCCCAAAAGGAAAAAAAAAAAAAATCCAGGAGCTGGCCTGGAACTGCTGACAGCTTTGTTAGCTTGAAATGCAGCCAACTTAATGTTAACCTGTTGTAGCTAGTGTACCAAATAGATTTGAGTTGTTACAGTCTTAGAACCAAGAGACCTTACACTCCAGCATACCAAGAAATGGAACAGATGGGTTATTAATGGTATGTGGTGTTTTTACCATGAGTCACAGAACATATATGTGAACTCTGTCAGTCTTATGGCCAATTTTAATGTTTCCTTTAAAGGACCAAGAAGATGTTAGGACATTCTCATGGTTCTAAAAATGAATCTCAGTTAAATGAATCTCGAAGCTTCTCATTAGTAGGTGCAATAAATGAGGTAGGGAGATATGAGTGAGCCATTTGAAAAAATATTTTAGCCAGAAATGTGAGAATATTTTTGTTTGTGCATGCATTACTGTATTTGACAGAGGAGACTGAGTTAGAAATCTTGAGAGTTATTAAAACTTAGAACTTCAGAAGACGTTAGCAGTACTTCACGTGAAAACCATAATACTCAAAGCAGCTCTTTCAGGAAGCATAAAGAGCAAATTAGTAGATAGTTACAGTAATTTCTAAGAGTAACCACAGAAACCAGAAATATCTGTGGTTTAACTTAATGATGCGGAAGTATAGAGACAGAGTATAGAGACAAATAAAAATGGTCGTTATTTTTAGAAGAAAAGAAAATCCTACATTGTTTCCAGTCTTGAGAAAATCTAATGGCAGCTCTCTTAGTTGTCAATTGAAGTTCAACTATTGAAAAGCCTTGTGTAAATAGAAATCTTAGGTCAGATTAGGTACAAGATTCAGCCAAAGCTGTTTTTCATCACACAAGTCATGACAAGTCAGTTTGCCCCTTTGATAATGGCTCTCTGATTCACCATTTTTCTTCTTTTTGTTCTAACAGCAGCTTAGGGAAAATGGATTGGCTGATAGAATCTTAACAGGTCATGTGGCATTTTACTAAGCCTTTTTAACTGCTTTAATTTCATTTTTAATGCTAAGTTATTAACATTTTGACCTCCACTTCTGATATTTAGATATCTTCAGATAAGCAAGATAGCCCAGGAATCAATTCAACATCGAGCCTCTATAAAGGCAAAACTTGCATTAAAACTTGAAGTAGACTTCCCCCACCCTCCAGAAAGAGGCTCGAGTTCTAAGACACAGGCTGGAGGAAGCCATATTGGCTGCGGGGGCTGGAGGAGTGGACCCTGCTTCTGACAGAGCATCAAGGAAATGGGAACAGAAACCATCTGCTGAGGGCACAAAGCCACTCAGTGTCCGTCATGTTGTGGGGTGTCGGTTGGTGTTAAAGAAAGAGGTGCCAGAGTTTGGAATTTGTGTAGCAGGAAGGACCGCTGAACTGGGGAGTCAAGACACATATCCCCAAACCACACATAAACTTCCAGTGGTAACCTCTGGCAGCAGGAGATCCCAGCCCCAATCAGAGGTTGAATAAAATAAACCTCTTGACTCTTAGCTTAGATTATATTCTTATTTTACTTTAGATCTAGTGAATATATCTTGATTATATCCCCAATTTATTTATTCTTTAATAGTCTGCATTCTAGTGATTATTCTTTAATAGTCTGCATTCTAGTAAATTTGGCTATAAGTTTAACAAACAGCCCTTTATGATTTGAGCCTTTGGGTAGCTTCAAACCAGGAAAGATACATAACATGAGAAAGAACACTGAAGTACAACCTTGGCTTTAAAACAGGGTTTGGACCACATAAAGCTATCTCCGATTTTAGACATGATCCACATTCCTGCAATCAAGAATCATTATGGCTATGGATATTGTTATCATTTTCTTTCATCTGAACAGCAAGGTACTATCCTAGAGATAAATCAGTATGAAAACTAAAGTTTACCTTCACCAGTAACAAGATAATCCTAACATCACCAAGTCTCCCAAAATACTTATAGAATATAATTTTGTTGTATTAACTGGATCACTTGCTATCCAGTCCTTTAGTTCCCACGATGATTTGGAAACATTAATGTGCTCCAGGTTATTTATAATCTCTAAATTGATCTGCTAATTGATAACTGCAGAAAATATTATTACCCCACAGATAACTGGATAGTCCTCTTTATCTCCAAATACATAAGAATTCAGAAGTCACTGTGATAACCACAGCCATAGTGTTATCTTAGTCTACGGTGGATGCCTGGTGAGACAATCACACATCATTCTTAGCAAACTATCACAAGAACAGAAAACCAAACACCGCATGTTCTCACTCATAGGTGAGAACTGAACAATGAGATCACTTGGACTCGGGAAGGGGAACATCACACACCGGGGCCTATCATGGGAAGGGGGGAGGGGGGAGGGATTGCATTGGGAGTTATACCTGATGTAAATGACGAGTTGATGGGTGCAGCACACCAACATGGCACAAGTATACATATGTAACAAACCTGCACGTTATGCACATGTACCCTACAACTTAAAGTATAATAATAATAAAAAAATAATATTAAAAAATAATAAATGACATTGAAACATCTGGAAAAAAAATTTTGTAAAAAAAAAAAAGAAAGAAAAGAAATGGAATAGGAAGGGCCGGGCGCGGTGGCTCAAGCCTGTAATCCCAGCACTTTGGGAGGCCGAGGCGGGCGGATCACGAGGTCAGGAGATCGAGACCATCCTGGCTAACACAGTGAAACCCCGTCTCTACTAAAAAAATACAACAAACTAGCCGGGCGAGGTGGCGAACGCCTGTAGTCCCAGCTACTCGGGAGGCTGAGCCAGGAGAATGGCGTGAACCCGGGAGGCGGAGCCTGCAGTGAGCTGAGATCCGGCCACTGCACTCCAGCCTGGGCGACAGAGCAAGACTCCATCTCAAAAAAAAAGAAAAAAAAAAGAAAAGAAATGGAATAGGAGTAGATATGGCTTTCTCAATTATCTTTGGTCTGACTGACAGTCTAAGATATTGGATGATTCTTTCATTGTCCTCTTTTTAACAGGTTGTAACTGTGGAGCATATCTATTTCTGTTTTTTTTTCTAACCCACTTTAAGAATCATCCTGGTTTATCAGTTACTTTTTCCATCTAGACAAACATAGACCTGTATTTCATGCACTGTGACCATTAGATGAAGGTCAGAGAGAATTAAGATCTGACCTTAATACTCAATAGAGTAATATCTTCCAAAAATTAGATTTTAGATTCCTCCGGAGAAGTTCTCCCATTGTAATCACTAGGTGGTTAAAATGTTGAGGGACATGATGACAAGAATAGGTGAAAGTACAAAAAAAAAAAGTGATGTGGATACTTATTTAAAAATCTGGACAAATTTAGCTTAAAAAACAGAAGTCTTGCAAGAGAGTTTGATAACTGAAGAACACAAGGGAAGTTCTATCAAAAGGGAAAAGAATTAACTACCTCCCTAAAGTTGTGGATTGCAGACCTATGACAAGATCATTATTAATTTCCAGAACAAAGTAGTTCAAAGAAAAGATTGAGTGATGAGCTCTAAGGTTTCCTTGAAACTCCTCATTGAAAGTTTAGGTTTCTTTTCCATCTGCCTATAGCATTCTCCAAATTTGCCTCTGTCTGCAGACACAAAAATTATTTGCTGCCTCAAGACTCAGCTGAAGTTCCACCTCCACAATGATGCCTAAGATTCATCTGCAAAGTCCTAGTTCACTTCTCACCTCTAGTGGCATCTCCTAAAATGTGTAGAAAATAAAAGTGTTTACACAAAATGTTAGTAGATGCTGGGTGTTTTATCATTAAATCAATTTGGAAAATATTCCATTAAGGGTAAACAGGCTTGGTTAATATATAAGTTTCGAGGTTGAGAAATGTCATGTGTTAGTGTGAAATATGAGCTTTAACAGTGAGGTATGAGATGACAAATTTTACAGTTGTGTTTAATCAAACACTTTTTCAATGTCAGGCAGAACTAGTAAGTATTCTGTAGATCACCCTTGAGAAACCCTCTCATTACAGGATAATTATGATCTAAAGCATTTATTTTATATTTAATTGTTTGTCATCTTTAATTGTTCAACTTTCCATATCTTTCCTTGAGGAGTATGTCTTGCATATATTTTCTTGAAATCAAGGCACATGTGATAAAAACTGTGCAGACTCTCCTCTCAGTCCCACAGTGCCTAATATGACATTGAGTAGCAATGAATGTTTTAAAAAATTAATCTCAATGTATTTTCAATTTGGAGAATCTCCCTGCTGGTTTGTTCACACCTTTACCAGACTGTCAACAGCTACATTTTTGCATACAGCAGCCTGTTTTCACAGTGATACACATATAACTTATTCTAGTAAAGGATATAAAACACCTATGCTAATGTACCGGACATGTAAAAATGTCTCATACTATGTTAATTTTAGCAAATGAGTTTTTTAAGGAGTAAGAAGAATCATACTTTTCCAAAAATCTCTATCTCCATCACTAAAAATCACATGAATTCTTACTTTCTTAGTTAACAAAATTGTCCTTAAACCAAAATTCTCTCATTTGAATTATATTTTATTTGTGAATTACCTTGTAAAATGAGAATATTTGTATTTAAAAATTCCATTAAACTCACTTGAAAACTTATATGAGTTAGTGTAATTCCCAGTACGACATTTTCTTTCTCATTGAAGAGCACATCCTCAGAGCAAGTAACTCTAATTTTCACCCAGCAGTTCTTTCTTCGTTATGATCACACTTTTGGATTTTCCATGGATTGGTGCCATTACATCCATCTTCTCTGAGTCTTCATGGTGAATCCTATTTTCAATGACATGTAGCCCTAAGAATTAGCTCCTCCTTAAGTATAAATATTATTTTTATAAATCTCAATAATTCTGGGTTATGATATATGTGTCTTGTCATTTTGTTAGCACGTGAAGTTTGATTTATAACACATGTCAATCTGCAAATTTCTGAAGCATAATTTCAGGTTGAAGGAAGAAAAAGTGAGACTGTAGCAAGTAGGAAGGTATTAGATTTTATCAAAGAAATGGTTTCATTGAAATAGATCATCAATATTTTCAAATTCAAATGATGTTTTTGTTAAATTCTTAAAAGACATATAAATTAACTTTTTAAAACTTGACCTTTATTTCCCACATAAGTGAAAATCACAATATGCCATAGGCCTATGTAATGATCAGTAGTTCACAATATGGAATTTACTGATAGAAACTATCATATTATTATTAAATTTTCCGTCTGGATACTGAAAATGCAAGAGCAACGTGATTTTTACATAATTATGTCTTTAAAATAAACCTTAATGCAGAAAAATCACAAAGTTGCTTGCTTTTTAAAGTGACTCATAAGGTTTGCATGTAAAACCATCAACCACTTGAATGAGAAAAAAAATGTGGGAGAATCACAATACCATTCATTCACACATGCATACACTGCTATGTAAGATGCTATGTGCTCAGCTATAACTGATATAAGGAGTTTTTGCGTTGGAACTCAATCTTGAGCCATCCATGGCTTTCTTTTTTTCTTCATCTTCTCCTTTTCTAAACTATGAAACTTTCGTCTGGTTAAGTAACATATTTAAATTTGTAATATTGAAAAAAAATTGTGCTTTCAGTGGGTCCTGGCTTTTAGTTTGACAAGGACAGATATAGTGCCAGAAAGTTCAGTGCTGTGGTGATTTGGGAAAAAATGATATTTGTATGGAATCTTTCTGTCTGAAGTTGATTCAATATATTTTGAAGGTTTGCTCAACTCTAGAATCCTATTGATATTTAAGATTAACTTCTTTTCATATGTAAGAGATAATCTTGGAACATTTTTTGTTTGTTTCAGACTTTTAGGTGTTCTGGTATGATTAAGAGCCTTAAGGAGCCTTAACAATGTTCTATAGTGAGCTTCAAAGCATCCCTCTGTTAGTGAGTCTGACAGGGCATAGGTCTTCATTTATGTGGTTTAGCTGTGGGCTATTCTGGATAATACATTTGACATAATTAGTAAATTTGCTCCTCTACTTCTCAGTTCTATGAGGTTCAGAGAGTGAGCCAAATTTGGTTATTTTATAAGGAATACAGCTATTTTCACTTAACAGAAATGGGAAAAAATGAGAGTTTTTAGAATTATTCACTGAAAGATGCAAAATTTATATAAAATTGGAAAAAATACTGAGGAAATTTGAACAAAAATGCCTGTGACGAAATAAGCTTCTTTTGGGAACAGACTGGTTAGCTCTTTCAATTGTGCGTCTAACTAATTCTTCCTGTTTTCTTGCTAATAGAATCTGGTTTTGTTAGGAAATTGATGAGGGTATGCTAAGAGAAAGTGGGCCCTATGTACTCTAGGACTTTTTGCTCTGTGTAAAACATGGAAATTCCTTTCTCTTTTATTAAGGATTAATTTGGAGTTGAGCATCTGACCCAATTCAGTTTAATAAGTCAGGGAATTTTGCCAGAGAACTAATACAAGGCAGATGTAAAGAAATGCTCACCCCACTGCCGACCCCCATTTTCCTTACTGCCTTGGAGACATGATGCTTGCAGTATTGAAGTACAACTTGCAAACAAACATATGGGGACACCAAGAGATGTGCAGAGCAGGTGATTGAGATCCCTGACACTGGTGAGCCTCTGACAATCAACCATGGACTTACTTCTTTCTGGATTTTTGTCATGTGAGACAATAAATCTGCATAGTTTAAGCCAAGTTTAGTTTAAAAAAATGCTACGTAAAATTTTATGGTTATGTCGCTGTGTGTATCCAGATAAATAATTTAAACCTGCTAGAATAATGCCAGGTAAGTCCCCAGTGTCACTAGAAAGCCTCTTGAACTAGCAAATGAGTACCACACTAATTGCTTTTAGACTGTCTTCAGTAAAAGTCTCTATTTGTGACCTATAGTTCTTCAAACAGACCTCATTGATCTGTAAGGTGGGAGTAGTCACTCGTCAATTTGTACCACATCCCTTTTGTTATGTCTTTGCCCAATTTACATAGTTGTATGATCTAATTGGCTACTGTTGGCACATGAACTGAACTTTCTGGTTAAAGACCTATGGAATTAATTCTAGAAACATTTATTTCACCATCTTAAGGTATTAAAAAAGAACACTTGCTATATTCTCAAATATTTCCTACGTCAATTCCACCACTAAATTTTTTTTCTAAGAATATAAGTGTTCCTGAATGTAAATATGTAGGTATATTAATCTTTAGAGCAGTGATGATTTTAATAAAATCATGAAAAACTTAACCAATAAAATAGTGATTTTTTAAATTAAAATATGCTACATTCAGTTTTGAAAAAAATGTTTCTCTTTATTTTTTATATTTATCTCAGTTTGATCTATTATAATAAAAATAGAATAACTGATCTAGCAACTGGGAAGGAATGTGTATAAAGTACATAAAACAATTTTGCTCAGATACAAACCAGGTGAATTTTATGATTTTTGGTTAACATCCATAATGCCTGTCATGGTCATGTTACACATAGAATAAGCACTCAACCTCAGTTTCGATTGTGCTTATAGAATTATATTTGTGGATAATTTCTTACGGAAATTTGCATTTTTAAATTACAAGCCAAATTAGAGAACTATTTTGACATAACTGAGGATGGCAAAGGAAATTGTGAGCCACCCAAAAGTCGGCAATAATTTGTGAAAATAACCATCACTGACATATCAATTTAGAGTAAATTTTCTTAAAAAGTCTGCATCACAGTCTCTTTTCTTGGTTCTACCACTCTTAGGCACTAGAAAAGTGATGTAATTTCTTTGAATTTAAATTACCTTTTAATGGTGATTATATCTTCCTCTGCCTACCTTCAAATATATGAATATAAATGACAAAAATGTATATGAATATTCTATGAGGAAAATGTGTTGAATGGTAAAAATATCTTAAGGTATTTGAAAAAGGTAACTAACATTTTGGTCAAAGAGTATTGATATTTAGGATATTTGTTGATACTGCAGAGAATGCAAATGAATTAGAATCTTTTGAAAGTGAAGTATTAAATAAATTGACTTGAAAAATGTGTGTTTTTATATTAAATTTCCTGCAGTTACATTTATCTTTAACCTCAGCCAATTGCCACATTCATAACATATTTCTTCAGTGAATTTATATGAACTTTATACCTTTTAAATTAGAATTTGCCTTATAATGTCCTAGAAATAAGGAAATAAGCTACTACTTGTGGGACAGAAGAGTAAGGAACCACTAAAACTTTCATTTATGTTTTCTCTTAATCTTAAATTATACCTAAGTATCCTAGTATTTACTAGACAATGATGTAACCAAGGTAAACATGAACTCCCTGGAAGTTTATGTTTTTCAAAATAAAACAATAAAGCGGGTAGAATATTAGTTCATAAACCTACCCATTCGTGCCAAAAAGTGTGTAACAAAAATAAGTAAGTTATTTTCAAGGATATTTCTTTTTTTTTTAATTTATTTATTATTATTATACTTTAAGTTGTAGGGTACATGTGCATAACGTGCAGGTTTGTTACATATGTATACTTGTGCCATGTTGGTGTGCTGCACCCATCAACTCGTCATTTACATCAGGTATAACTCCCAATGCAATCCCTCCCCCCTCCCCGCTCCCCATGATAGGCCCCGGTGTGTGATGTTCCCCTTCCCGAGTCCAAGTGATCTCATTGTTCAGTTCCCACCTATGAGTGAGAACATGCGGTGTTTGGTTTTCTGTTCTTGTGATAGTTTGCTAAGAATGATGGTTTCCAGCTGCATCCATGTCCCTACAAAGGACACAAACTCATCCTTTTTTATGGCTGCATAGTATTCCATGGTGTGTATGTGCCACATTTTCTTAATCCAATCTGTCACTGATGGACATTTGGGTTGATTCCAAGTCTTTGCTATTGTGAATAGTGCTGCAATAAACATACGTGTGCATGTGTCTTTATAGCAGCATAATTTATAATCCTTTGGGTATATACCCAGTAATGGGATGGCTGGGTCATATGGTACATCTAGTTCTAGATCCTTGAGGAATCGCCATACTGTTTTCCATAATGGTTGAACTAGTTTACAATCCCACCAACAGTGTAAAAGTGTTCCTATTTCTCCACATCCTCTCCAGCACCTGTTGTTTCCTGACTTTTTAATGATTGCCATTCTAACTGGTGTGAGATGGTATCTCATTGTGGTTTTGATTTGCATTTCTCTGATGGCCAGTGATGATGAGCATTTTTTCATGTGTCTGTTGGCTGTATGAATGTCTTCTTTTGAGAAATGTCTGTTCATATCCTTTGCCCACTTTTTGATGGGGTTGCTTGTTTTTTTCTTGTAAATTTGTTTGAGTTCTTTGTACAAAGAACTCAAACAAATTTACAAGGATATTTCTATGTACGTTTTTAAGTGTGTACGGTGTTCTTTGGATGTGAGGATTATTTAATGCTATGAAGTGCTGAGTGCCTTGGAGGGAAGACCGATAAGACATATCATAAAGTGTGGCATCGGGAATGAAAAAAATAGAGAAATAAAAGTTTATACGAAGTGGAGTATAGATTATAGAAGGAAATGTAGTTTAGAACGGAGTGTTTATTCTTCACAGGATGGACAGTGTTTCTTACAGCAGAGAAAGAAGAATTTATTTCTGCTAAATCTTTAGACGGACGTGGATTCAAGTTGTAGCTCTACAAAGGTCTCAAGGCCAAATTAATTAACCTTGTCGATCTTATTCCTTTAATCTCTAAAATGGACAGAAGAAGAGGAATATTTACCAAATGATTAAAAAATTGAAAATATGTGTAGTGCTTAGGCTGCCCTGTGTAAGCAACCGAAATGTATCCAGAATGCTGTAGCAGTAATAGAGGTAGGAGGAGTAGGAGATGGAGAAAATTCAGGTGGACAAAAAGAAGGAAGGTATGTAGCTGGTGCAGGAGTGGAGGAGGAAGAAGGCGGGATAAGTTGTGATTCTCACTGTGTAGTTCATAAAAGTATATACTTGAAAGAAACTGAAGCCACTCCTATGCCCATGGCAAACAGAGAAATGTTGGAAAAATGCATGGTATTCAAAAATGAATAATGTAACAGTCACTGAAAAGAAGCATGAGTATTAAAAGGAACTCATGTTGACAAACCTAAACCCCATATCTAGTGATAAAGACAAGAAACCCCTGGATGTGGGAGGCACTTAATTGTGGGCGAAGATTGCTCCTCACCTCTTCCACTGTTGCCTGCACACCTGCATTGGTAATAAGTGACAGGTGTGGAGGGATGATCATTTGTGATGGAGTAACAACAGCAGGCCATGCAGAGACTAAACATGTGACCCCCAAGTGTTCCCAACTGAAAATATCTGGGGTTTACTTTTTGAGGAGCAATATTTTGTGTCCCTGGAACTTGTCTCTGCGATACCACAGGCACTCCCTCAGAATCCTGACTTACATCAAAGGAACCTCATCATTTATTCATGCATTTAACAGCATGGGATAAAATCCATGCAAGGCGATTTTTTCAGCTGATTCCTTATGAGAAAATAGTAATTTTATGTTGGCAATATGATATGATTCCGAAAAAATGCACTGAGGTATCCATGATTAATTGTCAAATGAAAATGAATCACTGAAAAGAACAAATCCCCATATCCACTCCTTGATTTAGACTGACAATGCTAAATTTCACCTGCTTAAAAATTAAATTTCATAAGATTAACACATTATTCAAGAAAAAATTGTAGATATTTAAATACGTTTGGATTGCTTTAGAAACAAAATTCAGAACTTTGTTTTATATTTTCAGAGTCAGCTGTTGAACAGAAACATTGTAGAGTGTATGTGTGTCTGTGTGTGTGTATTTAAATTTTTATATTTTTTGGCTATATAAGAATTAAGCTTGAGCTGCTTTATTTGATGTGGTAACAAGATCCAAATCAGGTATTTAAAACATTTACAGGTTGAATATTTATTATTTTCCTCTCATGCAAAATAAATCTTAAATCTGAGCTCACTGTGTATTTAAAGTTAAAATGTTAGCAACCACTACATGTCCACTACAGACTTATGAAATGTTAACATGTAAAGCTTCATTAGATTTCTTTGCTAAGTACTTCATTTCAAGTAACTGACGTGAGTAGCCAGTTTTCAAACTGCAAAATATCTCACTGCTCTCCAATTTTGATTATTACATAACTCTTCTTCTAAAAGTATGAAGAGACATATACTTGATTATTACATAACTCTCCTTCTAAAAGCATGAAGTGTCTGTTTTTTGAAGTGAAATCTTGAAATTCGTATTATATTTTGTAAACCATTAAGTAAGAGTTAAAGTCACAAATATTTCACTCCTTCTGTATAACGCTGAATGCAGCCAGTTAAGTTTAATCTATGCATATTTACTTCATCTAAAAATAAGAGTTGAAAAACTTGCTTCAGATTTTTTCTAAAGACTTCTAAGTATCATGACCCAAAGATTCATGCTAAATCGTTTTGTTCCGATGAATGAGGGAACATTTCCAGAAATTTCAGGCTTGTCAAAAACATTAGTCACCTATTTAAAAATCCATTACCATGAAATGTAACTTTTAAGGAAGAAATACCTTTGTCAGCATAACTTGTACACATTAAATGTTCACCTAAGAAAGGTTGTTGTCGTATTCCATTGACATAAATTAAGAGCATTATTTCTGTTTTATTTTATCAGTTTTGAATTGTTTATGAGAAATTTAATCAAGTTAATTTGCAAAGTTTTTTTTATAAAAATAAAAAAAATTTCACATTGAGCCACAACTAAAATTATTAAGTGAAGGCTTCATATTTTGAAAAATGTTTCTGACATCAAGGGCAAGTATAGAAGTATGGAGGGAACAAAGGTGTCTCTTAGGCATTTCCAACTCAAGGTGACCCTAGTTACATTTCTGATAGGTGAAGGCTTTGGTTCTGAGGAGTGATTCTGACTTGATTGGCAATTTGTTAATGAAGTGATCAAATGGATAAAGGAGACATACTTGTCACTGCTCTCTATTCTTAAATGACAATCAACTGTCTTTACTTTGTGAGTTTTCATGAGTAATTCTGTACTATAGCATAAAAATAAGTCCTTAAGTGCACTGTCTTATTTATTCTTGTATATGCTAGGTGTTTAAGGAATCATTTCTGTATCTCCAATGTTACAGTCTCAATTAGCACAGTAAATAGCATAATGAAAAGGTGTAATGAAATAGGTCATAATAGCTTTTCACAGACATGCCAAAGAGATGGATAATGATTGCATTTTCTGTCCTCATCTCAGTTTTAAATCACATGCCTATCTTAATAAATATTGAGTAATAGGTCTCAGAGCTGCAGTACAAATCTAATTTCTGTGTGAGATTTGAAAAGCTTGTGTATTTTTATGTGTGGATTTTTTTTTTAAGTTCTGCACTGCAAAGAATATAGTTAGTATAATAGCACAGGCTGCTGAATTTATTTAAAAAGAGGAGAATAGACTAAACTTAGGAAGTACTGAGGATTCACCTACAGGATGAGATGTGCTTGTACTGAGCCTATTACCACATTGCCCGGAGGTGGCAATTCACTAAATTTTTTTTTTCTCTTCACTATCAGTGATTTTTGAGATTTGTATTTTAAGAAATTACAGCTTAAAGATTTATTCAGTACCTTGCAGTTTACAAAGATTTTTCCCCAAAATATTCCCTTACATGAATCTCATAATAATTATTAAAAAATACACAGAACATATGTCCCTTATTTCTCAATTTCCATATGAGGAAGTGGGAAAAGAGAAAATCCGGGAGACATTCCTACCTCATGTCAGGATGGAGCAAAGTCCTGGTTCCAGGCTCTCCTGTTTGCACTCTGCTTTCTTGATTCCTAAGGAAAGAGTATTTGCTGTTACAATATATTTTTATACCTACTGTATTGATTTTAATCCTGCAAAGAAATAGAGAATGTAAGGGAGTCGCACTAAATGTAAAATTCTGAACATAAAGATGTGCATTATTTATCTCTCTCTCATGTAAGGCTAGGTTCATGGTTCCTGCTTCTAAAATAATTCAAACAAGGAGGATGAGATCCCATTGGACCCTCTGCAGGATCCTTTGAAGTGTTTAGGAGGCACTAGAGAAAGTTTTTTTTTTTTTTTTTTTTTTAAATACTGTGAAAAATTCTGTTTGGTCTTGGAATCTACATAGTCTTGAGAACTGTGAATACTTCTATTTCATCCAGGTCGATAGAGAGTTAGGGGCATCTCACTCTAGCAAGAACTCATACTCTAACAGCAACTACCCAAAGAAATTTTCTGGAAAACATTAGCCAGAAACAAATTATATAAAATCACAAATAAAGGCAAGTATTCTCTTAATAGAATTAGTTTCTGTAAGTAAAAGTTTGCTTTTAAAAGACACGTGCCATGAAAAGGAAGTAAGATTTTATTTTAAATATTTTTATTTTACTTAAACAAATTAACAAAAATATTGTAGTAGTCTAGTGCATTTCCACTAATGATTGAGCTAACATTAAATGTTTGGAGGATTGAATACTTACTCTTATTTAGCAGAGAGGATAAATGGTAGACACCCATATACTTATCTCTTCTTGGTGTCCTTTTTTTAAAAGCACATTGCAGTGCATTTCTCATCTAGAAAATTCACTTGGTTTTAAACATTGCTGAGATTCTAAAGAAAATCTAACAGAAAATGTAAAATTAATGTGTCATTAACCATAATGTGATACAATTTCATGGCAAATTGAAGTTCAAAATTTTACTCTGGAATCATCATCCCTAAGAAAGACATTTCTGTCTGAGAGTCTTCGCTGTGGCTGTGTGTTTCTGGAGAGACTGGATGTCTGGATGTCTGGATGTAGAAAACATGTATGTAACTTTAAGATAAACAATGAAGGTGATAGCAAAACATCCTAAATTCCTTGGCTGGGGTGGGTGGGAGGCGGGATACTACCCTTTTCTTCTTTCATGTTAAAAAAAACAAACAAACCAAACCAACCATAAGTATATTAAAATACATATCTTGCATTCGGCAAAAATCTAAACATGAGAGCTTCTTGTTTATATGACTTTATAAAGCATCTCATAATTCCTGAATTAAAATTCTAGAATTTATCATAGGATTTCATTGCTTTCAATGCATATAGTTGATTTTATTCTAGTATAGAAATGTTACTAAATAAGTTGTGGGTATGTGGAATAGCTAATAAGTTATACTTATTTGAGTTTGTTTTTCTAATTTCCTTGGTTTTTGAATGGTACTGATGCTTTTAATTTTTTGAAAGTGCATTTAGACTTTCAGATAATCATAAAATTTTCCTTCATTTCTATTGTCCTTTCTACTCCTAACATGCTTTAGTTGCTTCTGATCCATTCTTCCCTTCACCATTATAAGATGTAGGGATTTTCCTCAATCATTTTGGCCTTCAGTGTGATGTGTTCCCTTTTCAGCTCAGGTGGTTTATTATTTATCAGCCACTTATTCAGCACTTATTCTTAAATTGAATACATTTAATCTATTGTATTTTTATTTAATTTTGCTTAAAAGTGGCATGCATATTTATGACTTATTACACAACCAGATCAAAAGCAAGAACCATGTTTTATATTTTTCTATATTATCTCTTGTACCTTACCTTTGTTAGACACAATAAATTTGGATTCTGAAAGTGAACTTCACGTGCGCTGGCTGAAACTGAATGCCAGTTATCCCTTTTTAAGGATTTAAACCATTAAATCTTGAAAGAAATTTGTTTATTTCAAATATATGATTTCACTAATCAAATAAGAAAAGGAGCACTTCAGTTAAGTTCCTAACGTGCACTGTAGTAGAATGTGTAATCTCAGGGAATTATTTATGCTAGGAAAGGAAACACTGTGAAGATACAGCTGTAAGCAGGAAAACAAAACTGGAAAGGTTACTTTTCTTGAGGAGTTTGCATTCTGGTCCAGATCTTTTCACTTGGTGTGAACTAGATCCCTAGTCCTCAAGGTGACTGCCCAGCACCTGGAAGGGCCCATGGGTTAGTTGCTTCAGATGCACCCATTCTTGTCCCTTCATTCGTATACCACACAAATATTAGCTTTTCCTCTTTGTGTCAATACATAAATGGTGTTGGGTTAATATATTTCTCTGACCTATTCGTTTGTTGAAGCAACTAAATGTATTCATTTTTAATCAGTGCTGTGTGCTGAGGACTGTGCGTGTGGTAAAAGCTCTTGGGTTTCCCTTCAGATAACAGTTCGGATTTAATTGCCACAGTATCATTTCTCCCCAGGTTCAGTTTGATCCTTCTTTTAGTTATTTTGCATATGTATAATTTTTATTTCCAAACTCATGTTATTTGCAATTTTACATTTATTTACATCATACTAATAATTACTCTACAAATAGACTGCCACTTACACCAAAATAGATGGTATTAGTTTTTGATTATCATTAACATTTAATGATAGAAAAAATGATACTTGTTAAATGAATAAATGGCTACACATCTTAAAACTTTTCTGTAGCCATAGAGTATAATTATTTGTAGAAAAACGTGATTTTAACAATAATCCTATTTTATAAGTAGTCCATATCACTTAGATATGGATATTTTACTCTTTAATAAATTGGTAATAACCTGATATACTGTATACTCTAATGTTTACTCAAAATGTATGCATTTTTCTTTAGAGTTGCAATTATTTTTGTAACATTTTATTCTATTGTTGGTTATCACATAAGTACTTACAACTGGCACTTTAAAATTTTGTTTTCTTGCCTGGGCGCAGTGGCTCACGCCTGTAATCCCAGCACTTTGGGAGGCCGAGGTGGGTGGATCACGAGGTCAAGATATCAAGACCATCCTGGCCAACATGGTGAAACCCCGTCTCTACTAAAAATACAAAAATTACCTGGGCGTGGTGGCACGCTCCTGTTGTCTCAGCTATTGGGAGGCTGAGGCAGGAGAATCACTTGAACCTGGGAGGTGGAGGTTGCAGTGAGCCAAGATGGTACCACTACACTACAGCATGGCAATAGAGAATCCGTCTCAAATAAATAAATAAATAAATAAATAAATAAATAAATAAATGTTTTCTTTTGTCTTTTATAATATAAGAAATGTACTTCTGGGAAAATAATACTTAAAGAACAAATTTATGGCTCGGCACGGTGGCTTATGCCTGTAATGTCAGCACTTTGGGAGGCTGAGGCGGGCGGATCACAAGGTCAGGGGATGGAGACCATCCTGGCTAACACGGTGAAACCCTGTCTCTACTAAAAATACAAAAAATTAGCCGGGTGTGGTGGCGGGCGCCTGTAGTCCCAGCTACTAGGGAGGCTGAGGCAGGAGAATGGAGCGAACCCCGGGAGGCAGAGCTTGCAGTGAGCAGAGATCGTGCACTGCACTCCAGCCTGGGCAACAGAGCAAGACTCTGTCTCAAAAACAAAAACAAAACAAAACAAAGCAAAACAAAAAAAAAGAACAAATTTATAATTCTCAATTCTAGATTCACCTGGGGGAGGGGAGGGGAGGGAAGGGAATGTAAATGGACCTATTTTTAAAACCTTGTCTTTACTAAATCTTTATGTCACATATTTTATATCAAATCCTTGAAACAGGATACAAATTGCCTTGAATTAAAGAAAGACAAATAGAATAAACACATAACTACCTTTTAAAAACACAAATTTATTGAGGTATAACTGATTTTTTTAAAACTATACACATTTAATATATAAAATTTGATGATTTTTGACATATGCATACACACACGAAACAACCACCATAATCAAAGTAATAGACATATCTACCACTTTCAAAAGTTTCCTTGCATACCTTTTTTCTCTCTTTTTTTTTTTTGGATTGAAAACACTTAACACGCGATCTCACATTTTAACAAATTTGTTAGTACATAACACAATGTTGTTAACTATAGGTGCTGTGCTATACAGTTGATCCCTAGGACTTATCCGTCTTGTATAACTGAAATTTCATAAAAATTGAACAATTATCCATTTTGCCTCTTCCAGCCCTTGGTAACCACTTTCAGTTCTATAAGTTCTGGTATAAGCCCGATGTAAAATCTGGTATTTTTGGCTGAATAGATCTCTAATAATAATTTTAATTCCATTTATAGATATAAGTCCATTAAATTTTTTTTCTCTCCACTTGGATTAAATTTATTTTTATGTTCTTAGGTAGTGATGTATTTTGTCAAAGTTTTCAAAATTTATTGGTATAATTTGTCTATAATTATTATTATTTAAGTTATCTTTACCTGCCTCATATTTTTCCATAGTTTTACTGCTCTTTTGTTTGTTTTTCGGAAGTTTATCTTATTAATCTTTTTAAAAAGCCAAAGTAATGGTTCTCAAAGATAAATTGTTTTAATTAAGTTTATACCTGAGTGCACACTTGCATAATCAACTAAGTGATAATTTGACTGAGGATTATTTTTGTTTAAAATCATCTTTTTCCAGAACTCTAAGAAATTATTCCATGGTTTTCAAATATTTCTTACTGACAAATGTATTGTTAATCTTAGATTTTCTGTGTTGTAACATAGCTGCTTTTTCTTTCAGATAGCTGTCAAAGGTTTTATCTTTTCAGTTCAGAAGTTTTATGAGGATGCGTCTGTTATTGTTTCTTCTTTAAAAAAAAATCTTTGTCTAGCAATTAGTAAGCCCTTTTCACCTAGAAAAACTGGAGACTTTGTACAACAAATATGGCAGATTTGTCACCAGAACCCTGCTTTCTCAGAGCACAGGGTTTCTTCTACCTTTCTGTTGGTAACATGTATCTATTATCTTAACATTTCCTCTATTGCCACCAAGGCAGGAGTTTCTGAGCTCGGCTGAATTTCGCCTTTAATCAGGTATTATTTACTCTGTACTTTGCAGAGAATCACCAATGTTTGCATTTGTCTATCTGAACTGTTTCCTTTTTTGATCATGACTTTGTTTTGAAATTTTCTTTTTCTTTTCCAGTGGAATTTGTGAAGGGAAATGAGTGAGTTAATAGGGTTAATACCTAAGCTCAAAGTGGAAATAAATTACTTTTGATTTCTAAGGGTACTTTTTTATTTACTAAGAATAGTAATTCTTTATTCATTGTCTCTGTTATATTTTATACATTTACTTATTTTAAATTTTGTGCATGGTGTTTTAATTCGCAGAAACATAGTTTATATAATCATGTCTATTATTTTTAGTAAATTTAATTTTCATATTTTGTAGACTTTTCCACTCCAGTATTATACAAATATTTAAAATATCCTAAGTTTGTTAGGTAGGATATTTAAAGTTTCATCGTGTGCACATACATACACACACAGGGTACATATTTATCTAGCTATCTCTTTGTCTGTCAATTCTATCATTTATTCAGAGAGAGAAACTATTTTAATAATATGAGATATGATTTATTTATTTATTTTTCAAAGATATTATTTTCTTTAAGACTTTTTTTAGTTCATTTAGTTCTTCTTTTTTAATTTTTATTATACTTTAAGTTCTAGGGTACATGTGCACAACATGCAGTTTTATTACATATGTATACATGTGCCATGTTGGTGTGCTGCACCCATTAACTTGTCATTTACATTAGGTATATCTCCTAATGCTATCTTTCCCTCCTCCCCCAACCCCACGGTAGGCCCCGGTGTGTGATGTTCCCCTTCCTGTGTCCAAGTGATCTCATTGTTCAATTCCCACCTATGAGTGAGAATATTCAGTGTTTGTTTTTTTGTCCTTATGAAAGTTTGCTGAGAATGATGGTTTCCAGCTTCATCCATGTCCCTATAAAGGACATGAACTCATCCTTTTTATGGCTGCATAGTATTCCATGGTGTATATATGCCACATTTTCTTAATCCAGTCTATAATTGATGGCCATTTGGGTTGGTTCCAAGTCTTTGCTATTGTGAATAGTGCCGCAATGAACATACGTGTGCATGTGTCTTTATAGCAGCATGATTTATAATCCTTTGGGTATATACCCAGAGACCCATCTCATGTGCAGAGACACACATAGGCTCAAAATAAAGGCATGGAGGAAGATCTACCAAGCAAATGGAAAACAAAAAAAGGTAGGGGTTGCAATCCTAGTCTCTGATAAAATAGACTTTAAACCAACAAATATCAAAAGAGACAAAGAAGACTATTTGTTAAATAACCTCCTTTTCATATGTTATTGCTCACCTCACCTACTGTGTGCTACAAATTATCTTGGGCTTAAAGAGGTGAAGATGAAAGGATAAATTCACATCCCTAAAGGAACTTAAAGTATAAAATGATACACTAGACAAATATGGAAAGAGGTGTGGTCAGGCAGAAAAAGTGAACTATTAACAATTGTGTTTCCTCAATTCCTGTGTTTTGTTTTTCTGTTTTGTTGAATTTATTGTACTTGACTTCCTACTTGGCCAGACTATGGTTTTCCCAAGAAAAGTTATAAAGGTGAGATCATAAAGCAAAGACATCAACTTTTTGTTTTGAACATTAAAATGTTTTCTAAGTTGGAAACAGGAGGCTTTAGGAAGATTGTTGTGTCCATATAACTTCTCAGACTAGATGTAGATCGTACTAACAGGAGGCAGAAAATAGACATAGGAAAATATTGAAGTTGAATGGCTAGGGCTCTTTGAAGAGTCTTGCCCCATAAGTTGTTAAAATCTCTATCCCAAGTGGCATAAATCAAAGGGGAGTAAATAGGACCACTGCTTTAGGATTAGAGACTGTCTGTGCACTTTCTTTTAAAAGATTTCTCTGGGACAGCGAGTTCTGGAGTCAGTTCCCTATATCATGAAGGTGCATAGCAGCTCTATGCATATCATGAAGGTGCATAGAGCTGCCAGGTAGCCTGAGGAAGAGGTATTAAACCATTGGATGGCCTGTGCACTACTGAAGCCACCAAATATTTTCCCATGGTTTTCCAATTACTGTGACTATGACGTTATTCCTGTGACTTAGAGGAGTCTTGCAGTATTCAAGCAACGTAAAGACATGTAAAAAGAAATGAACCATGAGCCTGAAACCAGGTAGAGCTGTCTGAGCCTCCTTGAAAGGGTACATTAAAGTAACAATCTAATGCACAGTATGCTGCAAGCCATGAAAAGTGTGGTTAAAATTGTGCCAAGCAGAAGAATTTGCATGTAGAAAAGAGCTGGTGGTGTGTGAGGAACTGACAGCCCAGTGGGTAAGTGAGGAGTAAGTAGGTAAATGGCAAGACACAGTTGGGAGAGAGTGGGAGAAACCATACCATGCAAGACCATAATAACACATCATTAAATTGCAATATGGTTACATTTGAAAAATAAATATCTTGTAGAGAAATTCTCAGCATACTATTATACAAAATCAATTTTTCTCTCTTAATTGATTTGTTATTCCAGATAAAGCTTAATATATTTCCAAATTGTTAAAAAAAATTAAATTCTGGGTTTTTTTGAACTGTGTAAATTACAGAATTTAATTTAGATGAAGTTGATATTATTTATTATTAAGTCTCCCTATTTATGAAGATGTTAAGTTCCTCCATTTAAACAACTTCTATTTTATATCCCTGTATAGAGCATGCAATTTTGTTACATAAGTGCAGAAAAATTATTTTCAAGGTTTTTTCTTAGATCTGTAAATGTTGTGGTATAATTGTAAATAAAATCTTTAAAAAAATTATATTTCTTAAACGTCTATTATTATTGTATATGAAATGTACTGATTCTTTTTGTATTTGTATTGTACTCAGCCAACACATTGATCCTATTGATTAATTACCTACTTGTTTTTGGATCTGTAGAATTTTTAAGGAAACCCTTATATTTGCAAAGCCTAAAGAGGTAGGTTTTCCCTTTTTATTCATATTTATATGTAAATTAGTTTATTGAGTTTTAGTTATTTGTCTTTATTTTAGTTTTTAGGATTATCATAAAAATACAGAATAATAGTGGTTTGAATGGGCTACTTTAAATAAAAGTTCTATAATATATAATATCTTACCATAAGAGTAATATTGGCATCTCATGTTAATTTTTTCATCATATAGATATAGTATCTAACAGTCAAAAATTTACTAAAAAGTACATTCACCTCTTCAGCAATAGAGATTAGATTTCATGATCTTTTATGATTACTTGTTAAAAATGGACATTTTTTGACATTTTTATTGTGCTTAAGTGTTTTAATAATTCTTGATATTAAGCTATTTTTTCACACACACTTACGTTTATATATACACATCTGTTACAGAAGTATTGCTCTCAAGGTACCAAATACAAATAGTATTTTTAGTAGATTCCATCTATACAAAGTTATGCTCTCTGTATCTGATATAGAATGTTTCTTTGTATATTTCTGCAATACTTATGTTCTTTCTTTGTTTCTCAAATTTCTATTATATGTAGGTCAGATTCTCTGAATTTCTCCTTGTCTATCACCAGTTTTGTTTTTGATGCTACTATTCTCGGTTCAGAAGATGTTCTTCAGTTTATCTTTTACTTCTTTGGCACAATCTTTAATCTGTTAATTCCATTGCATTTAAAAATTACTAATTATATCCTTCAACTATCTTTGATCCTTCCTTACATTTAATTACCTATCTTCATTGCAATTTTCTATGGCTGTATAAATTGAGTACTCTCTTGACACAGGAAGGATGATAATACATTTTTGCTTATTTACTTGTTTACTTTTTCTTTTAATAGGATTGTGCATACACTAAATGAAGTTTCAACTAGTGTTCAGAAAATCTGCCATCTTATTTTGATTCACTGGATGCTTTTATAGGTTCTTTGTCTTTACTTTGTAAACTTTATTTATGAATGGAAATCCAGTCAAATAGGAACTAAAGGCAGTCCTACTGACTAAGATTTTTCTGGATACCAAATTACTACTTTTAGGAATGGTCTTCCAAGTTCAGATCCAGGACAAAAAGGGCTAAACAGCAATAACAACAGCAGCAGCACCTAGGAAGAGATGACCTGTCAGACTAAGATAAGTAGTAAGAAACATTCAGATGGGCAAACCCAACTAGGGTCTAGGTGTCACAGATATTGATGCGAACCCCAGTCTTTTCTAGAGGTGACTATTTCTGGGGCATACCTGAAGGATTCACCATTGTGTTCATTGTGTTGCTATCTTGTAATCAACAAATATAAGTATTCTGATCCCAGCGATTCCTGAGCCTGTCCAGTGATGGTCTAGTCATACCCTCTTAACATCTTTCTCCTCCTGGAAGGGTGTGTGGGGAGCCTTTAATCTACAATGGCTTTCCATATATATATACATATACACACACATACACATATATATGTGTGTATATATGTTTTATATATATGTTATATATATTAATGTTAAGAAAAAAATATATAAGAGAGTAATTTCTTCAAGTTTTGTTATATAGTCAGTTATCATCATGAGTTTCCACTAGGGGAGCACATTTTTATATGGTAGTATAATGTTTTAGGTATTTTATTAAGGAATTTAAAAAGAAATATGATAGATACCTATGTTGCTCTGTTTTTGGAAGTTCTTCCTAGTTAACTTGTATCTTCACTAGAAGGCAGGCACCTAAGTGGCCTTCCTGCTTCTGAACATTCATTACCTATTGTATTGTCCATATTGGTGAATGAAAGCTTTTTCTTGAAAACATGTATACACATGCACACACATACAATCTTTACATGTTGAAGCACATAATTAGTAAATTTTAAATGCAATGGAATTAATGGATTGAAGATTGTGCCAAAGAAGTAAAAGATAAATTGAAGAACTTCTTCTGAACTGAGAATAGTAGCATCAAAAACAAAACTGGTGATAGACAAGGAGAAATTCAGGGAACCTGACCTACATATAATAGAAATTTGAGAAGCAAAGAAAGAACATGAGTATTGCAGAAATTTACAAAGAAACATTCCATATCAGATATAGAGAGCACAACTTTGTATACATGGAATCTACTAAAAATACTATTTGTGTTTGGTACCTTGAGAGCAATACTTCTGTAATAGATGTGTATATATAAATGTATGTTTGTGTGAAAAAACAGCCAATCCATTTATTTAATTTTTATTGCATTTTCCCAAACTCTTCTATCTCTTAGACTGGGCATCTTCACCATTGCTAGTTATGGTTTATCTTACATTTTTCAAATATTTATGAATTTGAATAATCTTAAGCTTTCATGTCTTTAAGCCTCTGTTTGTGCTATTTCTTCTGACTGAAATGTACTATCCTGTTCCGTTTTTCCTCATTACCTACTATTCACTCTTAAAAATTTTGCTCAGGCGTCAGCTCCATAGAGAAATGTTCTTGATTCCTTCTCCCTCACCATTTACCAATTGAGCTCTGTACAACTCCCACTGTAGTTTAGCATCTCTTATTAATTATACTACATTTAAAACGCTGTTTAATTATCTTCATCTACTAATCTGAATCTACAAACAACATTACTTATATCCACTTCAAAAAAAAGTGTTTAGTATATAAGCATTTATTGAAAGAATAAGTAAGTTTCCTGTCTGGAGTTTTAAACTTGGGGCCTCTTTGGCATTTCCTGTCACCGAGAAGGCACAGAATCCTTACCTTCTCTGCTTATGGTCAGCTCTCCAGGAATCATAGTTACTGGTGAAATTCCTCCTATGCCTAAGTGACCAATAAATAAATATCAGTATTTTAAAATTATTATCAGTTATGAAAGAACTTCAAGTAATGTCATTCCTGGAAAGGGAAGTTCACTGCTACCAGACAGCAACTTTATCCACTTTCTGTGCTTGCCACTAAAGAAACTGTGTATGAGTGAAGCTTTTAAAGATTCAGGTATAAGTTTGGAATTGAGAAAGAAAACATAACTTTGTTTTATTTGTTGCCTATTTCTATCACCACAGGAGAGCTACCTAAGCACCTTTGTCAGTTTCCATTAGGCATCGACGCTTTTCTCTATAAGCTCCTCAGAATATAGTTTATCTGAATGAGAATAACAGAAATTACCATAAACAGAACAAGTAACCTATTTTCATGATCATCGATTTGACACTATTTTCTTCCTATATTCCCTTTATTCTAAAGAATTCTTGGTGCTCACCTGGTTGCTGTGGAATTTCTCCAGCCCTCATGGATGAATTACACTGATGGATTATTAGGGTTCATTGCTATATCAATATGTTTGCCTTATCCTCTTTGGTCAGTGTATACAAAATATCTAAATATAAACTATTTCTAAGAGCAGCTCTATACTTGACTGCATATCGGGAAGTGGCTAAATTATTTGCCTTGAGGAATTTTGCTTCCTTCAGTGCCCAGTGCCCTTTCCCATTCCCACACAATGCTTTGTTTAGGTTTATAACAACGTTAAAGATGAATGACATGAAGTGGAAAGCAAGCACATGGATTGCACAGGTGTGCTTGTCTTACAACTCAAATCTTTTTATGAGGATCTTTGACAGCCAGGTCAATAGATCTAAAACGAAACACACGGACTTTCTAGAAGAGTATTAAATTAACAGAGACAGTGAAAATACAGACAGCTAAATTACAGACATAAGATGAACTTGAAATGTTCTAGATTCACAAGGACAAGTCTAAAGTCATTCTGAGTGTCCCTGATTTGCACTACCTACTTTTTTTCTTCCTATTCTGTTATTTCTGTCCTCCTATTTTGGAAGCCTATCCATTCTTCTTGAAAGAATGATGCTAACCAATTTTCCTCTAAATTCAAATTGTTCATTAAATAGGTCAGCCTGCAACATTCCTTTGCAAGGATAGTACTGAAGTGCTCAAATTATGCTATTTACCTGAATGTAAATTCCAGGAATTCTTGCATCAAAGTTAGGAAATTTCTCCTCATACCCTATTTTTTATTTAGGCATTCACTTCAAAAAGTTCTTGTCTTTATATAAATACAGGCTTAAAGAAAAAGTCTCATTTTTTTATTATTAGAAAATTTTGCACTGTATGAACTATTCCTGCAAGCAATTAAGTTTTCTGTTTATTGAGAAGATCTAGATGGTGTCATAGTCTATATTGTAACTTTTTACATCTTTTATTGATAATGAATGTTATAAAATATTTCAAAAAATCAGATTAAGACCATGGAAATTCCCACTGTAGGCATTTTCAGATACTAGTTTTTCTAATTCTTTACCCATGAAATGTTATTTATACAAGATCTAATTAAAATGTCATGTTTTGTCAAAATATGCATTGCTTTCCTAGGAAGTGTTAACCAATTTCCTCTGTACTTTCAATGTTAACCAATTTCCTCTGTAGCAATAACTTTTATTCATGTGTTTCTATCACACATCAGGATGTCAGCTCCTTGAAAATAGAGACCATTTTCTATTTTGTTTCCCCAATGCCAAGTTCAATATATGAACAATATATTGAATTCCTTAAGGCCAAGTTCAACATATAAACAATATATGAATCAATAAATGTACATTTACTAGATATAGAATGAATGACTAAATAAATTACCATGACACAATTTGGGTGTTATATTAAGCCAATTTAAAAAGTTAAGCCTATTTATTTGTTAAATAACTATTTACTGAGCTTCTTCTAAAAGCCAGGCCTTGTTTTTAGTTCCTGGGGATACTATAGAGAACAAAAATGTAATAAAAAGCCTTGCCTTAATGGAGTTTATGAGGTTGAAAAACATGAAATTGTGGAAGTTTGACCATTTCATCCTCAGAAATGACAGTTGTATGTGGTTCAAACTGATGTATTTTAGTGAAGAAATAAAGGTAAGAAACTGAATTCAAAGATTTTAGAAGCAGTGACTATATTTTTCACTATTTATTAAATTCCCTAGCTAGTTAACATGAGGACTAGGTCAATATCACTGACAACAGCCTAGTCCAAGTCTCCATCTAGTTTTACCTGGGTTACTGAAACAGCCTCCTAAATGGTCTCCCTGTTGCCTAGCCTCTGACTGTTTGTTCTTATCTGAACAGCCGAAGTGACCCATTTAAAATGTCTATCAATCAGATCATGCCTCTGCCACTGCTTATTTTAAAAGTTTTGGTGAATCATTTGATTTTAGTTTCTTCCTAAAAAAAACTTGCAAAAAATGCCTTCTGGATTGTATCATCCAACTAAAAATACTTTCTAAATAATTTTATTTGTAATTTACCTATTTATCTGCATGATTCCAAACCTTTGATATTGATTGAGACTTTCTTATAATTTAGCATATGGTTTTATATTAGTAAATGTTCAATGCATACATGAAAAAATGTATTATGTTATTCTTCAAAGTATTCTATTTAAATAAGGTCCAGTTTCTTTACTATGTTGTTTGGATCTTTATCTTTACTAATGCCCCCACCTACTGACCCCTGAGTATTCTATCAGAGATATGTGTTAATGTCTCTAACTATAATTGAAAACCTTTGCAGCTGGGGGAATAGGACATTAAAAAACAATACTAGCTTTGGAGGAGAGGTAGTAATACATGCTAGTCTCAGTACTACAGCTAAGGAAGAGGGAAGGCAGAGGAACAATTGTGAAGGCCAAACCCTTTAGGCCCATCGACACTGAAAATACTTACTTGCTCCCTGACCCCTCCACCGGGTTAACAAATATTAAGTAAAAATAACAACAAAATATTGCTGGGAGATCTGCAAGAAGACTCAGGTGCAGTGCAAAGGGAAAACCTAAAACTGAGAATGGGGCTAACACTGAGAATAACTATGTCATACCTAATAATAAGATATTGCTAGTAGAATTTCAGTTATTAATTCAAGTTTCATAATTGTTGGTTCAAGGATTCTCATTTGCTTTTTGTCCTAGAAAGTGATCAAGCTTATCACTTATTTCCTTGAATGCATCAGCATAATTAATGTTGAATTCATGGGTGATAACTCTTGGATTTGTCGATTTTCTATCTTGTCTTCTCATATTAGAACTTGCTCTTTTTGGATGGATTCCAAAGGATGTATATTTAAAATTGTAGAAGGGACCCGAGGACTACAACAGTGTTACCTTTGGTTCTTTCTAGAACCTAGAGGAATTAATAAATCCAGAACATTTTAATCACACTGGAGATTTGGATAATACAAATACTCCCCACTCTGTGAGATCAAGTTCATTTCCAATTCACATTATTCTGAGACTATAATCTCTTATGATTCTTCTTCAAACCACATTTGTTTACAAACTTTCCCCTCCTTGTCAGATTCTGAACATTTTTTTTTTTTCTCCCTGGTTCCAGCTTTTTGGAGAAAGCTGCACTTAGCTACTCAACCCTTCAGCTAACTTTTGAGGGGTTGGAAGAACCTTTTGGGAAACATGGCCCCCAAATCCAGATTTAACTGGCTTTTCTTCCTGTCCTGAATTTTAGCCCCATACTTCCTCACTGTTTCAGTAGGCACTTCTATTTCATAGTAGTTTGCATGTCAGTCCTAATTTCCTAGTATATAAATGCTGGTCTAAATGTAATTTTACTCATTTCTGAGATTTTGGGTGGGGTTAGGCTTGTTGTCACAGACTGACTTTCCATGTGCGTTGCTTTTCTCGTGAATTGTCTGTTTAGGCATTCTTACTCACGGTAAATTTAGGGTATGTATTTTGTCAAGAGTATCACTAAAATGATGCACCCTTCTCTGTGTATCATATCTGAAGGCACATAATGTCGTGTTGATAGTATCATTTCTGATGATGTTAACTTTGATCATTTGGTTAAAGCACTGACTGTCAAGTTTCTTCACGGTAAAGTTATTATTTTCATCATTGGATTTAATAAAAAACTTTGGGGGAGAGATATTGAGGCATTGAAGATAACTTCTTTCTCTTCAAATATCTGCTCATTAATATTAGCACCCATCCTTGGATCTGGCTTACGGCAATTACTGCTGTGGGATTTGCCTACTGGTGATTTACTAGTTTCCTCTTTCCACATTTAATAAATAAAATCATTCTTTTTCTTCTTTCCTACTTGTTTATCTAATTCTTTATTTAAATCAGCATAGACTAATTATTTTATTCTATGGTTTAAAATTCAAAACTCTCATTATTTATATTATTGCTAAAATTCTGTTTGTCACATTTCTTTTTATTTGCTGTCATTATACTTGTTCTCCTTTACACTCTATATGTATAGATAATATAAATTATCTATAAATCTTTAATTCTTTTTATTTGTTTAAAACTTCTTTCTTGAATGTTGTTTGTTCTCTTTTTACCTTCTGTCATTTTTTAAATTTCTCACTTTTTAGCTGAGGTATGTTTGATGTATGCCATTCTTTTATAGTTTATATTTCAATTTATTTCTTTTAATTATTTTGTAACATGTAGCTGCAGTTTTCAGCTCCATGGTGGCCACATTGTTCGGGCATGTCTTTTTTGTTGTTGGTTGAGCTATTATATGGTTCTTTTTGTTCTTTTGTGTTGTCTTTGCATAGGTTAGTTCATATTTCTTTACTGTTGCTCCTAGTAATTAGGTTGGTTTCATGGACCACTAAGAGGATATTTCTGTGTGGGAGGCAGAGACTGGCCAGATCATCTTGCAAAGATTCAGGACTCAATGGTTCCACAAATGATCGTTAATGAGAACTCTCACGTTATAGTCTATTTTATGTCCCCAAAGCTAAGTTGTTTCAGAAAGCACTTCTGCCTACTATCACATTGACTTGCAGAGCCCCAAATCTTAGCTTTCTCAAATGACACTTTTCTGTATTTAACATTTTTTTTAATCTATCCTTCAATTTTAACAGTTATTTTTCTGGTATGTAATTCTATGTTGAGCCATTTTTCAAATTAATATTTTTCATATATTATCTGCTACTTCTATTATGGTTATTTTGGTCATTTATTAATTTCTCTTATTTGTATGTGGTCTGTCCTTTCCATCAAACTGCTCTTAAGGGGTTCTCTTTGTCTCTTGCATTAGCCATTACTCTATAATGTATTTATGTGTGGTTTTCTTTTTTATTCTTCCTATATTGTATATGCATTATCCCTGGATCTGTAGATTCATGCTCTTCACCAGTCCTGGAAAATTATCACAATTGATATCACCTGTGTTTTTTATTTCCTTATTCTGGTAGTCTAATAATACATGTGTTAAATGTTTTATTCTATTTTCCATATTGCTAAATGTTTCTTTCATATTTCCCTATATGATGATCTCTCTTTACTGATTCCGTATATACACAAATACACACACACGCACAGAGCTACTTTACTCATGCCACCAAAGAATTATGACTAACTGAGCAACTCAGGTACTTGTGAAGGGCAAATGAAATATGGAATGGGTAGTGGAAGAAGGTAGTTATAAATATCAGACACAAGCACCTGACCAGTTATAGAAATAAGGACTGATAGTTATAAATGTTTCTTTCTTATCTTGATATGAATTTGATTACATACATTAATAAAATATTTTTGCTTTCTTGCCCTTCATTTGCTTATCTCTCTGAATAAAATATCTTAACAATACTTAATCCTACTTCTTAGTATTTAAGTTATAAGATATTATAGACCAAGTATAAATCAGCTTGAGAAAAGTGAACATCATTTCATGACAAAAAGGCATCTTGTAGCCTTTTGTGAGGAAAGAGTTAGTGTGTTTTCAGTTATAGGGAAGATAGTTTTATCATATTAGGGTCAACTATAATTTTAATAATGACTTTATTTCAAGACTAAGTATAGTAAAAGATGTGCGTGGATGCCAAGTCTACAAGAGGTGGCTTTGTAATGTTTCTACTACGCTAGGGTGAACTGCATTGCTCTGAATTCCCTTTCTTGTGCATTTCGGTTAAGGGTGGGCCACAAGGGAGATTTCTGGGAGATTTGGATGGTGATAGGAAGAAAGAGGACATTTTGTTGCAATGTTCTTTCTGGTCTGCTGCCTTACCATGTTGGCATGGAGCAGTAGTACCTGGTTCTGCAATTTCTCTCTTTCCCTATATCCTCCTTTAGCTTCTCTAACTACTGAAACAGGTAGGAGTGTGTGTTGGAGTGGGTGGGGAGGGGGCGTGTGTTTAACTTCATGATCAGAAGGCAACAGATTCTACCAGATACCCTTTTCACCAATGTCAGAGGCAATACGAGCAGACATGGGTTTCAGTCCTTTCTCATGGAGGGTTTTAGTTCATCATTATGGAGTTTTAGCTTGTATTTTTCAAATTCCATCCTGCTGGTGATCTTCCCCTCCTGATTTTTCTCCTGTGGCCTGTGAACTTCGGGTTCCATCACTGGACACAGACATGGCCTTAAGAAGACCATTTAGCCAGTCCCTGCAATTGTGTAGGTCAATTCCTTATATAAAGTTCACATTAAAATGACCAAACTCGAGAGGACTTCCACAAAAGCTGAGAATTTTTGTTCATCGAAATAAACAGAGTGTAAAATAATATTCGTGGGATAAAATACTGTACAGCTACTATTGACCCCATTGAAATTAATAAGTAATTTTAAGAACAATAGTAACTAAATGAATGAATAACATTTTCCCTTCAAATTACTTATTAAGTCAAAGGGGTACAATAATTATGTATTAGCAAAAGCTAGCAGACACTAGATTCAATCAAGCAATAAAAGATTCTTATTTTATCATAAGAATATTTTATCACTCTCATTTATTTTGAAGTTCAGACTTTTCCAAATTTAGCCAATGGGAGTCCCTTTAAGTTTGTTCCTAGGTCTCTTAATTATATTTCTTTCATTCTTTGTGGAATTTATTTTGTAGCAAAGCAAGATATTCAAGATATTCTAGGGTTATCTTGTACTTTCTTTGCCTTCCTCCTAGAATCAGTCATTTTCCTAAGTTCTTTTGTTCTTTTAAGTAGAGAACGGTATTCAGAAACCCAATGTCTGGGGATTAGCTGTGCTTATTGTCCCTGGGTTGTGTTTACTTCCAGGACTATTCAGAGAGCGTGAAATAGAGGTATAGATGTTGGGTTGGTGCAAAAGTTATTGAAGTTTTGGTTATTACTTTTAATGGCAAAAACCGCAATTATTTTTGCAGCCAACTTAATATATGCCTATAAATATGTGCATATATTAATGTATTATACGCAGTTATATCATGTATTATATCATGTTTATGCAGACACCTATAATTCCCATTCAATACCACTTCATCTTCTAAATTGTTATTTTTCTCTACTTTGGCTGAATAACTGTAAAGTACTGCATAGATATTAAGATAGTAACCTGATTCAGTGATGTTGATTCATGGCTACTGTTGGGCAATCCTAAATTAGCATGATCTTCTGTTTTCGCATTTTCTGATTTTTGTAACTCACATAAAGTTCAGCTGATTCAACTAAATTTTTTCCATCAGAAATCTATCAATATCTTTTCTTGAACAAAATAAGAAAGCACTTCATATTTTACAAATATGATAGATTTCATGGCCTATTTAACTTTGGTTTAATGAGAAATTTGATTCAAAATATAAATAAAAACAGTTCCTGTGATTAGGTAATTCTTGCTCAACCATACTTCATACTTCTGAGTATACCTTTCAAAACCAGCGGGCCTCCAAAATAAATAGTAATTGGGTTTTTTTTTTTTGAAATGGAGTCTTGCTCTTTTGCACAGACTGGAATGCGGTGGCACAATCTTGACTCGCTACAACTTCTGCCTCCTGGGTTCAAGGGATTCTCCTGCCACAACCTCCAGAGTACTGCAGGCATATGCTTGGCTAATTTTTGCATTTTTAGTAGAGAGGGGTTTTCACCATGTTGGCCAGTCTGGTCTTGAACTCCTGACCTTAAGTGATCCACTTGCCTCTGCCTCCCAATGTGCTGGGATTACAGGCGTGAGCCACTGCACCCAGCAGTAATTGGATTTTTACAATTTCCCATGACAACATTATTTAAATGTACGTGTTATTATTGCTCATAAAACCTTGTGGCTTAATACAAAATGACTTATTATAATGGCTCATGTGACTGTTGGCTGTGGCTGTTGAACTGATCTATGCTATACTGGACTGAGCAGTTCTGCTAATCTCAAAGAGACTTGCTCACACATCTGTGGGTTGGTCGGGGGTGGTCAGTGATCTAAGCTAGACTTAGATGGGTTCCATGTGTCTCTCATCATATGGCAATGACATAATTAAGTGGGAAGCAAAACCACAAAAAGGATCTTAAGGCCTAAGCTCAGTATGAACATACCATCCTTTCTGTTTCATTTCATTAACCAGATTAAGTTCATATGGCCATACACAAATGAATGGGCAAGAAACTATACTCAATTCCTGTAGGAAAAAACAAAACTGCAAAGTCATATTGCAAAGAGGTGAATACAGAAAGAGAAGAAGGATAGAGACAATAATTTCACCTAAGAACTTACTGTAGACTCCTGGTGCACATAATTGTCATCACTAAGGACCAACTTAGGGATACAAAATTCCAGGTGTTTCATATGTAAACATGAAGAAGGGTTAATCTAAGGATATAACTCCACTTAAAAGTGGAGAAGAGTTCATCTAAGAATATAACTACCACACTGCTTGTCGCACTTCCTTACTTAAGCTCCTTATTGCTTCTTGAATTCTGCAGATGTGCGTTGAGTCCAGGGCCTTTGCTATTACTGTTCTCACCATCTAGAACATTTTCACCATATATATATATATATATATATTCAGAAACCCAATGTCTGGGGATTAGCTGTGCTTATTGCCCCTGGGTTGCGTTTCCTTACAGGACTGTTCAGAGATATATATCCCCGTGGCTCACTATGTCTCCTCTGTAGGTCTCTGCTCAATTGTCACCTTATCAAAAAGATTCTTCCTGACTGCCTGACCTAAAATAGCAGTATATCTCCAAGCTATCACCCACTTTCCTTCAATCACCCTTTATTTTCCACCATAGCACTTGGCTCGTTATGTATATTTTGCTTAAATTTAGTTTATCCTTATTAAAATGAAAGCTTTAAGAGAGCAAGGGCTTTTATGTTTTATTTACTATTGAGACCTTGGTATCTAGAGTAGTGCTGGACATTTAATATGTGCCCAATAAATATAAGTTAGTAATGAATAAATTGAAATATTTATATAGAGTTAATTTTTTAATTGAGAAAAAATTATTGCAATGCTATAACAAATTACAAAGTTTAACTGTGTATCAGGATTATATTTGCTTGCAAGTTGTAGAGTCATGCTCCCTCTTCCACAAAGGAGATTAAACAGTATGTAGGTGTATCTATTTTTCTTTTCTTGTTTTTTAGAGATGGAGTCTTGCTCTGTCGCCCAGGCTGGAGTGCAGTGATGCATCCCCGCCCACTGCAAGCTCTGCCTCCCGGGTTCACGCCGTTCTCCTGCCTCAGCCTCCTGCGTAGCTGAGACTACAGGCACCCGCCACCACGCCTGGCTAATTTTTTGTATTTTTAGTAGAGACAGGGTTTCACCGTGTTAGCCAGGATGGTCTCGATCTGCTGACCTCGTGATCTGCCTGCCTTGGCCTCCCAAAGTGCTGGGATTACAAGCATGAGCCACTGTGCCCACCCATCTATTTTTCTTATAAAAAGAAATCCATATTTTATCAGTTCAGGGCTACTGTTGTAGCTCTACACCACCACTGTGGCCTCAAGGTCTTATTTTTCATCTCTACCGTATTTAATCCTGATTCATTTTCTCAATTTTGCATCCTGTTTTAAAATAACTAATGCAGCTCTAACCATCATTTCTGATTTCCAGGTAGGAAGAATAAAAAAGAGAAAAAGAAACAAAATTATGTGTTGGGTGAATCAAGTTATTTTTTAAGGCACTTGCCTAAAAATACCTTCTTCCATTTCCTATTAGTGTTAATGGCCAGACTTACAAAGTAGCCATTGCTAACTCCTCTTACTACTTCAAACAAGTTAGAGGTCTATTAATGTAAAAGAAACTCTGCTATTGTATGTTTGCTTTTATTCATTGGCATTGTGTATGTGGTAATTTGGAATTTTGCTCAGACCAGATTTTACATAAAAAAGGAATGCATTTACCTTTTGTTGTCAAAAAAAAAAAAAAAAACAGTTTTATTATTTTTTTCTGATGGGTTTAAAAAAACACAAGAATAAAAATTTGACTCAAAGTAAGTCATTTGTTGTCAGAAGTAGTTGACGAATACCAATAGCATTATATTCACATACTATTCTTCAAAACTTTGTTATAAAATTAGTTTTATAAATTATGTGATTTTTCATTTATCTCAATTGAATAAGCTTTGGCAAATGTAGAAAGAAGTTTAACATGTGAAAGTTTTGTGAACATTAATGTTAGGTAATGTAATTACTCGAAAGTTATATTTAGTCATTTTAAAGATTTGTTTTCTCAAATCGTTATTCAGCAGAAATGCTATGTGACTTTCACACCTCTCCAGTTAAAATTGATTCTCTTAGCTGAACAGAGTCCTGAATCAAGATGTTATTCTAGTATAAAAATTATGTAACAAACAAAACATAATTCCCTGGTTGTTAATACTTATTCCTGGTGATTCACTCTGAATCTTCTAGAATGCCCCGTAGTGCTTATTTACAACTATGACGATAAAGAAGAGGTTCTCTGCACATCTATAAAATTGCCCTCTAAAAGATAGCCTCATCTGTCTGGAGATAGAAATCTTTAAATCATACAACTAATGATGTGGTACCGTTGCTTCCAAGGGAGTTTGGTAGTGGCAAAATGAATGCAGCACTCACCTGCCACTTACCTTTTTCTTGCTAAGTTTCCACAAGGCGCTGTCTTGTGTTTTACTCAGTAATTGCCTGAAAAGAAATTTCAGGCCTTCTTCCAGGAAATACCTTATTTCACCCCTCCCTTATTTCCACAAATAAGAGTATAAGTTAAGCCAAGCTCAATTAGAATGAAAATCAGAACAAAATATTTTTTTCTTTTCTTTTTTTTTTTTTGTTTTTTGTTTTTTGCAATAAAGAATTTCTAAGTCCTTTTCAGCAGAGTTCACTGAACTCTTGTATTTGTTCATTGATGGCCATACAGGGTAAGATAATGGTGATCCAAGGATATCTAAGAATGTAATTTCAAGTTCAGATTTTGGGCTAGGGATTTGAGACAGCCCACACATAAATTGAAGACACACAGCAGCTCAGCCTCCACAGCATCTTGGCCTCCACAGCAGCTCAGCCTCCTCTACTTCTTTCCCTGTTTTCATTCTTCCCTTCTGCCCTGCCAGGTCACGAGGTCTTCTTACTTTTACTTTCACTTTCCCAGACCTCCTACACAACTTTTCCTTGGCTCCCCTCATAGTTCCACCCAGTCTTCAACATCAGGCCTGCCCAGTACAGTCCTTGTGTAAACCCAAAACTTTTTTGGGTTTACATTTTTATTCACTGCCTATTATATATTTGATTCCTACAAGGGCTATGTCCTGATAACTCCTAAGTTAGAAGAGGTATACCCTGAACACCAAGGCTACTTTTCTTGTATACATCCTGGTAGATTAAAATGGCTTTGAATAGATACTTAAACTTTCCCAAAACAAACAAACCAAATAAACAAACAAAACACAACATCTCAGACCACACTGCAGCCCCAGATGGCTATGTAACTATATATATATTTCCAGGCCATTACCAGTTCAAAAGGCCTTTTCTAACCCCAGGAAATATAAGTCTCTGATATTTGTTTCCATAGCACCCTGCAGTTAGCTTTTTCTAACCTATCATCCTTTGTTTAAAATGTCTGTATTAGGAACTTTATAGTAGTTTGTATATATGTGACTCAAGGAAAGAAGAACTCAGTACCCTCTACATCTGTGTTCAGAGAACCACTACTTTTTGTGGTCAATCATTACACATAAGGCTTGGAAATAGAAACCAGTTCAGAGGGCTGTTTCTCCCATTCATTTCTACAACTTACTTCCATATCAACTTAAAGGAAGAATTAGTGATACTTGAGGATAATATTTAGGGAATGCAGAATTTTGGGCGAAAAGTAGATAGAACGTAGGAGAGAGGAGTGCCTGTTACAAAGCTGAGGCTGAAGTCCTTGAAACTGGCTCTAAATTGATGATTATAAAAGCTACTGTTAAAGTGTACAGGAAGATTTATTATAATATTGTCTTTTGTGTATGTGGTTGAATAATTCCTAGATAAAAAACTTTTAAAACAAAAAAAAGTTAAAAAGATGAGTGAGAACCCAAAGGAATTAACTTATGACTGACAGTGTAAGAATGGAAGTCTAGAATTTTCCGGGTACATAGATATATGCTCAATTAGCAGATTTGGTAACATGCCCCCATGCTATCAAAACAGGGTCAAAATAATCTAGGAGGAAAGGCATAATGAGAGGCTGATAGGCAAAGAGGGGGCATGGACTGCCAACCAATACCAATAGCTGCCTTTTATAAGGTATTTTAAATCAGCCATATAAATTAATGGGCCTCTGATTTGACTCTATTAATAAAAGAAATAGGAGAACTTAAAATTATTGATGGGAAAGGGGAGCAGGCACAACAGATAAATATTGTATGAAACCTCTTGGAGATAAACAAAAACATGCAGCCAAATTTATATGGCAAAGACTGATACCAAGGAATATTCTTCATAAATTACCCCCTCATCTGTGGGATACTTAGGGAGCAATGTGTGTAAACTTTGAGACCTCAGACAATCTGCTAGAACAGTAGTTACAGAGATAAAGTTTTTCTCATACTCCTCAAGAAAGGGAGCTATTTGAAAAATATATGTTTGAAAAACAGATCCCCTTTCCTTCGAACTTCTATAGTATAAAAAGGTCAACTTCAAGGGGGTGGAGAGAAAGAAACTTCATCAGAAGCTGAAGTTTGTATTTCAAAAATGAACATATTTGAATTTTAAAACCAAAATCAGACTGTTCTAATAATATAAAATGATAACAATTTATTGAAGAATATTGGGTTCTCATTAAGACTTTCCACTACCCAGTGTGAAAATAGGTTTGTCATGCCTGGCTGAAGGCAGAATTTTGAGAAATAACACTTTTCCTTATTTATCTTTTGGGATAAGCTGCCTAAAGAAAATATTAAAAATGTAAATCTCTTTCATAATGGCAAAGCTATATCTGCCCTCCCCTCCAATATTTGCCTATGATGTAGCACAATGAGTAATTAACATGCATTTGTAGAATAAGTGAATGAACAAATAAATTAATGAATTAGCTCACTGTTTAGTAGTTCATTGTACAGCAAGCAGAAAATTATGATACAATATGATTAATTTTATGAAAGAAGTAGATAATATATCTCAGTTTTGAAAGTTCAAAGAAACGTCACTTGAATAAGTGTCATCTAAACAGAGTTAAAAGATGATTACGGCTTGCCAGGAAGTTGGGAAGATATTTTGGGGCATTATTGATAATTGTCCTGGAATCCTTAAGATAGAAACTATTTTTATAATAATAGTAAGATGCATTTTCCTTTTTATTTCTCATTCCTTTGAGAGTGCACTGTGGAGTTATACAGGGGCTACGGTACATGTTATATCATAACATTAATTCCAATAATTTTTTACTAAAACATAAAATCATTTCAAAAATACGTCACTATGTTATATTTCTTATTTAAATTTTTTTTTTTACTTTAGAAAACATGGAAATTTCTTTAAGTACGTATGATTTATGATACATTATAGAATGTTTATAATTGCTATTTTAATTAATTAACATTTAAGGCCCAGTGCGGTGGCTCACGCCTGTAATTCCAGCACTTTGGGGGGTCGAGGTAGGCGGATCAAATGAGGTCAGGAGTTCGAGACCAGCCTGGCCAACATGGTGAAACCCAGATTCTACTAAAAATACAAAAATTAGCTGGGCATGGTGGTGTTCACCTGTAATCCCAGCTACTCGGGAGGCTGAGGCAAGAGAATCCCCTGAACCCAGGAGGCAGAGATTGCAGTGAGCCAAGATCGCGCCATGGCACTCCTAGGTGAGAAGAGTGAAAATCTGTCTCAACAAACAAAACACATTTAAAATTTATCTGTTTTACTTTGTAATGTTACAAAAATCCACTGATATTATCCACATACTCAAAAGTTCTCTGAAGTAACCAAGAACATTT
Organism: Macaca nemestrina; assembly: GCF_043159975.1. Taxonomy (NCBI): domain Eukaryota; kingdom Metazoa; phylum Chordata; class Mammalia; order Primates; family Cercopithecidae; genus Macaca; species Macaca nemestrina. The sequence goes on from NC_092129.1 coordinate 82,502,348, forward strand.
CAAAAGTATAATTAGTTTCTGAGATCAAAAACTTTGGGAACCAATGGACTGGGTTATGATATGGTAACATCTCCCAAAATCTCAGTGGCTTAACACAACAAAAATTTACATCTCACTTAACATTCTGTGCTATTCATAGGTAAGCAAATTTGGCCAGTCAGGAAACAAAGCTATGGAGTAAGCTCCATCTCAGATGTTGCTGTTTGCTAGGCTAAAGTGTAGCCTGAGATCTGTAGGGTCTTATTAGGCAATAGAGTACTTGACCTAGAATTAAAACACACCAGGTTTCTCAAGTCAAAATGACTACATTTAGCCATGTGGCCACATCTAATCACAAGAAGGGAGAAAAAGTACAAACTAAACTTGTACCCAGAAGGGGGGCGGTCAGAAATATTAAGAGAAGAATGTTAATGACTACCACAGGATAAACTCCAAAGAGAAACTAAAGTTTTTCTATTAAATAAGGATAAATTAAATTAAAGGATAAATTAATACTAAGGTGAAAATATTTTAAAAAAATAAAAAATAGAAGTTATGTCTATAAAAATGGTAAAGGAGTTTCCAAAAGCCTGTCATGTCACAAAAATAGCAAATAAACTGGTAAGAAAAATATGATAATCAACTATTTCAGAATTCTGGAAAGTAATGAAAAGTTTACAGCATCCAAAAGAATGACTAGTCAAAATCTAGATTATTATAAATAGTGATGTTATTTTTAGTTCTGACAGTAACCACTAAGGAAATAACTTAGAATATACATAGTAAAAAAAATAAGGAGATCAAAAGTGTGCCTGGAAAATATTTAACATAAAAGAACATAGTAATGTAGGAATTGAGGAATAAAACAATATAGCATACGTGGAAGACAAAAAGCAAAATGGCAGAAGTAGGTCTTTCTTTATCAGTAATCACATAAACTATAAACGGTTTTAGTTGCCCAATTAAAAGAAAGATATTAGAACAGATTTAAAAAGGAAAAATCTAGTTCAACTGTATGCTGCCTGTGAGAGACTTACGTTAGATCCAAAGACAAAAATAGGTTGAAAGTAACAAGATGGTACTAGAATGCAGGCAAACAGCTACCAAATGAATGGTGGAATGGCTATCCTAATATCAGACCAAATAACTTTAAGACAAAAATTGTTACAAAAGACAAAGAAGAACATTATATGATGATAAAAGGTCTAATCCATCTAGAATATACATAAATTTAAAAATTATTGGCACTTAACAACAGGACTCAAGACCTATGAAGCAAAAATGTATAAAACTGAGTGGAGAAATAGTCAACAATGATAGAGACTTCGATAACCCACTTGGAATAATGGATCAAGCGACTGGAGAAAATAGAAACAAGGAAATAGAAGACTTGAACAACACTTGAAACCAACCAGACCAAACACAAATATTAACAAGTCAAACCAATAATAGTAGAATGCACATTATTTTCAGAGACACATGGAACATTTTCCAGGCTAGATTATAAAACAAATCTTATTAAATCTAAAAGATTAAAATCACATGAGGTATCTTCTCTGACCAAAGTGGAATAAAATTACTAATCAATAGTAGAGGGAGAAATGGACAATAGAAAACATATGTGGAAATTAAGCGATGCACTTTTAACCAACATGGTCAAAGAAAATTCAAAAGGGATGCTGTAAAATACTATGGGACAAATGAAAACAAAAATGCAATATACCAAATGGCATAGGATATTATAAAAGCAATAGTCAGAGGAAAATTTATAGTTGGAAATGTCTACGTTTAATAAAAAAGAACAAAAAAATCTCAAATTATCAATCTAACCTCCCACTTTAAGGACTTAGAAAAAATAAGCGTAAATGAAACCAAAAGCATCAGAAAGAAGGAAATAATTAAGGTTAGAGAGGAGATAAATTGAGTAGTGAACAGAAAAACAGAGAACAAATAACACCAAAAGTTGGGGTTTTGTCTCCCAAAACATCAACATTTTCAAACTGTTAGCTAGACTGACCAAGAAAAAAACAAAGACTCAAATTACCAAAATCAGTAATGCAAATCACGACACTGCTACAGACCTTACAGAAATAAAAAAAGGATTTTAAGAAAATATGATGAAAAATATGCACTCCAAAAAAATTAAATAACCTAGATGAAATGAAAAGAAAAATCCTAGAGATACATAAACCACAAACATGAACTGAAGAAGAAATAGAATGTATTGTCTGAGTAGTCCTGTAACAGAGAGACTGAATTAATAATAATACTAATAATAATAAAACAACTTCCAGCAAAGTAAAGCTCAGGACCAAATACGTTCTGGTGAGTTTTACCTGGTAAATTCTATGAAACATTTAATGAATTAACATCAATTCTTCTAAAACTCTTTTTAAAAAATAGAAGAGCTATCTTTCCTAATTTCTTCTATAAAGTCCATTTTCTCTTGATACCAAAGACAAATACATCACAAGAAAAGAAAACTACAGACCATATACTTTATGAGTATAAATTAAAAAAAATTCAACAAATATGAGAAAACTATATTTATCAGCATTAAAAGGATTATACACCATAACCAAATGGAATTTATCTCAGAAATGGAAGGATAGTTCAACATATAAAAATAAATCAATTTAATACATTATAATGTGGTATTAATCCACACTCTTACAAAAAAAGAACAAAAAAGCACAAACATTTAAAGTGATATAGGAAAATATTTGACAAAATCCAACATTTTTAATGATAAAACATTCAACAATCTAGGACTAGAAAAGAACTTTCTCAAAACTATAAAGTACAGCTATAAAAATTCATAACTAAGATTCTACATAATGGTGAAGGATTGAAGATTTTCTCCTAAGATCAAGAACAAGGAAAGAATGTTTGTTCTTTTTGTTTTATTCCTCAACGTTGTAGTGGAAGATCTAGTCAGGGATATTGGGTAAGAAGAACTAGAAGGCATCAAAATTGGAAAGAGAGAGACGGAAAACTACATTCACAGATGGCGTCGTCTTATATATAAAAATCTTAAAAACTGTTAGAGTTAATAAATTCAGAAGAGTTATAGGATAATTCCAATATAAAAATCATTTCTATAAATTAATGAACAATCTGAAAATAAAATTAAAACAATTCTACTTACAAAAGTATCAAATAAAGAAAATACTAGTAAATTTAACCAAGAACATGCAAAACTTACCCCCTAAAAACTATGAAATATTGTTGAAAAAAATTTTGAAATATCTAAATAAATAAAAATTCCTCTGCAGTTTATAAGTTGAAGGTCTTAATGTCATTTGTATGGCAAAAATCTCCAAATTAATTTATGGATTCAGTGTAAGTCCCATCAAAATTTCAGCTGCATATTTTTTTCAGAAATGGACAAGCTGATCTTAAAATTCATATAGAATTGCCGGAATTCCAAATAAGCCAAAATAATCTTGAAAATTAAAACCAAAGTTGGAGGACTCAAATATTCTGATTTTAAAACTTACTACACAGCTGCAGTAATAAAAACGATGCAATGCTGGCATATTGATAGGTACATAGATCAATGGAATAAAGTTGAAAGTCCAGAAATAAATCCAGACTTTTATTTTCAATAAGGGTCCCAAGACTATTAAATGTGGCAGGAATGATCTAACAGTCTAGCAAAGGGTGCTGGGACAACTGAGTGACCACGGGTGAAATAATGAAATTGGAACCTTGTCTCACACTATATAAGAAAAAATTAATTCAAAATGTATCAAAGACCTAAATTTAATACCTGCAATTCTAAAACTCTTATAAGAAAACCAATAGGAGTAACATTTTATAACCAAGGATTTGCCAGTGGATTCTTAGATATAATGCTAAAAGCACAAGCTAAAAAAAATAGACAAACTGGACTTCATTAAAATTAAATACTTTGTTCATCAAAAGAAAAATCAATAAAGTTAAAAGATAACCCACGGAATATGGGAAGATATTTGTAAATCATATATTTAATAAGCGCATAGTATCCAGATTATATAAAGAATACTCACAATTCAACAACAAAAAGACATCCCAATTTAAAAGTGAGCAAAGGCTTTACTAGACAATTTTCCAAAAAAGCATACCTTTGGCCAGTAAGTAGGTGAAAAGATGCTCAATATTATTAGCTATTAGGGAAATGCAAACCAAAAACCACAAAGAAAACCACTTCACAACTACTAGTTTAGCTATAAAAGAAAGAAAAATAAGAGTTGGCATGGATGTGGAGAAATCTGAAGTCACATGGAATGCTGGTGGGAATGCAAAATGATGCAGCCATTCTAGAAAACAGTTTGTAGTTTCCTGAAAATGTTTAACATATAATTAATATATAACCCAGAAAGTCTGCCCAGATACCTACTGAAGAGAACTGAAAATAGGTGTTCAGACATTTATACGTCAATATGCATAGAAGTATAATTCAAAATTGCCAGAAAAAGTGGAAACACCTCTAAATGTCCATCTACTGCTGACAAATATAGAAACAGAGTGGTATATCCGTATAATGCAATATTAGCCAGCTATAAAAATTATAAAAACCTTATCCATGCTACCACATGGATGAGCCTTGAAACCATCATGGTAAGTGAAATAAGCCAGACACCAAAGGCCTCACATTGTTTAATTCCATTCATATAAAATGTCTAGAATAAGTCAATCCATAGAGACAGAAAGCAGATTGGTGGTTTCCATGGTTGGGGAATGATAGAATAGAAAGTGACTCTTTTTTGAGTATGAAGTTTCCTTCTCAGGTGATAAAATATTCTGTAATTAGATAGTTGTGATGGTTGCACTACATTGCAAATGTATGAAAGTCACTGAATTGTATACTTTAAAATGATGAAAATGGTGAATCATATAGGAATTTTATTTCAATTAAGCAAATATAAATAAATGTAAAAATAAAACTTTGTCTACTATAAAGTGATATATGAATATTCATTTTAGTGTTAGTCTAGTTTCAATGAATGTACTTCATTACAATATTTAACACAAGGGCAAGGAAAGCTCTAAAGGAAGATCGTGATGTCAATTTTAGACACAGATAATTAAATATTACATCAAATAATAAAGGGGCGCTGAGACTAGAGACAGATATGTGGAATATAGAAGCATATTGTTGAAAGCTGAATACATGGAATTGAAGGAAATTTCTCAGGTAAGGTGAAGAGAAATGGGCCTGTGACAAAGCCCTGAGGATATAAGCACTTTAGACGCAGGCAGTAGGAGAGTGGAAAACCATGAGTCTTATCATGAAAGCCAAAGAAAGATAATATTCCATGGAAAGAATAGATAGAATTACTGAAACTTGCCCATTTGTCTAGATAAGAAATACATTTTCATTGTGAAAGATTTAAGTAATATCGATCGTGTTCAGTTCACTTACACTCCTGGAACAGAAAGTATGGTCAGTGTGATTATTTATTTATATATTTATTTGATACAGGGTCTCACTCTGTTGCCCACGCTGAGTGCAGTGGTGTGATCACGGCTCATTGCAGCCTCAACATCCCCGGGTTCAAGTGCTTCTCCCACCTCAGTCTCCTGAGTAGCTGGGACTACAGGCACACGAAATGATGCCTGGATAATTTTTTGTGGAGACGGGGGTCTCTCTGTTGCCCAGGCTGGTCTTGAACACCCTGGCTCAAGTGATCCTTCCTCGTCAGCCTCCCAAAACGCTGAAACTACAGGCATGAGCCACCATGCCCGGCCAGCCTAACTTAAATAAAATCAATTTTCAAATTTCATTCCACTCAAAACTTACTAACTACCAAGTAGTAAACACTGTGCATGTGCGTGCGCGCGCGCGCACGCGCGCGCACACACACACACACACACACACACTTCACTTATGGTTTGATTCAGATTTCTGAAAGAACAGATGCAGTAACCAAGTACCAAGGTGAAGAAAATTTACAGAAGCATTAAATTATATTCACTGGCATAATGATTTTAAAGATGAGCTAAATTAACATGACTAGCAATTTTGACCAAATTTCAAGAGGATCACTTATAATGTATAATGGTGTATGTGTATGTGCATATGCGCATGTGTACAACCATTAAATAGTAGAACTTGAATATGAAACCAGGATTTGGGGAGCCTATGCCAAGGACAATTGTACGACATTTCCTATATTGATTCACAAATGGGAAGTTGTTTAAAGAAGACCGAGTGCTTCATGAACAAATGAAGGCTGGGGACATGTAGGAGTCAGCTCATCTGGCTTCACATTTCTTACCAATGGAAGTGAGTGGAACCTTTTTTTCTTTCAAGTTTTAATCCCAAGACTAAGGCAGCTGTTGTTAGGTGACAGGTAAGGAGCAATGTCTAAGCAACTGATGGGCTTGCCATTTCCAGTCAGTTCTGAAGAAGAGGGAATTGTGAGCTGAGCAGGACCCTGTGCTGTGTCCACTACAATATACCTTCCCAGGATTGGTCATTTTACTCTTCCTGCTGACGACAAAATAAATGAAGGAAAACACATCTACAGGTAGTCATGTGGAAGCTTCACTTCTGTGTTGCTTTTCCATGTTTAGTGTGGCAGTTACAAAACAAACTCTCCTCAGAAGGCTCTGGTTGAGAAGAAAACATTCGAAATTATTCTAACATTATTTATTATATTGTTCTAAAATTATATGCTCATACTTTAGAATTACTTGAACTGCCATGGATCTGTAATGGTGCGTCAAACTTTCTGATGACAATTGTGTTTTTATCAATTTTTCTTTTCATTTCTAATGGATTTTGCTTTATACATTTTTCATGAAATGTAATTTGTCAGCAAAAGGTTCATGATTGTTGCAGACTTTTGTGGATTTGTATCTTTTAATCAATATAAAACTACATTTTTCACTGCAATACATCCTCTTTACCTTCTTCTCTATTCTGTCTCATACTAATTTTGCCACACCAATTTTCTTTTAGCATTTGTTTGATAAATCTTTGCTTGTCATCTTACTTATTGCCTTTGAAATTTTTTTCTGTCTGGATTTTTTTTTTTTTAATAGAACTGGGAGTTGTTATTGTACACTACACGGTAAAGCAACTTTTGAAAGAAAGATTTATTATTCCATATATGGGCATATATTTTATGTTGTTCATTGTTTCTATACTCTTCTATTATGCTTTTAGGCATATTTGCAGTTTATATTTAGATCTGCATTTTGTTGTAAATGGCTATTTTTCGTTCTCAATTATTTTTTGCATGATTAGACTCTAAACGTAAATGCCATTAGGTATTTCCAGTTTTACCTTAAAGTTTAAAAATGCAAATATCACAATGAAAGTAAATTATTTCTTCAAATGGCATTTTAAAAATAGGTGTGTTTGGTCATTCTGCTCTTTAAATCTGTCCTCCAATTTTTGTTAATGTAGATTGTGGTTATAAATGTAATACTTTATTAACCAATTCTTTGTCTTTTTCATTGATTTGAAATTCTTCAGTACATTCAAAGATCATAAGATAATTAATTTTGGAGTTCATCTCAAAATATTTAGGGTCAAAATTATTTGGTGAAAATTGGATTTTGCTTTTATTGTTTTTATATAAGTCTTCAAGCAATTTATCCATAAAAGATACATGTTTCTTAAGTTCATGCTAATCTCAAGATATCTCACTATCTTTTGTTTTCACAGTCCAGCAACAGAATAACTGTCAATATATATATTTACAAAGTGTAATTATATATGTACAAAGTGCAAATATATGTATATATATCAAATACTATATGTGTTATAATTTCAAATGTTAACATTTACCTTTACATTCTTAAACATTTCAGGTATTTAATATTCTTATATATATTTAAGATTTTTAGACAAGGAAGAAAACAGTTGGATTTTGGTTTAGTTATCAATATAGTAAATTGTTTTCTTAAATGTTTATACTTTTTTCTTTAAGTTTAACAATTTCACCATGTCATTTATAGTTATAATTTAATATTCAACTATTTATAAACATAATATACAATTTCAAGGCCAATGTATTAGTAATTTTGACAATTTCATTAATTCATTTGCTTCAGCTCCATCTCTCCTTTAGAAATTACTTTTTATTTACTGATCATTTGAATATTTTCTCTTTAAATATTTTTCATATTTTACTACCTAAATATGATATTCATCAAGAAATTCATGTCTCCTGCAGAAGTTTTATCTTCTCTTAAATGTTTTCATTAGTTCTTCAAGGGTGATAACTAGATTTTTCTTCTACTTGCCTTTCCACATTTTAAATTGTTCCTTAGTCCTAAATGATATCACACTCTAAATTTTATTAGAAACCTGGTTAATATTGTCTTTTTATCTGTATATTGTTATACATCTATATCAAAAGGAAGCAGCTCCCCTGCTTCCTCCGGGTTTGAAATTTAATTTTTTTTAATGTATGTCATAAGTTATATTTTCTGAATATATCTTTAGGGAATGAGGTAGGACTTCCATTTAGTACATATTAATTGGCTAAAATATCACACTAACTTTTCTCAGAGAGAAACTTTGGAAGGTGAGCCAGATGTATTTTAAAATATTGAAAAGTCTTTGAATACAATTTGACAATTTATTATCAGGCGAAAATGTCAGTGAGGGCAGGGAACTGCTGAAGAATTCAGAGTTCAAGTAATTTTAACCCTGAAAATATTTGCAAAATCTGGGGAAATTAAGTCTATGTTCATATGACTTGAAGGGATATATGAAGAAAAAATAAAGCATATACAATTTAGTGTGTGATGTAATCCAGATATAAATCTGGTCGTCCCACATACATGCAAGATTAATCAAATAAATTACCTTGGTGCTGAGTTATGCAGGAGTTAAAAAAGGTCTCTGAGGAATTATAACTGAGATGACCTTTCCATAGAATTTTTTTATATATATAATTCATATTAGCTTTTGGCCAATAAAACTTCAGACGTTGATTTTAGTTTAAAGTGGTCCTGGGCCAATAGTTCCACTATGTTCATTTTGGCAACAAAGATAAATCCTATCTGGAGAATTGTACCTGAATCCTAGACGACGGAAATTCCCAGAAATTATGCTCTGAGTAAAATAAGCAACACATAGTTAGAAATCACTACTTTTGCAATGATTTAAGGCCCCATAAGCACAAAAAAGCAGATATGATAGGCAATTCATCAGTTCACGAAATGTCTTATGTTGGTATTAGCTCCAACAGTTAAAAACTAACATGAATCAATATATTTGAGGAAAAAATGAAAGTAAACTTTGAAAATGTTTACAGAGAAAAAGAAAAAATAACAGTAGATTTAAAAAAATTTGAATATTTAGAAATGGAAACTAATAAAGAAATTAAACATTCAAAAGAGAAACTTTTGTATCCAGTGATAGAGCTGATACTGTATAGACCCTCTGAAGATTAATAACTAGAAAATCAGACAATACTATCTGCAGATATCAAACATGAAAGAATGCAGGGCTATATTTATTTCCCAAGAGAAGTACTCAATTGGCGCCGATTATTCTCGTATTTTCCCTTAAGACACTCTCCGGATTGGCCAGAAAGGGTAATACAAGCAAAAAACCCCTCTGTATCACTAACTAAAGGAGATCGAGTTTGAAAATCGGGGTGGGTGAGCCAACTAGAATTGGTGGGAAAATAGTCAGAGAGGAGGAAGCTACACAGATAAAGAACTCTGTAAATTCATAAATGGTTACTTGAGTGTCTGGGTTAATAATCACTTGAAAATATATGTGGTGAAATTGCACAAGGCCAGGCGAAAATAAACCTATAGTGGGAAGAAAAGTAACAACCAAGCAACCAACCAATCAAACAAACAAACAAAAAACTGAAGAGCTATAAGCTAGAAATGTTTCCAGGATTTACACAGGGCTGAGGACTGTATGAGTTCCAAATTAGCAGAATGAAGAGATGCTGTTGACCAACATTAATTTAGTTAGGATAGACTTTGAAAGTGCTATTGTGTCTTAGTAGTCCTAGAGCAAACTGTAGCTTATGCACACTCTAACTACACTGAAAAATGAGCCTCTTATTGATCAAATTGATCTGCAAGCCACTTAAATGCCTTACAATATATACTCTATGGTCATTAAAATAAGACAACAAAATTCAAACAGTCCGTAATGTAATACACCTATGTTCAATATCAAATAAAAAAGTCCTACACATAATAATCAGGAAAATGTGACTCAAAGATAAGAGAATCATCAAATCATAGAAAAAAATCAGATAAAATTGGTATAAAATAACTTTAAAACATCTATTGAAAATGTACTCAAAGATTAAAAGAAATACAAATATAAGAAAAAAGGAAAGGAAAAATTTGAAGAGAATTAAATGGGAATGATAGTTGAAATAATCTGAAATGAAAATACATTGTATGGTTTGTCAGAAGATAGAAGGTAGTGTGAGAAAGGATCATAGAGGCATTGCAGTATAAATCATCCAAACTGAAACATGGAGAGAAAAGAAAATGAAAAAGAAATTAGCAGGGACTTAGAGTCTTGTTGGAATATATCAAAGTGTATAGGATTAATGTTACTGAATTCCAAGAAAAGAGGAGGTACAGAAGAGATAGCCAAGAATATAATAGTTGAAATATTTCCAAATTTGAAGAAAACTTTAAGCCACAGATTCAAGAACCTCAGTGCTGCCCAAAAATAATGAATGTAGTGAAAACCACACCAACACGCCTTATAAAGGTATTATAATCAAATTGCTAAAAACTAGTTATAAAGATAAAATCTTTAAAGTCATCGGAGAAGAAAGATACATTATTATTATTATTATTATTATTATTATTATTATTATTACTAACTAGGCTTGTATAGGGCAGCAGAAAGAAAAGGAGGGAAGGCCGGGCGCAGTGGCTCATGCCTGTAATCCCAGCTCTTTGGGAGGCCTAGGCACGTGAATCACCTGAGGTCAGAAGTTCGAGACCAGCCTAGCCAACATGGTGAAACCCTGTCTGTATCAAAAATGCAAAAATTAGCCTACGGGCATGGTGGCAGTCACCTGTAATCCCAGCTATTCGGGAGGCTGAGGCAGGAGAATCGCTTGAACCTGGGAGGTAAAGATTGCAGTGAGCTGAGAAGGCGCCACTGCATTCCAGCCTGAGCGACAAGAGCAAAACTCTGACTCAAAAAAAAAAAAAAAAAAAAAAAAAAAAAAAAAAAAAAAGAAAGAAAAGGAGGGAGATAATGGATAGCACAACTTTCCTTTTCCTAGACCTTTATTATGGTAGTTTGTGTTGACTTGGTCAGGTTGAGTTGAGTTTGATGTTTGTTGTTGCTATAATTACTCTCAGTGCACCAGAAGCTTTAAATTCTTCTAGTAGTATCTTTATTACCTAAACATGTGTGATGGAATTCAGCTTTCAGTTTCTATTTTGAGATATAGAGAGTTGTAAAGAGCATCACTCTCCCTTTTGCAATGAGAAACACATTTGTATATACTACAAAATAACAACTTTTCTTGATCCCATCAAAGTGCTGAGGTCCTGGGCAAACAATTACCAAATATCAGGATAGAGATAGATGCCTGTATGGAGATGCCAGACCTAAGCATTTGACTGCCTTGGAGAAATGTCAATGAATGTAATATTCATGACATTGGCACTAAGAAGATTCAGCTAGTTATTAATAACAAATTACTAAAAATCAAGTAGGGACTAGTGTGAAAGTATGAAGTCCCAATAGGTGGCAGACATATGGGATTTACACCCCTAGTAGACTTTTCTTCCATGAACTTTACCAGGTGAGCCACCTGGGACAAAGTCCACTGTAGCTGGGGAAGAGAAACAGGAAAAGGAAATTCTTAGGGCTGTGGCAGAAATAAGTACTAGGCTCAGCAATATACCTGGATGAGAGGTAGAAAGATTTGTAAAGGCACCATCCCAAGACACACACACACTACCTGCTTAAGAGTGAGACTTAATCAGAAAGTCAGAGAATATCAACAGACTTCCCCGACAACCATGCTAAATAAGGATGAAGTAAACATTAATGGTAGAATGCAACTTTTATGCAATGAAAAGCATAAAGCCAAGCAGGGACTGGACGTTAAGAAAAATTCTCTGCAAATTTTGCTCCACCATAAATAAAGATATTACTAGAAGAATTTAAAGAATTGTAGATCCCATAATTCCCATGTGTTGTGGGAGGGACCCAGTGGCAGGTAATTGAATCATGAAAGTGATTTCCCCTGTACTGTTCTTGTGGTAGTGAATAAGTCTTACCAGATCTGAAGGTTTGATAAGAGGAAACCCCTTTTGCTTGGCTCTCATTCTCTCTTGTCTGCTGCTGTAAGAGGTGGCTTTCATCTTCCACCATGATTGTGAAGAAAAAAAAGTACCCAGTCTTGGGTATGTCTTTATCAGCAGCATGAACACAGACTAATACAATAGGATTACCAAGGGTATGGGTATCAGCGTGCAGAGATAATTGAGAACAATTTTAGAGACTGCCTTTCTCAGAACAGAGGAAGGAAACAGTAAAGTGAAGAGTATATACCCATGAACTAGGATTTAGAGAATGAGAAAAATCAGTGGATCTAGAAGTTGGCTGGTTCTTGAAAAATATTAATTAGATTGATCAATTTGAAGCTGGATTTACCAAGAATAAAAGAGTTATTAAAGAATATATTGAGAACAAGGATAGAAATATACGTACAGATTCTACTCATATTAAAAGAGTAATAGAATAGTATGTAACAATGCTAATAAATATTACAACTTAGATAATATGGACAAATTCCTTGAGTGACACAACTTCTAATACTGACCCAAGGAGAAATAGAAAATTCAAAAAAATCTTTGTAGGCTCTCTAGTGTATTGTCTTCTTCCATTCCTGATATTATTCATTTGTATCTTTCTTTTATTACTTGTTCATTTTTCATTGGCTGATTGGCTGGAGGTTTATAATTTCTATTGATTCTTTTTTGTTTATACAGAGTCTCACTCTGTCACCCAGGCTGGAGTGCAGTCGTGTGGTCTCAGCTCACTGCCACCTCTGCCTTCCGGGTTCAAATGATTTTCCCGCTTCAGCCTCCCAAGTGGTTGGGACTAAGGCACATGTCATCATATCCAGCTAATTTTTGTATTTTTAGTAGAGACGGGGTTTCACCACGTTGGCCAGGCTGGTCTCAAACTCCTGACCTCATGATCCACTGACGACGGCCTCCCAATATGCTGGGATTACAGGCGTGAGTCACTGTGCCTGACCTGATTCTTCCAAAGTGAGATATTTTTATTCCACTGATTTTCTTTGTTTCCTATGCTTTATTTTATTAATTTTTCTTTTTATCATTAATTGTATCCTTCTATTTTTTTTTTCCAGATCTAACTTGTTCTTCTATTTCAGTTTCTTAAGTTAGAGAATTGGCACTTGGCTCCTACTCCCTATTTGAAATCATTGTTATTTGTCTTTTCAAGATCAGATCTGAAGGAGCATCTTCATGTTGGGATGTGCTATTCTCCTGGCAAAAACAACATGCAAAAGGCTTAGTGGAAATATAAAATGGCTTTTAAAGCACCTGCTTTATCTCTGTCCACCTTGCAGTTTCGAAAGTAAATTGCATAGTCAAGCTCTACATCAGTAGGACAGGGAACTATATGTTTCACATAGGAGGTGCTCTAAGTCAAATGAATGTGGGTATGTATATAAGTCTTTAAAGGAGGGAGGAAATACCTCTTCTGACAAAAATGAAACTTTTGATGATGTCACCATTTTATTTTATTTATTTTTATTATTATACTTTAAGTTCTAGGGTACATGTGCACAACGTCCAGGTTTGTTACATATGTATACATGTGCCATGTTGATATGCTGCACCCATCAACTCGTCATTTACATCAGCTATAACTCCCAGTGCCATCCCTCCCCGCTCCCCCCTCCCCACAATAGGCCCCAGTGTGTGATGTTCCCCTTCCCGTGTCCAAGTGATCTTATTGTTCAGTTCCCACCTATGAGTGAGAACTTGTGGTGTTTGGTTTTCTGTTCTTGCCATAGTTTGCTGAGAATGATGGTTTCCAGCTGCATCCATGTCCCTACAAAGGACACGAACTCATCCTTTTTTATGGCTGCGTAGTATTCCATAGTGTATATGTGCCACATTTTCTTAATCCAGTCTGCATTGATGGACATTTGGGTTGATTCCAAGTCTTTGCTATTGTGAATAGTGCTGCAATAAACATACGTGTGCATGTATCTTTATAGCAGCATGATTTATAATCTTTTGGGTATATACCCAGTAATGGGATGGCTGGGTCATATGGTATTTCTAGTTCTAGATCCCTGAGGAATCACCACACTGTTTTCTACAATGGTTGAACTAGTTTACAGTCCCACCAACAGTGTAAAAGTGTTCCTATTCTCCACATCCTCTCCAGCACCTGTTGTTTCCTGACTTTTTAATGATTGCCATTCTAACTGGTGTGAGATGGTATCTCATTGTGGTTTTGATTTGCATTTCTCTGATGGCAAGTGATGATGAGCATTTTTTCATGTGTCTGTTGGCTGTATGAATGTCTTCTTTTGAGAAATGTCTGTTCATATCCTTTGCCCACTTTTTGATGGGGTTGTTTGCTTTTTTCTTGTAAATTTGTTTGGGTTCTTTATAAGTTCTGGATATTAGCCCTTTGTCAGATGAGTAGATTGCAAAAATTTTCTCCCCTTCTGTAGGTTGTCTGTTCACTCTGATGGTAGTTTCTTTTGCTGGATGTCATCATTTTATTAAAACTGCTTTCATCATTTTGAGAACACAATTTTAGAAACAATGGGAGCATTTAAATGTCCTTTTCTCTAAATTTTCTGCATACTTTGTCACTATTGACTATTTTCTTCTATTCTAAACTTTCCATCTCCTTGTCTGATTTTTCAATTATTCCTAAGACTAATGCTTCAGTCATATCTCCATATTTTCTCAGAAAATTGAACTCTTTTTTTTTTTTTTTTTTTTTTTTTGAGTTGGAGTCTCGCTCAGTCACCCAGGCTGAAGTGCAGTGGCGCGATCTCGGCTCACTGCAAGCTCCGCCTCCCGGGTTCACGCCATTCTCCTGCCTCAGCCTCCTGAGTAGCTGGGACTATAGGCGCCCACTGCCACACCCGGGTAATTTTTTGCATTTTTAGTAGAGACGGGGTTTCACCGTGTTAGCCAGGATGGTCTCAATCTCCTGACCTCGTGATCCGCCCGCCTCGTCCTCCCAAAGGAACTCTATTTTTTAAAATCTCGTTATGCGTTTTCTCTCACATTCCACACATAGTAGATCTCTTCTTTTTTTTTTTTTCCTGAATTTAGAACATATTTTAAAATAATTAAATTTTTCTACTTTTAAAATAATACATATTTAATAAAGAGTTCTTGAAAATTAGAAAAGGGCACAAACACACATACCCACAAAACATAAATGCATGCAAAACATGTTTTCTATTATCTTCCTTTATTAATATTCTTTGTTCTATACATTACTAAGGTTTGACTCACTGGAAGCTTTTTTTCTTTTTTAATATATATGGGTCTTTTAATTAAAAACCTCATACTATGTAGCTTGTTTCTTCACACATATAAAATCATTTTCATGTAAATATGGTATTTGTCAAATATGATCTTGAATGTCTTTGTATCATTCCATTTCAATATATTTTTATAATTATCAACTTACACTTAGGCATTATGTGATTTCTTGTTTTTATGTTGTTATAAATGACACTGCAGTATACATGATTTTTTAACATATCCATGCTCATATGCATGTCCTTACTATCTTTATACATATTTTTATTATTGTAATTAATTTTAAGGTACATTTGTAAATATAGACATATTTTTGAAAGTTGTAGCCAATTTCCATTAAGAAGAATGTAATAGTTTACCCTAACAGCACATGCTGATTTCCATTTTATTTCCTTGACAAAGCCAGATATTTCTTTTTGCTTTAGTAATCTAAGAGATAAAGTTTAATATAAAATTTTATTGTGTGTTTATTTTATAACAATGATGGTTAACATTTTTCCATATATAATTGCACATTTGCAATTATGAATGAGTTTTTTAAGTTCATTGTTAACTGGGCTACTTTTCCTTATATATGTAATACTTATAAGTGTAAAAATAATTTTTCATATCCAGTTTTTGAATTACAAAAGTGACAGAAACTTACTGGAAATGTCCAAATACACTAAGCTATTTAAAATTATATCAGTAGTGTAGATTTCATGCAAAATTGGACAGAGTAAGCCTGAATCTCTGGGACTTCCTCCCCTAATGAAATATAAGAAAAAATGGTTGAAAAAATTTTCATTGGTGACACCTACCCCCCCCACCCCCCAAAATGAATAATTTTATATGAAAACTTTGCCGGGCGCGGTGGCTCAAGCCTGTAATCCCAGCACTTTGGGAGACCGAGACGGGCGGATCACGAGGTCAGGAGATCGAGACCATCCTGGCTAACACGGTGAAACCCCGTCTCTACTAAAAAAATACAAAAAACTAGCCGGGCCTGGTGGCGGACGCCTGTAGTCCTAGCTACTCCGGAGGCTGAGGCAGGAGAATGGCGTGGACCCGGGAGGCGGAGCTTGCAGTGAGCTGAGATCCGGCCACTGCACTCCAGCCTGGGCGACAGAGCAAGACTCCGTCTCAAAAAAAAAAAAAAAAAGAAAACTTTAAAAACTGGGAGGCTAATTGTGATCAGCATCAGGACTTGAATTCCTGCTCCTTCCTTTCTTCCAAAATTCTTCAATGAAATAAGCTATATCAACAGAATTGTGAGCATTTCCTCTAATGTGAATGGCTAGCAGAAGAGACAGAAGTCAAGAAAATCATGTTGAGAACAGAAAAACAAAAAACCTTTAGAAACTCTGAGAAGACATGGAATAGGCTGATAAAGGTTGCCACAGTTCAGTGATCTTCACTAAATTTGAGGAAAGCACCAAAGTCCATATGTATGAAATATATTCTTTCCTGAGTCAAGTACAGGCTGGGATTGATTATTGATTATTAAGTAAAAATCTTAGGAGAGAAAACAAAGCCCAGATATGCAAGGAATGCATGAATTACCATAAAATTCACTTTAAACCTTCACATTAAGACCCATATAAAGTGTGCTTAAATTCAAGAATGTGTTGGATGATGTAAAATGGTGAAATATATGGATAATTTAGAAAGTAGTATAGAAAAGTAATGAAATAAACAATTGCCAAGACATTTCCCAAATATAATGAAACACAGAAATTTACAGCTACTGGGTATTAAATGAACACCAAAGAAGCCCATGATATAAAACAATAATTCAGTAACAAAATAGCAAGCCACAGAATGGGAGAAACATTTGCAATGTATATATCTTACAAGGGAAATATATACAGAACATGCAATAAAACATCAATGAAAAGACAAAATATTTTAACAGACATGTCACAAAAGAAGATATGCATAAGGCAGATAAAGCAGTTGAAAAAAAATATCATCTGAACAAATGCAAATTGAAACAACAGTGAATGTTCTGCTAAAAATGTAGGAAGCTGGAAAGGGCATTTTTCCCAAAGTTACAAAATCATGAAGATATCTAAATGACCTACAAAATTACAACTTTTCTTGAACCCATCATAAAGCTGAGCTTTTAGGATATCTGGTAACCTAAAATAGAAGAAAACAAAGGAGGCTACACAGTGATATGGGATATAATTGATTGCTTATCTTGGACAGAATGCCTGATATTGTACAAAACTGAGAATGTCTTTTCCTGTTCACCACCTTACTGTCCCCATCCTAAAGACAAAGTAACATGAATGGATTTTGAAGCCTCTGGTCTTCTAAGCTGCGACCATAACAATCACAATGCCAAACCTTGATCTAATCATAACTGCAGTTGACTCTTGAACAAAAGGAGTTTGAACTGTGTGAGTCCACTTATACGTGAAGTTTCTTCTGCTTTTCCTACCCCTAACACAGTAAGACAAATTCTTCTTTTTCTTCTTCCTCATCAGCCTACTCAATTGAAGACAACGTGGATGAAGACCTTTTTGATGATCCACTTCCACTTAATGCATAGGAAATAATAAACATATGTTCTCTTCCATACGATTATCTTAATAAGATTTTCCTTACTCTAGCTTACTTTATTATAAGAATATGGTATGTAATACAGTGAACATACAAAAAAAGTGTTAATATACTGTTTATGTGATTGGTAAGGCTTCTGATTAACAGTAGACTAGTTAAGTAGTCAAAATTTTAGGGAATCAAGAGTTGTATGTGGATTTTTCACTTTGTAGGGGTTCAGTGCTGCCAAACTTTGCATTGCTCAATACTGATAATCTGTATATTCACTCAATCCCCTGCATGCTGAAGAGCTAGCAAAAGATGAGTTCTAAACATTTCCAGGCCTAAGAAGGGTAGTACGGACCACAGTCTAAACAAGATGTCTGGGTTTGGACAAGAATAATAATAATAATAGAACAACAAAATTACAAGACATGGAAAAAAAGGAAGGAAAAAAACAACAAAATGTCAACAGGCAAATCAATCAACAGAACCAGATACAAATATGAAACTTTTCTAATGTTTTCTAATATTCCTTGACAAAAAGTTTTTGCCAAGGCAAAACTTTGCCATTAGCAAAAAGTTTTTGCTAATATTCCTTGCCAAAAAGTTTTTGTAGACATTAAGGTGGGAATAATAGACATTGAGGACTGTAAGAGGAGGAGTACAGAAGAGGGCAAGGGTTGAATACTATATAATGGATACTGTGCTCACTACCTGGGTAATGGGTTCCATAGCACCCCAAACCTCAGTGTCATGAAATACAGCCTTGCAACAAACTTGTTCATGTACCCATGAATCTAATAGAAAACTTGGGGGAAAAAGAAAAAGGTGTTTTTTAATTTTTTAAACATTTTGGTATTTTTCAAATGTCTGATTTAATTTCTATTGAATTAAAACATTGCTTGGTATCAAAACTTTTATGTTTACTAGGATATGTTTAATGACAGAGCACATGGTCTTTGTGATTGTTCCACATGTACTAGAAAGAAATGTGTATGCTGCTGTTTGTAGCACTACAAATCAATTAGGTCAATTTATTTGATTATGTTGTTCAAGTATTATATAACTTTAATAACTTTCTGCCTTCGTGTTTTTTCAATCACTCACAGAGAAATGTAGAAACATTCAATTGTCTTCCAAATTTTTTAATGTTTTTCTGTTACGTTTTTGCTCTTGGTATATCTGAGCTCTGTTATTAGGCGCATATATGCATATATATATATATAAAGACTATGTCTTTCTGTTGAGTTGTCTTTTTATCATTATAAATGTCTGGTTAAAGTAATTCTGTAGAAGTCTTGTTTTTCTGACATTAATATAATTATACTAGCTTACTTATGTTGTGCATACTTCTTTTTTTTTTTTTTTTTTTTTTTTTGAGATGGAGTCTCCCTCTATCACTCAGGCTGGAATGCAGTGGCACAGCCTCGACACCTGGGTTCATATCATTCTCCTGCCTTAGCCCCCTGAGTAGCTGGGACTACAGGCGCCCACCATCATGCCTGGCTAATTTTTTGTGATTTTAGTAGAGATGGGGTTTCACTGTGTTAGCCAGGATGGTCTCGATCTCCTGACCTTGGGATCCGCCCGCCTCAGCCTCCCAAAGTGCTGGGATTACCCAGCGTGAGCCACCGTGCCTGGCCTGTTGTACATACATTTTTAACTTGTGCCTTTATATTTAAAGTGTTTTCTTCTAGACAATATAAAATGGAATCGTTTCTTATTTTTTAATACAGAATGATAAACTCTGCGTTTTAGTTGGAACATTTAGGCTAGGGGTCAGGAAGTTTTTTTCTCTGCAGAGACCGATAGTAAATATTTTAGGCTTTGCAGACTGTATGTTCTCTCCTGCAACTATTTAATCTGCTATTGTAAAACTCAGGCAGCCATACATAATACATTTAAAAATTAGTGTGGCTGTATTCCAATCAAACTGCAAGTCACCCAATTTTGAGTATCATATAATTTCCAGATTTTAAAATATTGTTATTCTTTTTATTTTCATCGACAGCCAATGTAAAAATTATTTCTAGATCATGAACTATACAAAAAGAAAGAGCAGATGAGTTTGGCCTGCAGGCTATAGTTTCACAAACCCTGGTTTTGACCATTATATATCTTGACTTACCATTATGATTGGTTTAAGATTTACCAACATTCCATTTCTTTTCTACTTGTTTCATTTGTTCTCTGATTTTTCCCTCTTTTACTATTTTTTGCTTGATTATTATTTACTACCTTGTTTAGTTTATTTTATTATTAAACTTTCTGCTTTGTTCTTTTTACTGGTTGACCTATATTTCAGAATACCACTGAGAATATTCAACTTAAAGTTTCTGAAGTCTGTATTCTGATAAACCCATAATACTTCCTACAAAAAAATAAAATATTGTAATGTGATACTTTTATCTTCCTTTCAAAAATGTTACTTCTATACATGTTATCAACTATATATGACAAAAGTTTTGCTTAAATGGCCAACAATAACCTAATAAATTTTTATTGGAAAAAGGAATTTTATATTCACTAATGTTTACATTTCCCATTTCTTTTGGTAGATCTACTTTTTTTTGCAATCATTTTCTCTCTGCTGATGGAAATATCATTTAGTTTTGTTTCTTTGTATCTGTTTTGGACTTGTTTTAAAGAAATGAGATTTATTTTAACTTAATTTATGAAAGATATTTTTACTGGCTATAGAATCCTATATTTTTCTCCCCACATTTAGAAAACATAATTTCATTTTCTGATGAAAGCCAGCATTAATTCTTACCTTTATTTTATAGCATGTAATATTTCCTTTTCATTTTGGCTGCTTTAAAATTTTTCTGTGGCTGTTTTTCAGCAATTTGATACTACAGTTCTTGTGGTTTCCTTTTTGTTAGCCCTGTTTGGTTTTTATTAATTCTTTTGCATCTGTGGATTTTTTATTATAAAAATGTAAAAATTGGAGATAATATTTTTCTAAATATTCTTTGTTTGGCCACTTTATACTGCTCTTTTATAATTTTATTTACATGTGACATACACCAATTTAGCTTAGTCTTACAAGCACTGTTGTTCTGTTCATTATTTTAGTCTTGTGAAAAATTTTACATTGTATTTTTGAGCTCCAGAAAATGAGCTTTTGATATTTTGTTTTATGGTTTTTATATTTTCCATTTCAAAATTCAATATATTTATATTTTTCTTAAAACATGTCTTTTTAAATAGCAGTTTTGGTCTGCATATTTTTAATTTCTGGGTCTTTCTGCCATAACTTAACTATTGATCATATTTTTCCAGCTTCTTTGCATGTCCAGTGATTTTTTTTATTGGATTCTG
This sequence comes from Macaca nemestrina, assembly GCF_043159975.1. Lineage (NCBI taxonomy): Eukaryota > Metazoa > Chordata > Mammalia > Primates > Cercopithecidae > Macaca > Macaca nemestrina. Next base: position 82,523,690 of record NC_092129.1, read on the forward strand.
GTCTTTATGAACTTTATATTTACTGCTGAATTTTTTTTTTTTCCTATTGCAAAACATGTTTAGCCTTGTTCTTGCAGGTTGTATCATGGATCAGCTTGATTCTGCTTTTGTTTTTAAATTCTGTTGGAGCAGGTCTTTGTAGCTAGACACATTGTTATTGTATATCCCTTTTGAGGTCTTTGTTACACATCTGTGTTTTCCCAAATCATTCTATATTGACAGAACTTGAACATTCTGCAGCTCCGGCTGAGATCTTCCAATTGCTCACATACCTCCTTGGTTTTACTTTGCTTAGCCTCATGAAGTTTCACTTTATGTATTTGCAATTTACTATTTATTGTTATACTCAATGGAGACCAAATTTCTGAGAGTTCTTTCTCTTTGTAGCTCCTTACTCTCCAGTACTCTGCCACACAAGTTGCCCTTACTTAACGTCCTGGAATTCCTGTTTCAATTGTCTCAACTCGGTAAGACTGTCATTCTCTGCCAGAGTTCTCCTACCACCACAGTCCAAGATGTTTATTCAGGTGTAAAATTAGGGAAATACAGGGTTCAACTTGTTTCTCTTTTCTCAGAAAACAGGGTTTTGTGCTACCTGTTATGTGTTCTCTGAAAACAACCATTACATACTTTTCTTTTTCATTAGAATCTAATTTTCAAGTGGGAGCGCAGGCCCACTCCTGGTTACTTAACTGTAACTGGATATGAAATTTGGTACTATTATTTTAAAAATATGACTTTTTATTTTTACTACAAGAGAATACTTAACTGTAGGAGATACACACTTCACTCAGAATACTTAAGACGAACATTTAAAAAAATTAAAAATTTTTAAGAAAATGGCATGGATACTGTCCTAGTTCATTTGGTGCTGTTATAACAGAATACCTGAGACTGTGTAATTCATTAAGGAAAGAGGTTAGTTCAGGTCATGAATCTACAGGCTAAGAATTCAAGACTGGGGTAGCTTCATCTGACAGATTCTGTTGAGGGTCTAATCCTTCATAGCATGGTAGAAAAACAGAAGGGGCAATTTCGAAAACACTTGTGAAAAACACAAAACATGAGGAGGAGTGGCATTGCTTTATAACAATCCATTCTCATGGTAATTAATTTCATTTCTCGAGAAATGAGAACTCACTCACTCCTACAAGATTGCTTTAATCCTTTCATAAGGGCAGATCCCTCATGAACCAAAGGCCTTTTAAAGTTCCCACCAAATCTCATCATTATATGGGCAATTAAATTTCACATGAGTTTTGGCAGAGATGAACCAAAATGAAACCATAGCAGATATAGAATGTACTTTATTATCATTATTATGACCTTACTGTACTTCATCTATGATAACAGAAGTAATGATACAGTGGTGACTATAGCTCACTTGATTCTTATGCTGTAATTGGCACAATTTTTAAGCTGTTTTATACCCTACCTCCTGAGTTTTGATGAATCCACATTTCCTGGCCTTTTGCTTTGTGTTTTGAGAAGCTGCTGGGGAATGTAGATTATTTGTTTGCTGGCACTGAGATGGGATGTTCCTAGTTTCTGGATCCCATGTACTTGACATTTTACAGAAATAGCGCAAAGATTCTTTTAAATTGCTTGTTAAAAGTCCTCTTCCCTTTACTAAGCACTGCTACATACACACAAGCTTATTTTTGCATTTCTTTTGCAGTGGGGATTTTAGAGATAAGTTAAATGCTTGGGATTATATGACTATCCTAAAATAAAAATCTTCTACAGACTTGTTAAAAGATCGAATCAATAAATTCCCAGAAAATATAAGCTTTAGGAATATGATTAGAAGCAAATCTACGTAACAATCCAAGTCGGCAAATAGTGTCCACAATTTATGTCACTTATCACATAAAGAATAATGGGCAACATGGCATTTCATAGAGGAAAGTACAGTCCAATAGAAATTAACAAAATACAAATTAAAGAATTTTAAGAAACAATTGTATTTCTATTCAACTACAAAACCAAACAAAATGTAAATACAACATATTGGCTTTTAGGGTACATGCAATTTACGTGTCTCTTATGGCACTTTAAATTTGCTATACTTTTTTTTCTAGAGTTAAATTGAACAATAAAAGATGGAACCAACAAACTATCTATATACTTTAAAACCTCATTTTCCCTTTAGGAATATTCTTCCAGAAAATTATACTTCAAGAAATAATCTTAAAGTAATTTAGGTAAAGCTTTTATGATCTCACTACTACTATAAAGTAGTGAGAAATCTACCAAATACCCAACAGTAGTATATTTGTGTAATGTGTACCCCATGTTTAAAGATGGAAATAGTTACAGGAAATGCTAATTAATGTGAGACAAAGTATTATGAACTCAATAATGCTAAATTGTGTGTGTGTGTGTATATATATATATATATATATATATATATATATATATATATATATATATACAAGGCTTGCGTTATATGTTGAAGACAATCAAATAATCCAGAATCACTATTCAGAAGGTCTATCAGTTTCTATAATTTTCTAATTTTAAAGCTTAATACTATTTTCTACTAATTTTAATATAAATAAACTCAAATGCAAAAAGCTCAAACTTCCTTCGAAACAAATTTTGCTTCTAATTGTTGTACATACATTTAAGCAAAATGACAAATATTTAAGTAACAGTTGCATTTTTCAAATTTGTCATTTTGAAATTTAAAAATATTTTTAAAAACAAAAAATAAAAATTGCATAAAAATTTAATGGAAAGAAGCAGGAGGTTATAAATCTTAAGAATCATCACACTGAGCTGCTGTGTAAGAGAATTACTGTGTTGTTTCAGAGACAATAGGCTTTCTCTTGCAATTACCATCATTTTCCCCAGTTTCTGATTATTTGCGAAACAATAACAATTTGGGCAGTAGTTAATTGTTTCTCTTCAAACATTTGACACATTCTTCATTACTTTTAGTGGATGTGAGTCTTTTACTAAACCACAATTATAATTAAGACTGATGAAATCATTAGGCTTGTTGTAACATTCAGTTTATCCAAATAGAGTTTGGCAACATTTTAAAGGTCTTCTGTCAGGTTCATTCAATGTTTAATTATTTGTTGTTGATGTTGAATTCCAGCATGATTGTTGTCATTTGTCATTATGCTCTATTGGAGTACGTCAACCAATTTTATTTATTATATTTCTGAGCCACTTATATTTAAAATAACAGCAAATACTATTTTAAGTGTTTATTCACTTCTCCCGTTATTAATATAGTGGATGCCAAGAAGTATTGTGATTCTATTCATTTTCTAATCAAATAAGTATTTAGCATTTGCTATGGACCAGTTTCAGTGAGAAAAATATTAAAATGAAACCTTGTTTTTGACCTCAAGTCTCTTACATTCTTTTTTTAATTTATTTTTTTAACTTTAAGTTCTGGGATATATGTGAGGAACATGCAGATTTGTTACATAGGTATGCACGTGTCATGGTGGTTTGCTGCACCTATCAACCCATCACCTACATTAGGTAATTCTCCTAATGTTGTCCCTCCCCTAGCCACATTCCCCGACAGGTCCCAGTGTGTGATGTTCTCCCTTCCCTGTCCATGTGTTCAACTCTCACTTATGAGTGAGAACATGTGGTGTTTGATTTTCTGTTCCTGTGTTAGTTCGCTGAGAATGATGGTTTCCAGCTTCATCCTTTTCCCTGCAAAAGATATAAACTCATCATTTTTTACAGCTGCATAGTATTCTGTGGTGTATACGTGCCACATTTTCTTTATCCAGTCTATCATTGATGGGTATTTGAGTTGGTTCCAAGTCTTTGCTTTTGAGAACAGTGCTGCAATAAACATATGTGTGCATGTGTCTTTATAGTAGAATGATTTATAATCCTTTAGGTATATATCCATTAATGGGATTGCTGGGTCAAATGGCATTTCTGGTTCTAGACCATTGAGGAATTTTCACATTGTCTTCCACAATGGTTGAACGAATTTACACTCCCACCAAAAGTGTAAAAGTGTTTCTATTTCTCCACATCCTCTCCAGCATCTGTTGTTTCCAGACTTTTTAATGATCGCCATTCTAACTGGCGTGAGTTGGTATCTCATTGTGGTTTTCATTTGCATCTCTCTAATAACCAGTGATGATGACCTTTTTTTCGTATGTTTGTTTGCCACACAAATGTCTTCTTTTGAGAAGTGTCTATTCATATTCTTTGCCCACTTTTTGATGGGGTTGGTTTTTTTTCTTGCAAATTTGTTTAAGTTCTTTGTAGATCCTAGATATTAGTCCTTTGTCAGATGGATAGATTGCAAAATTTTTCTCCCATTCTTTAGGTTGCCTGTTCACTCTGATGACAGTTTCTTTTGCTGTGCAGAAGCTCTTTAATTTAATTAGGTCTCATTTGTCTATTTTGGCTTTTGTTGCCATTTCTTTTGGTGTTTCAGTCATGGAGTATTTGCCCATGCCTATGTCCTGAATGGTATTGCCTAGATTTTCTTCTAGGGATTTTATGATTTTAGGTCTTATGTTTAAGTCTTTAATCCATCTTGAGTGAATTTTTGTATAAGGCGTAAGGAAGGGGTCCAGATTCAGTTTTCTCCATATAGCTAGTCAGTTTTCCCAACACCATTTATTAAATAGGGAATCCTTTCCCCATTGCTTTCTTTTGTGAGGTTTGTCAAAGATCAGATGGCTGTAGATGTGTGGTGTTATTTCTGAGGCTTCTATTCTGTTCCATTGGTTTATATATCTGTTTTGGTACCAGTTCCATGCTGTTTTGGTTACTGTAGCCTTGAGGTAGAGTTTGAAGTCAGGTAGTGTGATACCTCCAACTTTGTTCTTTTTTTCTTAGGATTGTAGATATGTTCTGTCAATACATAGTTTATTGAGAGTTTTTACCATGAAGGGGTGTTGAATTTTATCAAAGGTCATTTCTGCATCTATTGAGATAATCATGTGGTTTTTGTCATTGGTTCTGTTTATATGATGGATTACGTTTATTGATTTGCATATATTGAACGATCTTCGCATCCTAGGGATAGGGCCAACTTGATTGTGGTGGATAAGTTTTTTAATGTGCTGCTGAATTCAGTTTGCCAATATTTTTTTGAGGATTTTCGCATCGATATTCATCAGGGATATTGGCCTTAAATTTTCTTTTTCTGTTGTGTCTCCACCAGGTTTTGATATCAGGATGATGCTGACTTCACAAAATGAGTTAGAGAAGAGTCCCTCTTTTTCTATTGTTTGCAATAGTTTCAGAAGGAATGTTACTAGCTCTTCTTCGTACCTCTGGTAAAATTCAGCTGTGAATCCATCTGGTCCTGGGCTTTGTTTTGGTTGGTAGGCTATTAATTACTGCCTCAATTTCAGAACTTGTTATTGGCTATTCAGGGATTCAACTTCTTCCTGGTTTAGTCTTGGGAGGGTGTATGTGCCCAGGAATTTATCCATTTCTTCTAGATTTTCTAGTTTATTTGCATAAAGTTGTTTATAGCATTCTCTGATGGTAGTTTGTATTTCCGTGGGATCAGTGGTAATATCCCCACTGTCAATATTAGACAGATCAATGAGACAGAAAGTTAACAAGGATATTCAGGACTTGAACTCAGCTCTGGACCAAGTGGACCTAATAGTCATCTACAGAACTCTCCACCCCAAATCAACAGAATATACATTCTCAGTACCACATCACACTTATTCTAAAATTGACCACATAACTGGAAGTAAAACACTCCTCAGCAAATGCAAAAGAACGGAAATCATAACAAACAGTCTCTCAGACCACAGTGCAATCAAATTAGAGCTCAGGATTAAGAAACTCACTCGAAACCGCACTACTAGATGGAAACTGAACAACCTGCTCCTGAATGACTTAATTTGGTAAATAACCAAATTAAGGCAGAAATAAATACTTTCTTTGAAACCAATGAGAACAAAGACACAATGTACCAGAATCTCTGGGACACAGCTAATGCAGTGTTTAGAGGGAAATTTGTAGCACTAAATGCCCACAGGAGAAAGTGGTGAAGATCTAAAATCCGGATCCTAACATCACAATTAAAAGAACTGGAGAAGCAAGAGCAAACAAATTCAAAAGCTAGCAGAAGACAGGAAATAACTAAGATCAGAGCAGAACTGAAGGAGATAGAGACACAATAAACCCTTCAAAAAATTCAATGAATCCAGGAGCTGTTTTTTTTTTTATTTTTTTGAAAAGATTAGCAAAATAGACCGCTAGCCAGATTAATAAATAATAAAAGAGAGAAGAATCAAATAGACACAATAAAAATGATAAAGTCTCTGACATTCTAGTGCATTGATAACATGATGTACGCAATGTGCCATGTAAAACCTAGAGAAATCTGTTTAAATCCCAATCACGAAAATTATTTTTTCTCCTCTGACTTTTTATAGAATATGTTGAGAGAATAGATCAGAATTTTTTTTTACACAATTAAATGTTGCTTGGAATATCCAGTTTCATCTTATTATATTCATTCTGCTTTTGGTGAATCTTCAATGATTCCATAAAGTGGAAACTTGCTAGGCAATGTTTCTTTTCTCTTAAAGATATGTGGTAAGAAAACTGTTGGAGCTTTCACTTAAGACAGTCTCCTCCCTAACATACTTTCAGACACGCAGACTGGCAGATTTTATGTCAGCCATCCAGTTTCTGAGACTTAAATGCTGAAAAAACGTTGCCTATTTTGTTTGACATAAAAATTTAAAATGTTGCTAAACACACTAACAAACATTCTGTTTCACCAAAGCCTAGACTGTTTGGTGAATCAGAGTGATTATTGAATATTGCACTTCTCACTGGCATCCTCAGGCAATGTTTGGATCTTTAAATTTCACAAAAGGGATTATAGTCTGGGATAATATTCTTTAGTTTCATTTTAGTAGTATGTGATCGGTTTTAAGAATAAAATTAAAGACATAATTTAAAATAGTTGAAAATCTATTTGAAGGATTAATTCTTCCAAAGTACCCCCTTGATTAAAATAATTTTGGTACCTTACAGTTGTTTAAGACTTTTTTTCAAAGGCCCTTTCTAGAGAAATTAAATCATTTTATTACTAAATTTACAGAGACAACTTACAATAAATTTTTGTATAACTTGTTAGCATATGTTTATTTTAATACATAAGACAGTAATACAATCTAAACTTTAATGTGTGTCAGCTAAGATGTTGGTGTTCAACTGTGGTTACACCTTAAGATCACGTGGAGAAATTTTGAAAAGATATTGATGCATTTACATAATCATAGAACATTTAGGAATAAGGCCATTGTATGGGCATTTTCAAATTTCTCAGTTATTTCCAATGTGCAGTCAGGTTTGGAAACCTCTTTGGTGAGAGTAAACTATCCATAGTCAGTCTGCAGATGATCAGAAAGCAGCCTTGGTTTTAGACTGACTGTGGGATAAAGTACGATTTTAGGAAACAATGCCAATAAATACTATTAAAATTAAATTAATGTACATCAGCAACCTCAGCCATCATATCGCCTGGATCACTCCCCAGAGAGGAATACTGGTAAAATTAAGTTTGGTAGGGTATCAAGAAAAGATTGCTTTAACAAAATTGCCTTAAGAAAATTAAGGTACTTATTCAACTATTCTGTTGACCAGAGTACAGATGTTTAAAGGCTTCAAAAATACATTCATTAAAGAGTGGAGCAGCAACCTTTACATATTTGCAGTCATTTTTATCTACAACAAACTCTTATTCAGATACCAGAGATTTATACCCATGCTCTCGATAAAGTATAAATTCTACAAGAAGAGGGTATACAGTAAGTAACTATCCTATTAATATCTAATACTAAGTTCAAAAATTTTAGAACTGTTTAGTACTGGGTGATTAGTAACAATCTTTTATTTAAGAGTTATTCTTAGCAGTTCAATTATTTTTATATGCTCCCGAGCAAAATTAGTACCCTACACTATTTTCACCAGTATTTTAAATGGCCATTAGTGAAGATGAAATTGCAAGCTCTCTGGTTTATATAAATTATAGTAAAGGTTTTTGTGTTTGTTTTCCATTTTCTTGTCCTGTAAAGACCATAGCCCACAAAAGTAGTGGTTTGTAGAGATCATGGGTTTAGAAGGCAGACAGACCTGTGTTTTAATCATACTTAGCTATTTACTAGTTGTGTGATGTGTGACAAGGTCTACATGCTTCAGTTCAAGTTCAACAGTTGTAGTTGCTTCGTTAGAGTTGCCATTATTATTCCTCATTTTTTAACTAGCCCTTTAAATATCAGCAGACTTCAATGTTTATTAATTATTTTTGTCCCTTGCCACATTCTTCTTATTAAATTCATCTCATCTCAGATTCAGATGGTGTCTCCAAGTTGAAGATATGGCCATAGCCAGATCATGGCCTTGATGTTGGTATTAACATAAATATCAAATTAAATCCTAGAAACATCTATTTAAGTCTCCAAGAATCTTAAATTTCAATGTATCCAATATTAAATTTGCCACTGTTCCTCAAATTACACCTTCTCATATATTCCTACCTCAGTGAACAATATTTCTTATTTGACTTGAGTCAAACATTTGAAAAAGTCACCCGTATATATTCAACTTCATCCACCATATTCAATTAATCATGTCATGTTACTCTTTCACCTAACATGCCCTTGAGTCTTTGATTATATTCACTTGTACTCCATTCTCACTACTACTTTCTTAGTTTAGGTTAACTATTTCAGGTTAATTATTACAAATTTTTTTCTAAATGACTTTGCTACTTTGAGACATGCAAGTCTTCATGGTTTTGGCTCTGTAACCATAATTATCGACTCAAATACAGCACTTATTACACTTTTTTTGATCAACACTTTCTAATGTCTTTTCATGTAACTTCCTTTTAAGGTCTTTTGATCTAATAATCTAGTAATTTTTTTTTCTATGACTTAGCATTTTTGTCTAACCTGATTCTGTCATATTAAACTCTCTCGCCTGTATTCCTTTCTGCATGCTGCTTCAGGTCCACCTCCAAAAACACATTTTATGTGCACACATATAATCTCCAGATGAGACTCATTTGTTACAACTGAAATTTTGTTTTCCAGCTCTGTAAAGCTTAATGGGGTATTTATTACAGTTATCCTGTCCTTGTATCAGCATTGTATTAGATGTGTGGGAGACAGATAACTTTTTAAATTTTTTTTAGCTTCATTTGTCTCTGGATAAAGAGAAGACAAAACTGAATTTGGATACAAACTGATCACAGGATCCTGGATTTCAAGCCTGATGCCATAATTGAATGAGAATTTCAGGTCTTGAAATATGGGTGAGCATATTTTGCATGTAAGGGGATAAGTAGTTATGGCCAGAGGACAGAATGTTAGATTACAAATATTGCCACAACAGTTTGTGCCCCATCTCAAATCTCAAACAAAAGTGGCATCTAATTCTACATCTTTTGCATTTAGTTTGGCATTGGACTAATATGGTCACGTGTGCTATGAACCTAGGCCTCAAGAAGGTTTGGACCTTTCTTCTTTCTTCTTGAGACTCTGTAATGATGTGTGATTAAGCCCAGAGCATGTTCTCTGGGCTTAGAGAACATGTGGAACACAGATAAGTTATTTAGGTGGAGCAATGCTACCACCTGCTCCAACTAGCCAACCCCAGCTGTCCTGGGAGCTGAGAGTGGACTCATGAGTGGAGCCAAACAAGACAAGTAGAAGAATCATCCAGTTGAGTCAGACCAAGTTGCCAACCCACAGAAACATGAGCTAAATATACGGTTGCTGCTTTAAGTCACTAAATTTTAGGCGGTTTGGTGTGAAATAAACTTTGATGATCTGGGTAAAACACGTTGGATGCACTTTAAAACATCAAAATTGCAATGGACCTATTTTCTATCACTTATGATTCTAGAAAGTATATAGAGTATGTGAAACCACTTACTTCAAGATCACTAATAACCACTTTACTGGTTACTTGTCCTACCCTCAGCTTTCTCCTCCTTGAAATATTTTCTTTCTTGTCTTTTTAGACATTACATTTTATTGCTTCTTTCATCTAAATTATATGTTACTCATTCTCAGCCTCCTTTGCTGGTCCTTCATCTTCTCCAAATTCTAAATCCTCTTCTTTATCTCAAATCCTTCCCTGGGTAACTTCATTCAGTCTCATAATTTTGAATAACATATATATGCCAATAACTCTCCAAGTTATATACCCAGCCCTGACATTGCTTCTGATCTACATGTCTCTGTTTCAATATTTAACCGATACTCAAACTCCACATATCTGAAAATAAAATTTCATTCCTTCAAAACTTGCTCCACAGTCTTTTCCATCTTTATTAATGATAACTTAATTTTTTCAGTTTGAAAAATTTGGAGTCATCCTTAATCCTCCTCTCTTATTTTTATACCTGCATCTGATTCCTCAGGAAACTCTATTGGCTCTTTAACCAAAATTTTGACAGAAACAGGCCATTTCTCATTATCTCACCCCTACCTCTACCCTAGCTACCCTTTTAGTTGGAGCCTTCATCATCCTTTGCCAGGATTACTGATGTAGCCTCATAGTTCTTCTCCCTGATTCTAATCTTTCTTACTTTGAAGAGCAGCCAGTTGATGCTTTCAAAAGATAAGATCACCTCACTCCTCAGTTCCAACTTTTGAAATCATTGTCCATCTTACTCAGGGTAAAACCCATCTCACCCAGGATCAAAGCCTGATATTATGTGGTCCTCCGCGACTTCCCTGACTCATCTTGTTCTATTAATATTCTTGCCTCTCAAATCCAAGCACATTAACTTCATTGAGTGTTCTTCAAACAGGCAAGGCAAGCCTGTTCTTCAAACAGGCAAGGCAAGGCAAGCCTTTACAGGCAAGGCAAGGCAAGGCAAGGCAAGCCTTTACAGGCAAGGCAGGCAAGCACTTACTGCATTGAGTGTTCTTCAAACAGGCAAGGCAAGCCTTTACTGCAGCTACCACCTCTACCCCTAATTCTTTTCCCAGCAAACCTCTTGCTTAACTCTCTCACCTCCAACAAAGCTTTACTTTAATATCATCTCATTGCAGACTACATTGACAACACTTACTTAAATATGCAACCTTTTCAGTGCTCCTTTTCTTCCCTACTTTTTCATACTTTTGCTCCTAACCAGAATGTAAATTCCACAGAGACAGAGATCTTTGGTTCATAGAAGCATCATGTAACATAAAGCATTAGGTATTTATTTGTGGAAAATATAAATAAAATTTATTTAAAAGAGGTATCATTATATGTAGTGGTTTTTTTTTAATTAAACTTTATATTCTGGAGAGTTTGCATGGCTTTCAAAAATTATTTAAGTACTTTAATTAGTACAAATTTATTCAATGTTTATTGGAGCTAAGCTTCACGTTATTACATATAATACATGAATACAAAATCTTTAAAATGAGTGTGTGTATTAGAATAAGTTCAATAAGGAGATTTGATGGATCAGAGGGTATGAACACTTTAAAGTCACATATTTTTCCTAAATGCAAATGTAATTAATGCTCAATACTAATCTCATTTTAAAAAGTGAAAATTAAATTGTAGGTAAATTAATAAATGACAAGTGACTGTTTTATAATCTTTCCACAAAATAGTAAAACAAGAACAATCATATAACGTCAAAATATATTCCAGAATTTTGATTAAATTCTTCTGACATTTGCACTACATTGTGGGAAATAATGCCTGAATACAATTTATATGCTGCATAAAATAGGGAGCTGGATTAAAGTTAGAATTCTGTGTTTTCAGTAATTATTTTTATATGAATATATTTCAGAAATGAAATTGATCTAGAGGTAAATATTAATAAGATTAATGTTTAAAAACCTTTAAAATATATGATTATATAATGAATTCACTTTCTCAACATTTTGTGTTGGTTATTTTTTTCTCTAGGAATAAATGACATATGTTGAAGGATGAATAATTTAGTTTATTAATCAAAATAATAAAATATGTACTGCCTAAAAAATTCCCCTGACAATCTTGAAAATGCAGTCATAACTGGTCATTTCAGCTTTTTAAAAATTATAAGAAATACGCAAACTATTGCAGAATAAATATGAAAAAATATTTTTAACTGTTCTTATCTATAGTTTTGTTTAATGTACATTTTCTAGGAATTTTCTTTTTTATGGAAATTAAACAATTTTGTTCACATAGACCTTTCTTTTATTTTTTAAGGCAATGCTGAAAGGTGTTTATGTAACTATAGGACTTAGTTTTTCCTGACAACTTGATTCACACTGATTTCCTCCTTCCAAAACTTCTTTTGTAACTTTTGTCTGAATCATAAAGTTAGCAACTCTACATATTTTCTTTTTCAATATGGACTCCAAGCAAAATAGAGTTTGCAAAGGTTGTCTGAGATCTTCTTCACCTCTCCTTTTTATACACTATTCTTTCTTTGTAGCAAGTCTCTCAGAAACTCTAAAACATCTTTTCCATAAAATGTTTCAGCATGAATGTAAATATAAAAATATAATTTTTTTCCTCCAATCTTTGCCATATTAACTTTTCACTGACTTTTTGATAAAAGATTCTGTTGCTTAAAGGGAAAAAACAGTTATAAAAGTCTTTTAAGTGGGAATTATTCAGTGATCATAAAATGATCTTTTAATATCCCTGTTACTTCTCCATAAGTATGACTCCTTCCTGGATATAGAGGTTACCTTTCTTCAGATGGGAGTTTAAGTGTTATTTGTACAAGTCATATGTAAGTTCACAGAGGAAGAGAATGACTTTTTGCCTTTTATGCCTTTAGCACCATGCATGTCCATGTGTCTACAAATATACATACAAACAGACAAAAGATATTGATTTTGTTATTTCTATGGATTAGGAATATCAGAGGGAACATGTCCTCTAGTTTGGAGAAACATAATTATAGGTATGTCTTTATGTCCATATGACACAAAAGTACCGTTTAATATTTCTATAAAATATTTTATAAAATTGCCATAAAACACAATTATTGAAATAATATAATAGAAAACAAAAAATATGTAATATAAAATATTAAATATTTTATAATATAAACTATAATATACAATATTTAATTTTATAGAAAGAAGAATCTGAAATGAGAAAGATTGCTAAACTTCATATAAGTTTTTGCCAAAACAGTATTATTTTTTAAAAAGCATTCTCATACGCTTTCCATTGGTTTCTAAAATCTAGATTTATTTTGTTAAAACTCAGAGGGTTTGTGACTGCTTCAACCAATTAAGTATGGCAGGTTTGAGGCAAGGTGACTTCTCATAAAAGTTTCCACCTGAGTCACCTGGTATCTCACTCTAGAAAGAGTCAGCTTGCTGTATAATGTCAGTTTATTCTGAGACAGCATGCTAGTCAGCAGACTAGCTAAGCTCAGCCTTCTTTTTTTCTCCAGTCAGGTGAGTGAAGCCCTCTTGGATTGTTCAGACCGGCTCATCCACTAGCTTGAGTGTAACTATATGATCTCTGTCTGTGACATACGGAACAGAAGAATTGCTTAGCTGAGCCCTGCAATCACAAATTGATGATCCACAGAATCTATTGGAATGGCTATTTTTCTGAGTTGTTAGGTTTGTAATAGCTTTTAACATAGCGAAATAGAATTGTGACAAATTTGAAAATGAAAAACCTCAAGGAGTTTAAAGATATCTGATACATAAACTTCTTTAACCAAATCAAGCTGTGGAATACAAGCACACGTGAAACAGGCACAGATAGTATGAGATCCAAATTAAAGATAAGGCAACGGCTCTGAGAAAATAAATAAATAAATAAAGTATAACCGGGCGCGGTGGCTCACGCCTGTAATCCCAGCACTTTAGGAGGCTGAGGCAGGCGGATCACGAGGTCAGGAGATCGAGACCATCCCGGCTAACACGGTGAAACCCCGTCTCTACTAAAAATACAAAAATCAGCCGGGCGTGGCGGCGGGCGTCTGTAGTCCCAGCTACTCGGGAGGCTGAGGCAGGAGAATGGCGCGAACCCGGGAGGCGGAGCTTGCAGTGAGCTGAGATCGCGCCACTGCGCTCCAGCCTGGGCGGCAGAGCGAGACTCCGTGTCAAATAAATAAATAAATAAATAAATAAATAAATAAAATAAAAACATAAAAAAAAAACTAAAAAATAAGTATAAAGCAAATTATTACAAATGAGGTAATAAAAATAATAGATAATGTTAACGAGAATAAGAAGAGGCATTTTCGTGTTACATATAAATTTATTGCAAACCATCACCTTTCTGACCTAATTAATTCCCCTTATTCTCTCAGTTTTTCTTAGGTATATTTTTTAAAGAAAAATATGTAATAAAAATTGGCTGTATTGCTCACTTCCTAAAATCTAAAGTGAATACTGTATGTATGCACACATAATAGATTTTTTTAATATATATATACACACACACACACACACACACACACACAATATACTATTTAATTAAAAATGTAAGAATGTGCATACTGGTTATTTATTTACAATTTAGAAAGCTAAGTTGTACATTAAAGATAGAAAGATTCATTATAGTTCGTTATGGTTACCTAATAAAATGCAAATGCTGTAAACTTTCCTGGCTTGAAGGTAGTATTATCTTGAAAGAAAGTTTGATGTTGGAGGCAGAGGATTCCAGTACAATAGAGAAATAAGTTAACATACGAAAAGGAAAAGTGAAAAATAAAAGGTTTGGTAAACCAGTAAAATAAGGAGTTACATATTTTGGAATGAAAATGAATATTTGGAATGAAAATTTATTATAGAAAATTTGTCCACAAATGGAATGATTCAGATCTATACAATAAAGTTTCGTGAGAATTTCTGTAAAAGTTACAGATAAAATAAATATCAGAATGATAATTTTCTTGCTGCAAACCATCAAAAAACATCCACCACTGTAACATGACATCTGAACCCTGTTACTAGGCAGTTCCTGGTTTCCTCTGTAGATTCACCTGTAATTAATTCATGCTTAAAAGTTATCATCCAGTAAGCATGAGTAGCTTGTGGTTTCCTTGTATATGTCATTGCTTTTGTTGTTTGTTTTCTGTTTTATCCCAAGTGCTTTCTTTTATTTATTTATTTGAAAGAGTTCCCTCCTATCACCCAGGCTAGAGTGCCTTGGCGTGATATTTGTGATTAAAGAACTTTTGTAATATTAAAATGGTCTATACCCATGAATGTTGATGTAATTATAAGACCATATACTTACAAAATATCATTGATTGAACACTTTAAGTGATGAGTTTTAATATATCTAAATGATATCTCATTAAATAAATTCAAAATAAAATAAAATCTGAAGATGACGGCTTAATTTCCATAGAATACAGAAATAAATGTACTAAATGGTTACTATAAATATTGCACCAGAGTAAAAATCTCACTGACATAATATATGTTTAAAAATTCCTAAAATAAATTACATGTAAATGGAATAGAACAGTGTGTTAAAATAATCATATATCATGATTATGTGGAATTTGGTCCCAGAAAGTTGAGATGATTCAACATTTGAAAACCTGTTGATATATTTTAATCATACTCCATAAATAAGTTTTAATTATTTTAAATTATAAACCATGTAAAGTACTATATATGCAAATACTGAAATAAAATTTACAAGTGTAACAAATTACTACTAGAAAATTTTTTAAAATATAGAGCAAATGATGGATTTTACTTGTGAGTCAATTTCTAAACTAGAAAGGCATCAGGTAAAAATTGTTAAGGTAGAAAGAGAAACTAGAATATGATCCCCAAATTGGAAAGAAATATCTGATAGGAATATGAGGAGCAATGTCACACAAATCTTTAACTTCTAAGTCATGTTAAAAAAACTCTGAGTGATTTTTCATCAAAAATTTATTTTCATGCTACCTCAAATTTCTCTTCAGTTTTGTTTAAAGCAAAGCCTTTTTATGTTCCCTGCCTTATAAACAAATTTATTATCTAATAACAAATGCAGATAATTCCTGAAAGTATTACCAAAACTTTTACCAAGACTTAGAAAGATCAGTTGACTGTAAATATTTCTGGATTCTCTATTCTGTTCCATTGGTCTATGTGCCTATTTATATACCAGTATCATGCTGCTTTGGTGACTATGGCCTTACAGTATAGTTTGATATCAGGTAATGTGATGCCTCCAAATTTGTTCATTTTGCTTAGTCGTGCTTTGGCTATGCAGGCTCTTTCTTGGTTCCATATGAATTTTAGGAATTTTTCTTTCTAGTTTTGTGAAGAATGATGGTGACATTTTGATAGGAATTGCACTGAATTTGTAGATTGCTTTTGGCAGTATGGTCATTTTCACAATATTGATTCTACCCATTCATGAGCATGGGATGTGTTTCTATTTGTTTGTATGGTCTACGATTTCTTTCAGCAGTGTTTTGTAGTTTTCCTTGTAGAGGTCTTTCATATTCTTGGTTAGGTGTATTTCTAAGTATTTTATTTATTTATTTATTTATTTGCTGCTATTGTAAAAGAAGTTGAGTTCTTGATTTGATTCTCAGGTTGGTCATTGTTGGTGTATAGAAGAGCTACTGATTTGTGTATATTAATTTTGCATCCGGAAAATTTGCTGAATTCTTTTTACCAGTTCTAGGAGCTTTTTGGAGGAGTCTTAGGGTTTTCTAGGTATACAATCATATCATCAGCAAACAGGGACAGTTTGACTTCTATTTTACTCATTTGGATGCCCTTTATTTCTTTCTCTTGTCTGATTGCTTTGGCTAGGACTTCCAGTACTATATTGAAGAAGAGTGGTGAGAGTGGGCACTCTTGTCTTGTTCCAGTTCTCAGAGATAATGCTGTCAACTTTTTTCCAACTAAGTATTATGTTGGCTCTGGGTTTTTCAAAGATGGCTTTCATTACATTGAGGTATGTCGCTTGTATGCTGATTTTGCTGAGAGTTTTAATCATAATGGAATACTGGATTTTGTCCAATGCTTTTTCTGCATCTATTGAGATGATCATGTGATTTTTGTTTTTAATTCTGTTTACATGGTGTATCACATTTATTGACTTTTGTATGTTAACCCATCCCTGCATCACTGGTATGAAACCCACTTGATCATGGTGGATTATCTTTTTGATATATTGTTGGATTTTGTAAGCTAGTATTTTGTTAAGGATTTCTGCATCTATATTCATCAGGGATATTAGTCTATACGTTTCTTTTTTGGTTGTATTGTTTTCTGCTGCTCGTAGTAGGGTGATACTGGCTTCATAGAATACTTTATGGAGGATTCCTTCTTTCTCTATTCTGTGGAATAATGTCAATAGTATTGGTACCAATTCTTCTTTTGATGTCTAGTGGAATTCAGCTTCAAATTTGTCTGGTCCTGGACTTTTTGGTTGTTCTTGGTAATTTTTAAATTACCATTTCAATCTGGCTGCTTGTTATTGGTCTGTTCAGTGTATTTAATCTTCCTGATTTAAGCTAGAAAGGTTGTATCTTTCCAGGAATTTATTCATCTCCTTTAGGTTTTCTAGTTTATGTGCATAAAGTGTTCATAGTAGACTGGAATGATCTTTTGTATTTCTGTGTTGTCAGTTGCAATATCACCCGTTTCTTCCTAATTGTGCTCATTTGGATTTTCTCTCTTCTATTTTTGGTTAATTTTGCTAATGGTCTGTGAATTTTATTTATCTTTTCAAAGAACCAGCGTTTTGTGCCATTTATCTTTTGTATTTGTTTGTTTGTTTGTTTCAGTTTGATTTAGTTCTGCTCTGATCTTCGTTATTTTCTTTCTGCTGCTGGATTTGGGTTTGGTTTGTTCTTGTTTCTCTAGTTCCTTCAGGTGTTATCTTAGATTGTCTGTTTGTGCTCATTCAGACTTTTTGATATGGGCATTTAAGGCTCTGAACTTTCCTCTTTGTACCACCTTTGTTGTATTCCAGAGGTTTTGATTGGTTGTGTCAGTATTTTTGTTCAGTTTGAAGAATTTTTAAAGTTTCACTGTGATTTCATTGCTCACCCAGTGATCATTTAGGAGCAGGTTATTTAATTTCCATGTATTTGCATGGTTCTGAAGGTTCCTTTTGGAGTTGATTTCAGTTTTATTCCACTGTGGTCTGAAAGAGTGTTTAATATAATTTCCATTTTCTTAAATTTATTGAGACTTGTTTTGTGGCCTATCATAAGGTCTATCTTGGACAAAGTTCCATGGACTGATAAATAGAATGTATATTCTGCATTTGTTGGGTAGAATGTTCTGTAAATATCTGTTAAATTTATTAGTTCCAGGGTATAGTTTAAATCCATTGTTTCTCTGTTGACTTTCTCTCTAGGTGACCTGCGTAGTGCTGTCAGTGGAGTATTGAAGTCTTCCACTATTGTTGTGCTGCTGTCTATATCGTTTCTTAGGTCCAGGTGTAATTGTTTTATAATTTTGCGAAGTCCAGTGTTAGGTGCATAAATATTTAGGATTGTGATATTTTCCTGTTGGACAAGACCTTTTCCTATTAGTGTTCCTCTTTGTCATTTTGAATTGCTGTTGCTTTAAAGTTTGTTTTATCTGATATAAGAATAGCTACTCCTGCTCACTTTGGTGTCCATTTGCATGGAATGTCTTTTTCCACCTCTTTACCTTAAGTTTATGTGAGTCCTTATGTGTTAGATGAGTCTCTTGAAGGCAGCAGATGGTTGGTGAATTCTTATCCATTCTGTAATTCTGTATCTTTTAAGTGGAGCGTTTAGGTCATTTACATTCTATATTAGTATTGAGAAGTGAGGTACTATTATTATATTTTTTGTGCTATTTGTTGCCTGTATACCTTATTTTTTTATTTTATTTTTGTTTTATATGTCCTGTGAGATTTATGCTTTAAAGAGGTTCTGTTTTGATGAGTTTCCAGGATTTATTTCAAGATTTAGAGCTCCCTTTAGCAGTTCTTGTAGTGCTGCCTTGGTAGTGGCAAATTCTCTTAGCATTTGTCTGAAAAAGACTGTATCTTTTCTTCATTTATGAAGCTTAGCTTTGCTGGATACAAAATTCTTGGGTGATAATTGTTTTGATTTAAAAGACTGAAGATAGGGCCCCAGCCATTTCTAGCTTGTAAGGTTTCTGCTGAGAAATCTGCTGTTAATCTGATAGGTTTTCCTTTATAGGTTACCTGGTGCTTTTGCCTCATAGCTCTTAAGATTATTTCCTTCATCTTAACTTTAGATAACCTGATGATAATGTGCCTAGGAGATCATCTTTTTAAGATGAGTTTCCCAGGTCTTCTTTGAGCTTCTTGTATTTAGATGTCTAAGTCTCTAACAAGGCCAGAGAAGTTTTCCTTGATTATGCCCCAAAATATGTTTTCTAAAATTTTACATTTCTTTTCTTCCACAGGAATGCCAATTATTCTTAGGTTTTGTCATTTAACATAATCCCAAAATTCTTTGAGGCTTTGTTCATTTTTTTCTTATTTTTTCTCTCTGTTGGATTGGGTTAATTAAAAAAGTTTTTCTTCGAGCTCTGAAGATATTTCTTCTGCTTGTTTGATGCTATTGCTGAGACTTTCCAGAACATTTTGCATTTCTCTAAGTGTGTCCATTATTTCCTGAAGTTTTTATTTATGTTATATGTTTCACTGAAGAGTTCTCCCCTCATTTATTGTATTTTTTAAAATATCCTTTAATTGGACTTCACTTTTCTTGGTGCCTCCTCGATTAGCTTAATAATATACCTTCTGAATTATTTTTCAGGTAAGTCAGGGATTTCTTCTTTGTTTAGATTCATTGCTGGTGAACTAGTGTGACTTTTTGTGGGTGTTAAAGAACGTTGTTTCTTCATATTACCAGAATTGTTCTTCTGGTTTCTTCCCATTTGGGTAGTACCAGGTCTTTCACACAGACCCTGGCCAAGTGATGGATGAAAGGAGTACTCAGACACAGGTATCCAGTGAAAGAGTGGGCTAGGGGACTGCTGGCACTAAGGGCCAAAAAGAGAGTTAGCAGTCTCAATAAGCCAGAGTCACTTGTATTTAGTTCAAATTGAATGACAAAGACCTGGAGCCAACACAACCTGTGGATAGTTAACATTGTAGTCCCCCCTTGCAGAGAGCAGTCTTGTGCATGGATGATCAAAGATTGATTCTGGACAGCATAAGTAAATAAACTCATCTAGATAAACTCCTTTACACTCCCTTGTTACCTACTCCTTGCCCTTAGCCTCAGGGTATGAGAATTAGCAGCGTTCAGATTTTATTCTCTCCTGAAGTTTTGAACAACCTCCTGGCCTTCCAAGAAGGTTTGTGTCTTTCCCTATAACTTTTAAGTTTTCCCACCACTCTGACCCATCTACATGGTAGCCTCTGTCAGAGGGAAGGTCTAGGGCTCAAGGCTGGTTTTCAGATTCTTTTGTCCCATGGGGTGTTCCCTTGATGTAGTACTCTTCCCTCTTTTCCTAGGGATGTCTTTCTGAGAACCAAGCTGTAGTGACTTTATCTCTCTTCTGGATCTAGTCACTCAGCAGGTCTACCAGACTCGGGGCTGGTACAGGGGATTGCCTACACAGAGTTTTGTGATGTGAACTGTCTGCAGATCCCTTAGCTGTGTACTAGCACCTACTCTTTTGAAGGTGGCAGGGGGGTGAAATGGACTCTGAGAGGGTCCTTAGTTTTGGTTGTTTAATGCACTAGTTTTTTGCAGGTTGGCCTTCTGTCAGGAAGTGGTGCTTTCAAGAGAGCATCTGCTGTGGTAATATAGGGAGGATCATGTGGTGGGTGGGGCCCTAGAACTCCCAGGAATATATGCTCTTTGTCTTTAGCTACCAGGTTGGGTAGGGAAGGACCATCAGATGGGGGCAGGGCTAGGTATGTCTGAGCTCAGACTCTCCTTGGGCAGGTCTTGTTGTGGCTGCTGTGGGTGTGGTTCTCAGGTTAATGGAGTTATGATCCCAGAAGGATTATGGCTGCCTTTGCTGTATCATGCTGGTCATCAGGGAAGTGGGGGAAAGCCAGCAGTCACAGGCCTTACCCAGCTTCCAGGAAACCCAAAAAGCTGGCCTCATTCCCACTGTACCCCCCTCCAACAGCACTGAGTCTGTTTCCAGGCAGTGGGAGAGCAGGGCTGAGAACTTGCCCCAGGCTACCAACCTCCTAGCTGCAAAAGCAAGCAGGGCTTTTGTGCCTCCCCACCGGTGGAGACTGCACACCAGATTCACACCCTTGCCCAAGTTCTGGCTAGGAGACTTCATGTTTGGTTGGAATTGTTACAATGTTCAGCTGAAGGTTTCCTTTTCCCTGTGGTCTTTTCCAAGTTCCTCTGGCAGCCCTCTTCAAGGACCCCTGTGAGATAAGCAGAAATGGCTACCCAGGGGACCCAGAGAGTCCACAGGCCTTTTCCTGCTGCTTCCTCTATTCCTGTATTTTGCTCAGCTCCCTAAATTGACTCATCTCCAGGTAAGGCCAGAATTGTCTCCCATGATCAAGACCTTCAGGTACCCCAGTGAGGGTGTGTGTTCGGGGCCAGACAATCCTCCTTTCCCACTTACACAGCTTGGGTACTCACAGTGTTTGTGGTATCTCCCCGGTCCTGCAGGAGCCATCTGCTTCCTTTGGAGGGTGTATGGGTTCTCTCAGCTTTCCTAATGTATTATCACGGTTGTTCTGGAGCAAAAGTTCACAGTGTGAGTCTCCACACACTGCTCTGTTTCTCCATGGGGGAGCTATAATCTAGTCCTGCCTCTCATCTGCCATGATTCCAGGCCTCCCTATACATTATCTTTTGATACAATAATTTTTATCATATCATCTGTTTTAAATTTATTCTGGAATAATTTTAAAGCTGTGAATTTTGTTTATTCAGTATATGGAAAATGACCTAAATGTCCAGTCCTTGTCAAATCTATCAGCCAATCATTCTATTAGAAAAAAAAAAGGCTGACTGTGTTTCTCAAATCAAATAAAGATGTTAATGTGCTTTCCAGTCACAACCTCTCTGACTTCTGAACCCAAATTCTAACATAAAGAGATGAGGTACGGAGACACCTCTACCTTTACTGCTTCTTAGGATGTTTTCTTGATTTTGTTTCAAGTTACTCACCTTTAGATGTCATTTATTCTTTGACAAGAGGAGCATAGAAAAAGTTGAATTTTCAAGATATTTCTCTGATAAACACTCAGATGTTTTTACTCTCTAAGGTAATTTGTTCTGTGTTCTTTTATGTAATGGGTTAGTCAAGTGAAGCCATAAAAGAAGACACAGAAGAGCTTCAGGAGAACAGTTTATTATACTTACAGGTTCTTGAAACAGGTGTCCTGCCACTTCATACAGGGCCACCTGAGAAAGGGGAGAGCTCAAGCAAAGGGCATAATAGGAATTTCTACAGGAAGGGTAAAGCAGGGCAAAGTAGGGAGTTTAGGAATGGCTGGTTTGAGTAATTCCAGTAGGCTTTGGATTACAGGGGTGCCCTCTAGTTGCCTGGAACCTGCACCTGGGAAGATAAAGGCAGAGGAATATTGCCTCCTGGAGTGTAGGGACAAATAGAGGAGATATAGCTCTGAATTAGTTACCGTGCATATCAAAGGAATATTCCTGGATGAGCTCTCTGCTATCTGTAAGAATTGGTTAGCCTTGGAGAGGCAGTCTTTCCCCAGCCAGAAAGGTTTTATAATATATAGAAAATTAAAAAGATATATACAAACAATACACAATGTCTCAATCTAAGATTCAGGAGTGGTGGAGTAACATCATTATTTAGTGAAAGTGGGAGAAGAGGGCTTGTGATAAGTGAGATGGAAAAAAGAACTAGCCTTATACTTCCATAAATTGTTGCCACATTCTTAGGCAGATCAGTTTGAAAAAGGGACACATTGATAAACTGAGAATCTATAAGGTGATTTGTTTTAAACTCTTCTTACACACCTACTCCTTTGAAAATCCAGATGTAAATCTAGGTTTATAAATCTCTTATTTTACAGGACACTGATTTAGAAAACCACAAATATTCCAGGTTTTAGATTGATTTAATATGGTAACTAATGGCATGTAGACAGTTGCCTTATTACTCTGAAGTCCACTGAGTCTATTGTTATGTATCACTCGTTAGTTACATCAGCGAAAGAATGAATCTTGAATAGTGTAAAAGTGCCCATAATATATATATATACACTGTAGATTAGTTGTCATCATTTGGCTTGTAAAGACACAAATTGTTGATAACATCTTTTATGCTTTAATTACATTGTTGAATTTGTTGCAACATGAAGATTATGTAATTCTATTAAAAATAGCTCTATTTTTGAGAGTGTATAATGTCAATTACTTCACTGTGCTTTTACAGTTTTTAAGGTCATATAATCAGTCTCAACTTCACTATGCAGTGAGAGATCAGTCACGTACTCATCACATTTCCACTCTTATTTTCTGTAATTGCACAGTTTGGGACTCTTCATTACCATTTTAGTCCAACATTCAGTCATGTGCCCTAAGACCTTGTCTGTCTTTTTTATCACGATATTTCCAGTAATTAAGATAGTACCTAATTTTTAGATGGTTTTCAAAATTATTTGCTGACCAATAAATTAACAAATGCTTGGCAGAAATTTGTCTTTGATTACTATTATTAAACTTGTCATTTATTTTTCAGATTTTAGTTTGGTTATTATTTACAAGAATATTAATTAGCAGCCCCAAAAAACATAATCATATTATCTTGATCCAGAAAGAAAAGTATATAATGGCATTATCGGCCTAGTTAAAGAATTTGCATCAATATCAAAACCTGAGAACATTTGAAAAGAGTAGTGATAGCCATAATATTAATCATAATTACAAAATAAACTCTTTAATTCACACAACAGCTTTGGTGCTTAGCTTTTTGAAGATCCAAACGTTTACAAATTTAACAAATTCATTGTTCCTTATGACAATTAAAATTATGATTTTTTTCACAGTTTATACATTACTTTGCTAGGTGTTTTATGTTTAAAGAGACAATATCTTTTGGTATATTTTATTTTTATATTATTTTCATAAGTTTCTTACTAAGTAGATTCATGTCTACTTAGAAAAATAACACAAACATGTTAGGCAATGAAGTATGAATTGATAAAATTCAAATATAATCTTATTGAAGACTCAATGCTCATAAGATTTTACTACTGCTGTCATTGACCATATTTTATTTATAAATTCTATTATTCCTTTTGAAAATATATTTTTAAACTATTTCTTAATTTCGGATGTATGGATATTTTTCTCTCACATGTTTGTAAAGAATTGCATACACAATTCTTTTTGTATAGTTTTCTTTTTTGAATGATTTTATTTCTATTGAATAATTGAATAATATTTATGAACTTTTATCTGTTTTTATAACCTGCCTTTTTAGAATAATCACTGAGCAACCTTTTACTTGGCTAATCATAATTTAATTAATTATTACTGTAAATTCGCTGAACTATATTTAACGCACTTGAAAAGATAATTCTTTACTCATTTGATATCTCCTCTATAATAAATTCTAAATAGCAATTATCATAATAAACATGTTGATTACTATTCAAATGTCTTTGGTGAAAAGAGCAGTAAACAAATCATTTTCTGTGGTGCTCTGCATATACTGTTCTTTGTCCAGCATCTTGAACACCACTCCATCTCTTTTGACATGGGTTGATCCAGAGTGCCTTTGCTAATAATGGCCTGATAATTTATGACTAGCTGTCGCCAGGCTAGAGGACTATAATTCTATTTATATTTCACTAGCACGTCTATATAGTTCAAGGAGGCAACAATGCCAGAAGGTAAAATGAAAAGAAAAACAGCTCTGATCACATAATCAAAAAATTGTCACTTTCACTGTTGTCTGAGCTTTTTATCAGGAAACTGATACAAAATCTTGAAAATAAAACATCTAATCTATTACTGGGTTACTGAACTGATAGGTTTTTGGTCAAACTTCCCTGTCAGAAAACCTTAGAAACTGTGTTATGCACAGATATTCAAGTGTACTTTAGTTTATTCAATTCTTCTTTTTGATAAATTGAAGGCACGTGAAGAAGCTGCCTGGACACGAGCACTGTTTCTGAACTAGAAGGCATGTGAAATTTAGACAACAGTCTGCATTTGGCAGTGGAATTCTTTTTGCACAAATCAGACCCAGAAGAGGAATATGAAAAGATGACTCATTATGTCAATAAAAATGAAACAATAATTGCTTAATTCTCAATATTAGATTTTATTGTTTGCTTTCTCTGTTATTACACTTTTTAATTTTGGATAAATACTCTAAAGAGCAACTAAAAAACTATATATTTAACATTTCCTGATTGCCTTTTTTGGTGTGTGTCTTTTCTTGATAACACTAGGAAAAATATTATAAGATTCTACAAATTTTTTCTTCAAGATTTACACAGTCATGTTTTGATGTTTTTGTCTTAGGTCTAAGATTAAACTTATATTGAATGATTGGATCTATTGCCTCTCTTTTTCTTCCTAAATAGCCGTTATTTTTGTAACTTTGCCCTTCACTTTCTTGAGTACAATTCTGCCCTTACCATTCTGAGCAGAGTCAGAAACTGTTGATCATCTTTTCAACATTAATCTCATTTATATTGATAACATTGCACCCTTTACGTTTGTTCTTGACTCTCCTGCTTTTCTCTCTGGAATCATGCAGGGGACCTCAGAGTGTGAATCTGCAATCTGAACTTAAAGTGGCAGCGAGGATTTCTGGACTTCAGGTTTATTATTCTTTCAGGAAACGCTGTCTGCCTCTTTTTCTGAGTGACATTTCAGCAGTCTTTCCATTACTTGGGGTTAATTACTACTGGAAAAAAAATCTCATTTTTTTGCTTAAGGCTATTAATAGTACTCGGCCTTCATTTATTAGTAAACATGGTATGATCTATTTCAAGAGACACTGATATACTGCATTAAATTGTATTTAGATTATTTATATAAATTATTTATAAATCTTTAATTAAGAGGCTATTTTGCTAGTAAACAGTTTATTAGCATTACTTTTCTATTCTGCTAATTATTATTCAATGCCAAATTATTATACAATACGTTTTTGTTCTCCTAACAGTTAATGTTCCATAAAAGATTTGTGTAGCTAAATTTCACATAGTATTGCAAATTTAACTGGTTTATTCAGTGAAATGGCTAGTCTAAGTCAATTAAAAAACAAATATGTTAGGATTACTTTTCTTCAAATTGATAGCCAGCTTTTCTCTTACCTTTTAATCCTTTATGAACTACAGAAATATTGCTTGTTAAATATATTAAAGAGGTGTAAATTAGCAGCAGTTGAATTGTTTCCTGAAATGCAATATTATTTTTAAAAATATTATATTTATTTTTTGTCCTTAAAATGTCCATGTCTTTAGACTATTTATTAAGTTATCTTAATTAAAAGTGAATTAGTACTTTCCTTTATATTGTTCACTTATTTATAAATATGTATTTATCGTCTACTACATGCCATTCATTAATGGTAAGTAATAAATAGCAGTTAATATTGCATTCTCTGAAAACACAACTGAAGTGTAAATCACTCCCAGCTTATTAATTAGTAAAGTAACTATCATACCTTGCATAACTTACTTAAAAGGGATGCTTTAGTTTTCTCATCAGTATATGGGAATGATAATATTACCTTTCTCATTGCGTTGTTGTATGGACTAAACGGCCTCGAATAAATCCTGGTACATAAATCATATTATTTTTGTTATTGCATTTGCCAGAAATAAGTGCTAAAGAAGGTAGATGAGGTTTATTTATTTATTTATTTATTTATTTATTTATTTATTATACTTTAAGTTCTAGGGTACATGTGCATAACGTGCAGGTTTGTTACATATGTATACTTCTGCCATGTTGGTGTGCTGCACCCATCAACTCATCAGCACCCATCAACTCGTCATTTACATCATGTATAACTCGGTTTTTGATATTACCAAGTTCACAGTTTATTAAGAATACAGACAAAAAATTAACTATTAAAAACACTAAATTACTAAATGTGAGTATAGAATAAAATAATAGGGAATTGTGATATTATGATGAGGTACTTGGATAGGATACAGACTTTCTCTGAATGGAATCACTTTTGTAGAAGGAAAAATACAATATCACACACGTGACCTGAATCTAATAGTAAGCCATAAAAGAAAACTGCGGAAAGAGCTTTGTACTAGAGAGAGAAAATTTCCAGCTATGAGAATCCGGAACAGTTTCCTGGAGATGTTAGCAACTGAACTGGGTTTCGTGGGATTGTCAGATTTTAGATTTGTTGTGTGAATTGAAGAGAAAAAAAATCAAAAAACTCCAGGCAAAGAGACCAAAGTAGTCAAATACATCTATCAATCTTGTATAATAGATCTGTTTAAATTTTTTTTATTTCCAAAAATAAGAACCAATGTCCATACAGAATGGTCTCTTTCTCAGTCTATTCAGGCTGCTATAACAAAATACCATAGAATGAGGTGGTTTATAAATGAAATAAATGTATTTCTCACAATTCTAGAGGCTGGGAAAACCAAGATCAAGACCCTGGCAGATCTAGGGTCTTTTGAGGGCCTGCTTCCTCACAAACAGTTGTCTCCTCATTTTAACCTGATGCAGAGAAAGGAGGTGGGAGTATCTCTCTTAGCCTTTTATTAGAGCACTAAATCTGCTCCCATGATCTAATTACCTCCCAAAGATTCCACCTCCTAACCATCACCCTGGATGTGAGGATTTCTTTATTATTATTATTATTATTATTATTATTATTATTATTATAATACTTTAAGTTCTAGGGTACATGTGCACAACGTGCAGGTTTGTTACATAGGTACACATGTGCCATGTTGGTGTGCTGCACCCATTAACTTGTCGTTTACATTAGATATCTCTCCTAATGCCATCCCTCCCTCCTCCCACCTCCCCACAATAGGCCCCAGTGTGTGATGTTCCCCTTCCTGTGTCCAAGTGTTCTCATTGTTCAATTCCCACCTATGAGAGAGAACATGCGGTGTTTGGTTTTCTGTTCTTGTGATAGTTTGTTGAGAATGATAGTTTCCAGCTCATCCATGTCCCTACAAAGGACACAAACTCATCCTTTTTTTATGGCTGCATAGCATTCCATGGTATATATGCACCACATTTTCTTAATCCAGTCTGTCACTGATGGACATTTGGATGGATTCCAAGTCTTTGCTATTGTGAATAGTGCTGCAATAAACATACATGGAGGATTTCACTATATAATTTTGTAGGGACATAACCATTCAGATTATAGCAATGTGTCTTATCATATAAAATGAGTCCCAAAGTACCCAAGAAAATGAGATAAAATTACCTAGCAAAACAAAATATGACATAGTAATGGATTTTTTTTTAATTGCAGGAAATATAGAGCATTATAGTTCTTCAACTGTTATGCCTAGTTGAAGTTGTGCCTTCATAAATTTACTTCTAATAATCTTTTATTAGAGGATAATTTATAGTGTGGTGTAAGGGCCAATGTTGATGTTAAAAACTGCCATCTGTCTGCAATAAGTACAGAAATTGAGAGTGAATATGTCAAAAATTGTGTAAAATTTGACAGGGTAATTTTAGGTCAAAAACTTGGCTTTATATCTTGTGTCTTTTTAACTTTTCTAATAATTTACTTTTAATGTCTGCTTTAGATTAGAAATTAAGACAAAACAAAAGAACAAACAAACAAATAAAAAACCCTGTATCTTCACCACTGAAAGTTTGAAAATACCACATTAATAAGTTGTTTTAAAAAGTCTTCTTTGTATTGTACAGGAACTGATTACCTTTATAGTTGTTATTTATACTGACTTTGCCGTAAACTGAACTGGCTCTTAACTGACACTTTGAGCTTGTAGTGGTGCCAAGAACATAAAATAGGACCTAGGAGAATGATAGTCATTAGGTGCCATGGTAGCTGGGTTATTTCTAAACTCAGAGAAATCAGTAAAATGCCATGCAACATATAGATGCTTAAGTAAAGTTCGAGTAACATATACTAAATTTACTTTATACGTTCTAAGTGTGTATAGAAATGGAAGTAATCATTCTGTTAAAGGTAACAAATCTATTCCTGACTATCCCTGGGTAAGTTCTGGACTTGAAAGGCTGGGGACAGGTCCTGAATCCATCACAATTGCACTAAGTATAAAGATGACTCCATAGCCTTTCAAAAGACCTATGAGTTGTTACAGAGTGAATTTTGTTAGATTATTGCTTGATGGTAAAATTAACTGTTACTCCTCTTTTGAGAGTTTATTATTACATACTGTTTGCCTGTGAATTATTAGGAGACACAGAGAAGAACTATTAAATTTCTTGCCAAAAGTAATTTAGATGCCAGAATCTTACTTTTAGAGACTGGCAAGCAGCAACTAGAACCCCTTCTGTGTGATCTTTATGGTGAAATAAGAGATTCACTGGAAGATCCCAGAGAAAGACTGATTTGGGAAACCAGGATTTCAAGCAATTTTAATATACTAAGTATTAATGCAAAATTTGTTGATATCTAAATAAAAGCTTCATGGATACAACAGAGCCGTTTCAGAAAATGCATGTTATCTCAACTTAGGATTCAACAACTGGCAAAGTGCAGACAGCTTAAATAAAACAGTGTACTATTATCTCGAGAAAATATTCTCTGGAGATAGAATGTTTGGGGCCCTACTCATATGAGTATTCTTGAAGCCTCACATGGCTTGGATCTGTGTCCCCACTCAAACTCACGTTGAATAGTAATCCCTAGTATTGGAGTTGGGGCCTGAGAGGAGGTGATTGAATCATGGGGGCAGATTTCTCACACGTGATTAAGTATCATTCCCTTGGTACTGTCCTTGTGATAATGAGTGAGTTCTCAGGAAAGCTGGTCATTTGAAGGTGTGTGGCATCTCCCCTGCTCTCTTGCTTCTGCTTTTGTCATGTGGCATGCTTGCTATCCCTTTGCCTTCCTCCATGATTGAGTAAGTTTCCTGAAGCCTCCCCAGAAACTGAGCAGATGCCAGGATCATGCTTCCTGTACAGCCTGAAGAACTGTGAGCAAACGAAACTTATTTTCTGTATAAATTACCCAGTCTCAGGCATTTCTTTATAACAGTGTGAGAACTGTCTAATACATGCCTATGGATCATGCATTGTTGTACTGGAGAATAGCCTATACTTTGATTAGAAAATGTTATATAGTTCACAGCGATTGGTGTAATAGTGATAAAGGTGCATTTTAAGCACTGTTAAAAAAAAATGTTATCTTTCTGCCTTCATATTCAACCAAAACTCCTTTAGGCTCCCAGAGATGGGAGCAATGGCAAATGAGAAAAGTCTAGGATAGAATCTGTGATTAGGACACAGATGCTGCCTAGGAATGTGCTTGGGAATCGAGAGTTACTTTACCAAGGGAGTCAGTGGGCTTTGTTTGGGAGACATAGAGTGAAAACTGACCAAGAAACCTCTAGAAAGAAAGTTTGCTTTTCTAGAGCAGACAAACAGGAGGAATATTCTAAAACAGAAAATTTTAGCAGAAAAAGAACCTTACCACTCATCATTAGAACCCCTGAGCTGCAATTTTATTTTAATTTGTTTTAATTTATAGCTACTTCTCTGAATTAATTTTGTTATGCATTACTTAAATTTTCAATAACCTTAAAATGATAGCACTCTTGATAGTGTAGACTATTTCTGTTGGGTATAAATATTTGTCTATATAAAGCAAGCAGAGAAGCACATTCACAGGAGGCAATAATATGTTGATTTTAATGAGAATAATAATTTTATATGAAATAAATACATGGTAAAAAAATTCCTACTTCTGTCTGAAGTCAAAATTCTTTGGCTGCAAACAACATCTTGAACCTGAGTTAACATAAGCAAATAAGTAAATTTATTGGAGAAAAGTCAGAGTATTTTGTCTTCCAGAGAAGTAGAAGTGAAAGAGAGTAGTTATCATGCAAAGTCCATCTAAAATTTCTGCCAGTTTCAATCTCTGCTCAAAGTTTTTTTTTTTTTTTAATTTGTTACCTAAATTATAAACTTCTCTACAAGAAGGAAATTAGTTCCCCTCGAAGTCAGTTGCTTTGAAGTATTAAATGAAGGTCTAAGGGTTCATGATCACAATTCTGTAAATGGCCACCGTCATGCTTTGTGCTCTTGCTCTAGCTTCTTGGACACCTTGCAGAAAGAGGAGATGTGCCACTGCTTCCATCTCATGCAGTTCAGAGGGTTAGACCCACGCTTTGCTTGCAATCAGCATTTTACAAAGCCTTTTGGGAAGCATTCCTCAGCATCCATTTTTGCCCCAGAATTTCACACTTCTTAAGAAACCTTTACCTTCAGTGCTTGCCTTTCATCGTGAAATCAAAGGACCTCAAAGTAAGTTCAAGTAAATCAGACACTATCCCATGTTTTTCATCCTCTTCCACATTCTTAGGCCCTAAACTTTCCTCTTATCAAACTCCTGCACCATCTTCCATTTGCAAAACAAGATCCCATGATGAACTCTTGTTGCAAGCATGTACTAGATGGGGAAGTATAGTAAAAAGTCACAAGATTGGATCTTTGCTTGATCAGTTAAAATGCCCTGTTACAAGTTAAAGACAATGTTGCTCCTCTTCCTTCAATGTCACTTTCATGTGATAATTACATGGACTTCTTTGTTTTCCAGCTTATTTGATATGATGCCTTAGCTGTGTGTGTGTGTGTGTGTGCGCGCGCGCATGTGTAACACTTTGACTCTAGCAAATTTTCCCTTCTAGATAAGAAAACCCTTCAAAGCTCAGATCTCTTTTCCCAGATAAAGGTGCCCTTGTACTTTCCCAGAGTTGCTGGCTCCTTACAATCAAACTGGCATTCTGATTGGCAGTACTAAGCCCTCACTTCATTTGATTCTCAGGATGAGACTTATGGTTGCTTCTGTCAGAGTAGAGTCCCTTGTCTGAATGTTTCTATCAGTGCTTTGATGTGCTCTGAAGATTAATGCTGATCAATGACATGAATAACAGGGTATACTTGATCATTGATTTTACTTTTTCTCTGGCTGAAAGGTTCTTAAATTGTTTGATTTTGATGATATAGATTTTGTCGTAACTCCTTCTGACCCCTAGAAATTTGGAACATAATCCACAGACACATGACCTTGGGCTTCTTATGAATGCTTTATCAAGGCCTATGACTCACTACCTTAAATCACTTTATGGCACACATTAGTTGGTAAAGGGAAATAAATTTTAAAAAATAACCATTGTATAGTCTGAGCTGTACTCGATAGGATTCAAACAAAGCATTATCATTATTTTTTTCACTCTCTCTTCAAAATTGCTCAGTGAATATTGTTTCTCTCCCCTTGAATTAAATGTTAGACAGGTACTATAGCTTTTCTTATCACTCTTGAATAACAAAACATCCTCTAGACTTCATCTATTCCAATAATACCCTTAGTGTCTATGGTAATTGTTAAAATGAAAAATATGTTACAAGTCATATCTTCTTTAGCCTCTTTCTAATTTAGTCTAGAAGGCCCACAGTGAGGTCAGTGATGATGAAGAACTTCTCTTCTATTTCCCCACAATGCTTTTGTGTTTTTTTATTTCTCTGTTTTACCATGACCTCAGACTTATCTAGGGTTTGACTAGAAATAGAGAAGAATAAGGGAAAGAACACATGGCCACTTATCTGTCCACTAATGTCTTGTGTACTAGTGCTTGGTGGATGTTTAAAATTCTGTTGCAGAACATTTACGTTTTCTTAGAGACTTCCGCAGGGAATTTTCTAGAGCAATGCAAGTGGTATGGGCTGCTTATGATTCCAGCTCTCAGTTTCTGAGAGCTGCAACTTGCAAAATAGAAAACCACAATCTCATGTTTGTTTGTACTTTACTAAGTAAGGTCCATCTCACACAGACTCTCTCCGTTGGAGCCCCATTGTTCTCGAGGTGGCCATCTTGGGCTGTGTCCTTTATGGAATGACTTTCAGTGGACTTACTTGCTTTTGTCACTGGAGAAAGAGTGGTGTGCCCTCCAAGTGGTCCTTTTGAAGCATTTCATGTGTACCATTTGAAGCCCCATTTACCAGACCTGAGGGAGAAAAAAGTTATCGTATCTACCCTGTGGGGAGTATGGGAGATGTATCAGTAATTCTACACATTCTTTACATTCTTTAACTATCAGCCAAAAATGTTTAGAATCTTTAGATGAATCCAGGGTGCTGAAATCAGTTTTAGGCATCTATTTTTGCAAGTTCTGTATCAGTGGTATAGCAGGTCTAGCACCTCAATAAGGGAATGTGAGGTCAACTAAACATCCCTTGTATTCTGCTCAACCTTTGAGTTATCAGCCAAAATGATCAACAATCTCGTTTTAATAATCAGTCATACATTATTATTACACATCATGAGTAAATTATTGAAGAGAATTTAGTATCAGTTGGAAGAAATAAAAAATGAGATTTTTGATACCACAATAAAAGAAAGCCAAAAAAAGGAAAGAGAGCATAGAGGGATGGTCTAAATAGCAGAAAACATGTAGAATAATGGCAAACATATGATTGCTAGGTCAAACCCATATTTATTAAATTATAAGTTAATAAATAAGAAACTAGGAATAAATTTATGCAATTTTAATACTTTAATGTTTATAATTCTAGTATTTTGAAATCCTAAAATAGAGGGAAAGCTGAAATATAATTTAAAATGTTCTTAGAAAATTTAAAATGTTACGCAAAAAATTTTCAAAACTCAAAGAAAATTTAACATGTTTTAAAGAGAAATTGACAGTGTTTTGGGATGCCTGATAATGTGTAAACGTGGTTAATTATGACTTCAATCTGGATATCATGTGAAATATGAACAAGTATGATATTGTGGTTTCCCATTTTGCAAGTTACAGTATGCTTAAAAAATAGTTTTGGTAAAAGACCAATTATTTACAATGACTCTGAAAAGTAAATATTATGAACATTATTATCTGTACATTTATTAGAACCTTTACCCGACTGACTAGGGTTTGAAGACAATTTTTCAAAAAAGAATGAAAAATTTTCTAGAGCAACAGTTTGTAGTTCTCCTTGAGGAGGTCCTTCACTTCCCTTGTTAACTATCTTCCCAGGTATTTGATTCTCTTTGTAGCAATTGTGAATGGGAATTCATTCATGATTTGGCTCTCTGCTTGTCCATTGTTGGTGTATAGAAGTGCTTGTGACTTTTGCACATTGATTTTGAATCCAGAGACTGCTGAAGTGGCTTATCAGCTTAAAGGGCTTTTGGGCTAAGACAAAGGGGTTTTC
The DNA here is from genome assembly GCF_043159975.1 of Macaca nemestrina. NCBI lineage: Eukaryota > Metazoa > Chordata > Mammalia > Primates > Cercopithecidae > Macaca > Macaca nemestrina. The sequence goes on from NC_092129.1 coordinate 82,557,918, forward strand.
TAGATATAGGATCATGTCATCTGTAAACAAAGACAATTTGACTTCCTCTCTTCCTATTTGAATATGTTTACTTCTTTCTCTTGCCCGATTGCCCTGGCCAGAACTTCCAATACTATGTTGAATAGGAGTGGTGACAGAGGGCATCCTTGTTGCATGCCATTTTTCAAGGGGAATGCTTCCAGCTTTTGCCATTCAGTAGGATATTGGCTGTGGGTTTGTCAAAAATGGCTCTTATTATTTTCAGGTATGTTCCATCAATATATAGTTTATTAAGAGTTTTTAACATGAAGGGATGTTTAATTTTATTGAAGGCCTTTTCTGCATCTTTGGGGTTCTTCATGTGGTTTTTGTCTTTAGTTCTGTTTTTGTGATGAATTATGTTTATTGATTTCCATGTGTTGAACCAGCCTTGCATCCTGGGGGTGAAGCCAACTTGATTGTGTTGGATAAGCTTTTTGATGAGCTGCTGGATTCATTTTGCCAGTATTTTATTGATAATTTTTGCCTAATACCTCCTAATACCATCACACTGGGGGTTAGGATTTCAACATATCAATGGTAGGGGATATAAACATTCAGTCTATTTCAATTTAGATTTGAATTGCTTTTATTTTTGTATGACTGAAGAAGATGGATGCTGCAACACTGTAAGCATATTATGAATTCTGAGAAATCCAAAGGATGCACTCTACACAAAAGGATTAAAAGCACCTAGAAATGTAATCTTGGGGCAAGACTTGATGGTGGAAACAAATATGGACACTCAAGAACAAGTCCAGTCAGTTTAAACTCATTTGCTTTTCTGATAAGGTTACCGCTCTTAGAGATAAAAAGAATAATGCAGGCAATTTGCCTCTACATTTTTTAAGCCATTTGTCAAAGGCCTACACAATACTTTTGGGAAAAAAGATAAAAAATATTAATTCAGAGTTTCTTATGCTCTATCTAGAGAGAGGTGACTAAATAATGGTGTTATTTGGGAATTGTGATACATCTATCCTGTCATTTTAATCTTAAAACCACAATTTATGCAAACATATGGGTTTGTGAATAAACAAAACTTCAAAGAATTGAGTTTGATAAAAGAGTGAGAAATCAACGTTTTTGACATTTTAGAACAAAGGGACAAAATGAACTAGAAGAAATTCAATGAATGCTCTTGTATTAAAAAATAGAAAAATGAAGAATGAAGCTACACATTGGGATTGTAATATGATAGTTAATTTTCCTTTAATTTTGACCAAAGAGTCTAAAGATAATAAATTAGATATTGCGCTACATAAAATAAAAAATAAGAGCTACACATATATTGTTTTGTTTTGTTTTGTTTTTTTTGAGACAAAGTCTTGCTCTGTTACCCAGGCTGGAGTAGTGAGTGCAGTGGCATGATCATGGTTCATTGCAGCCTTGACCTCCTGGACTCAAGCGATCCTCCAACCTCAGCCTCCAAGTAGCTGAACCTGCAGACATGTGCCACCAGCCCTGGCTAATTTTTGTATTTTTTGGAAAATACGTTTTCATCATGTTGTCATGGCTGGTCTTGAACTTCTAGGCTCAAGTGATCCACCCACCTCAGTCTCCTAAAGTGCTGGGATTACACTTGTGGGCCACTGTGCCCTGCCTAGATTATTTTAGAGTCCAATAAAAAATATTTTTATAAAATGTTTTGAGTATACATATTTTTAATGTTTTGCATTTTATTTAATAATAATACATATGTTTTAAAGAAATGTAAAGATTATTTAAAAATAAGTTCTTAAATCCAGTTTAAATTATCTTAAAAATATGTAAATAGTAAATATCTTTAATGTTTATAGACTTTTCTTATAACATCCTGAATATTGCAAAGAGAATAATAATAAATAAAAGTAAGACTATGTGAATCTTGCAGATATTTTAAAAAAAATCTCTGAAAAAATTTCTGAAAAGAAAAACATAATTATTCTTGTGGGTTTAAAAGATGATCAGAAGTGCTAAGATGCTGATATTGCAATATTCATTTAACCTATATATGTTCTCTATTTCTTTTATCACAATGAAGCTATCTAACTACCTGCAGGGAATGTTACAAAGATTAATTACTTCATTTTTGTAAGAGTTCATAAAGTTTAATAATATTAAATAAAAAGACAAATGAAAGATTGAACTAAGTGCTATTAAACATTGTCATAAACCCGTCTATTATTATTACTTACATGGACAAAGGTCAGCATTTCACTTGCAACTTCCATTAATGTACAGTCAGAAAACATGGCAGACTTTTATTAAAAATTGTAAGAAAATACTGTATATATTCTGTGCATAAAAATTTTATGAAGGTTTTAATTAAACCTTGATGAACCCCATTCTTTAACACTTCCCTTCCTTCTTATCTGTGACACTGTACTTTTTACCTTTTCCTAGCTCTCTGATCCTTTTCATATTCATCTACCTAAAAAAGGTATTTCTCAGTGTGATAACACTTTAAATTTATCTAAGACTGTATTCTTTTGGGTATATCGGTTGTCATCCTCCTCTGGCAAACTTCAAAATCTATGTTGTTAGCTTATCCACACAAACCGATATGTAACGTAAATAAGTGGTTGCACTGATATTAGAACTTTTGTTACAACCTATCTCTGTAGAAATCGTTAACTTGGAGTAAACAGATACATAACAAATTGTAGACTTCAGAAAAACAAAAATGCTTCATGCTTACAGCTGAAATATCAGTTGAGCTTACTTAAACTCATGTAAAAGAATATAAGCGACTTTTTATCTGAGTTTTATAGAAAAAAATGATATTTTGGGCAGCATTTTCTTTCTAAAAATAAGCATTCAAAATTATGACATCTCTGCCGGGTGTGGTGGCTTATTCCTGTAATCCCAGCACTTTGGGAGGCCGTGGTGGGTGGATCACCTGAGATCAGGAGTTTGAGACCAGCCTGACCAACATGGTGAAACCCCATCTCTACTAAAACTACAAAAATTAGCTGGGCGTGGTAGCAGGCACCTGTAATACCAGCTACTTGGGAGGCTGAGTCAGGAGAATCACTCGAACCGGGGAGGCAGAGGTTGCAGTAAGCCAAGATGACACCACGGCACTCCAGCCTGGGTGACAAGAGCAAAACTCCAACAAAAATAATAATAATAACTATGACATCTCTAGATTGTGTGTGTGTGCGCACACACGCACAAACAGGAACATAGGAAGGCCTAGCATTTTGAATCAGCTTACTGTATGATAACTGATGTGCTCAATATGAGGACATATTTTTTATATGCATATACTTTCTTTATATCCAAAAAGAACCTTGGTATAATCTTTGTGAAATCTGATTTTGTGTATACAGATGTAGCAAATATTTTCTTCAGTGTGCTCAACTTTAAAGGAAGACAGTGATACTTTCCTAACAGGATTGGTATAGTTGTTAAATTGAATCATGCAGGAATATAAATGGCAAACCTGCATTAAAACTTTGATCCTCTGTGGTAAACGGTTATGGAGATTCCTTAAAGAACTAAAAGTAGATCTACCATTCAATCCAGCAATCCCACTACTGGGTTTCTACCCAAAGGAAAATAAGACACTATATGAAAAAGACCCAAGCATATGAATGTCAATAAAGAAAATGTGACAAACACACACACATACACACACACACACACACACACGTACCATGGAATACTACTTAGTCATCAAAAGTAATGAAATAATGTCTTTTGCAGCATCTTGGATGGAGCTGGAGGCCATTATTTAAGTGAAGTCCTGTCTTAGGACTAGAAAACCAAACACCACATGTCCCCACTTATAATGAGAATGCAAAGACATCCTCATTATAAGAGTGGTGATATAATGGACTTTGGGGCCTTAGGGTGAGGGAGCAGGGTGGGAGGGGAATGAGGAATAAAAGACTACATATTGGATATAGTCGACACAGCTTGGGTGATGGATGCATGAAAATCTCAGAATTAACCACGGTAATATTATCCATGTAACCAAAACCACTTGTATCCCCAAAGCTACTGAAATAAAAAACAAGACAAAACAACAAAAAACTTTGATCCTGAAGAGAAAATAAAGTTTATCTTCCTTTCTTTCTTCCACACAATAGACTCATATATTTAATTCAAGTTTGTGCTTCAGTGATATCGCAAATTATTCAAATTTTTAGCAAATATGAAAGTATATTTTGTGCCAGGTTGAGATATTTCTGAAAAAATAACAGTAGAGGGACAAGATAAAGTTCCTGTTCCTGTGGGTGCAGATATCAACTGAAGGAAATAGGCTTTGAACACATAAACACAAATACGTATATAATTATACTGTGATAAATGTTATAAAGAAATCTACAGGATGTTTTGAGATTTTATAATAAAGGGCTTTGATATCTAATGAGAAGTAATTGATGTTTAGGCAAATTGATATTTAGGCGAAGACCTGAAAAATTATTTGGAGTTCACTATGTGAAATGGGTATATATTCCAAGCAGGAAAATCAACATATTTATGAACTTTTTGGAGTGCCTTATAAAACAAAGTAGCTATAGAATTAAGTGTAGTTGATTTCTATTTTTTAATGTATACAGTGTGATCAATTATCTATTATTTATTGAATTAGCAAACATACAAAATTAATAACATCTCAGTAAATAATGGTCCTGGGATTTATTTTCAATGTCATTTGATTTAATAAGTTTCAGATAGAAGAACCTATGAATCTTATTTGAATAGCTGGAATATGGTAGAATATTTCCAGTAAGGACTTGCTAATTGAATAGAATACTTAGCTCACCATTATTTAAAATCTAGTGAATAACAAGATATCTATATTAACAATAATTAGCCTATGCAAGCTATTATGAACTGGTGATCAAAATCTCAAAATCTCAGATAGATTTCCTGCTGAAAAGTTTCATATACCCATGGAAGCAATGATATCAGTTGTGAAGCTGAAGATTGCAATCAGATTGGCATAGTTCTGAGATTATTTTTCTACTCCAACACATGTCAAAATGTAACTCTAATTAAAGCAGGAAGTACATATTGCAGGGTGGGATGTGGGGAAGATATACAGAGAATAACTTACGTTTTACTTTTTATTTTTTTGAGACAGGGTCTTGCTCTGTCGCCCAGGCTGGAGTTCAGTGATACAATTATGGCTCACTGGAGTTTTGAACTCCCAGGCTCAAAAAATCCTCCCAACTCAGCCTCCTGAGTAGCTGGGACTATAGGGGCATGCCACCACACCCAACTAAGTTTTTTTAAATTTTCTTGTAGATATGTGGTGTCATTATGTTGCCCAGGCTGGTCTTGGACTCTTGGGCTCAAGTGATATTCCTGCCTTGACCTCGCAAAGTGTTGAGATTACAGGCATGAGCCACCTTGTCCAGTCAGAAAGAACTTCTGAATTAGACATTTCTGGTTGAAACCACATCTTTATTTCTATATATAAGTAAGGCCCATGACAAGATATTTGATCTCTGTGTTCTTCATTTCCCTCTTATTTAAAATGGAAGTAATACCTCAATGGCATCCATAATTAATACTCTAGTCCTCCTTGACTAGTTAGTGTTTTTGTCCATTGGCACCCATTCTTTCAGTGATAATAGGGTCTGGTGTCCTGCAGTAATAAAGAGAACATTATGAAGAAAGAATTTTATATTGTATTAGTTACAATATGTTCTTCATGGCCTAGGAATCCACTCAGGTCCAGTAATACCACAACTAAGAAATAGAGTTTTGATAAATTAATTATAAGCTGAGTTTCCCATTTTTTCCTTGTTCATTTTTCTACCTCCAACACAAAACCATAGTCATCATTATTATATGATTGGGTGAGAAGGATCAGAAATAGGCACTATGTTTACTGAAATATTTTCCCTTTGTCTTGGGAGGTGTCTCTTACAGTGTACTTCTAAATACAACCTTAATGCTTTATAATAACTGTCATTTACTTCTTAAAAATGGAAAAATCAGGAATTCCTTAGATAGATTGATATTTTATTTTATTTGCCATGTCCATCATTAATAACTAAGGCAAGACACCACATTATTTAGATGTTGTGTATAACCAATAAAAAATGAAAACTGTGTGGTTACTGTTACTGGATATGTTCAATAAAGAAATGCAAGAAGAAGTATAAAATTACTTATTATACAAGACGGCGTAACTGAACCATTGTCTAAGTCCTGGAAAACAAATGGCTGTCAATCCACGAGTTTAAATGGGAAGTGCGGATTGCTTTTTAAGTTCAGGTGTAGCAATCCTAATAAGAGTAATCATAGCACTTGAGTAGTTTCCTTATCTGCATTGTGTGAAACATTATGTACATCTGTCTATATATCATCTGATGCATGTGTGTGTGTCTGTGTCTGTGTGTGTGTAGAACTGGTAACATGGATATAAACCCATTTTCTGAAAAATCATACTTTTCTCTTTGTAGGTTCCAGCTTTTCTTTATTTTCAGAAGTTTCCTGAAATACGGATATATTTTTTGAAATTTGTTCAATTATCATCTTGCAGTTCAACTATTTCTATATTTTATGTTTTTTTAAGTTAAGCTAATATATATATAATACCACATCTGATTCACATAGATCAAAGCTCTGCATTATGTGAAACACTATGTATATATGTTGGGTGTGTGTGTGTGTGTGTGTGTGTGTGTGTGTGTGTGTGTGTCTGTGTATCTAGAACTCATAATACGGATATAGACATATTTTCTGGAAAATCATGATACTTTCCTCTTTGTAGATTCCAGCTTTTCTTTATTTTCAGAAGTTTCCTGAAATATCAATATATTTTTTTGGAATTGGTTCAATTATCATCTTGCAGTTCAACTCTTTCTATATTTTAGGTCATTTGAAGTTGAGCTAACACATATATAATATTATCACATCCGACACATAGATCAAAGATCTCACCCAATGTCAACCTTCAATAATTAATGTCAAGATACGGGAAATCTAAAGATTCAGACAAATCAGAGAGTTTGAATATGCACCTCTGTTACAGAATAATAGACATACTCCACAGGCAAAGTTCACACTATCACCTCCCTTAGTTGGAGCAATTCTATTATGAATCATCTCTACTTTTAACCCCAGAGTTGTATAGCTCCTCAGGGAAGTATCCATCAAGATTCATGGTTCCATTTACCACAGGGGAATTCTAGACTGGAAAATCTTGTTAAGGGCAATTCAGAGATAAATTCTCTCCCTCCTAGAAAATAACACTGGTCTGTTTTTCTAGAGGTCTGGTGAATGCAAAGATTAGACCAGGTTATCTGCTTATGCTTTTCCTTTGGGGGCATCACTCTCATGGAATGACTGGTTCCCAGAGTAGATGCTGCAACTTCTTCCTCCCAGGAGCTAAATGTCACTTTTCATTCTCATTCTTTTCATTTCTTATTTCCTCTGAATTTTCTGTGAGTTTGCCATGAGTGCTATGCAGCTCAATGTCTCTATTTTTTACAATTCTACATCTACTTCTAATATGAATTAAATACTGATATTTTAGTTTTCTCTTCAATTGTTTCAGTTATCTTTTCCTCCATTTCTATAAATAAATCATTTTTTAAAATTCTCTTAGAGACAATCTTTTATATTCAACATTGAACTTCCTAGAATTTATTAAACAGGTATCACCTTCTCCCCTCTTCGCCATCTCTTTCTTCAATATGTCTTTTCCCCAGCAGGTTCTAAATTCTCATTTTCCATATTACATCAGGGTCCTTACTTAATTTTTAGAATTGTCATACAGACTTTGTAATATTTTATTTTATTGTATGTATATTTTAAATTGATTTTATTACTTCCCACAGTAATTTATATAAAAGTTTTCAAAGTTTAATAGTGCTAAGTATAACATAACTCATTAGCATCACTTTCTATCCTTATTCCTTTCCAAAAAGGTAAAAACTTGTCACTGATTTTAGTGGTTTTCTTCCAATTTTTGAAAGAGGCGGAGGAGCCTCTTTCTTGGGCATCAACTCTAAGAGAATATTCACTGAGCTGACATCTGCTTATTTCAACTTCTGATTGTCAAGTGAAGCTCTAATGTTCAGGTTACTTGCACCTGCTAGTCTTGCTAGTTTCTCATTCTGGGAATAAGACATGAATCACTGACTTCCTACAACATGTGGATGCTAACTCTATAAGGAAGCTCTTCCACTACACCCATGTTTCTTTTCACTATACTTAAACCTTCTAGGACATAAAAAGGACAAATTGCTTTACCTGCATTATTTTACTTATTCCACATAACATACCCCAAAGGAAAATTCTTTTCTAGTGATTTCAATTTATATTCGGGAAAATAAAGATTAAACAGTTCATTTCAGGATCTGGAAGAATTTGAAAACATGAATAAATAAAAAGTTCAATCAAAGTGCTTAAGTCACTCTGTAAGCAATAGAGTTTGAACTTGAATTTCAAATGGTCTCATTGCAGTGCTCTGCAACACTAGGTATTCTAGTAGTTTAATTGTTAGGGCCAACTTCATGGGAGAGGAGTACTTTCTGTGACTTAGCTGTTGGTTCATTAGACATCCATCTCACAGGATGCCTTGCCCTGAAGGGTTTCTGTTTATTGTAGTCACCTTCTCAGTGAGAAGTCTTTACAATACTTGCTGGTTGCTGCTTCTTATCCTGTATGCCCCAGAGCTTCACTCACATTTCAAAATAAGGGTTCAGAATATAATCTTATTAAGGTGTCCTTCCCTGATTTCTCAGCTGTTCTTTTACTGGAGTGAAAAATGAACGTTTGTCCTATGCCTCTTCTGATTCAGCACTCTATGCATTCTAACAAGCCAAATATTTAATGTTTCTGCCATGTAAATGAGAACATTGCTAGTTTTTTATGTTAATGAAAATGTACCCCTATTTGTATGTGTAATGGAACATTTCATATATATTTTCCAGTGGTGGGGCTGGATACCAGCTTTCATATCACTACTTTTATCCTATAACTACTTGATACTTGTTTTATTAGGAATGATAGAGGTGAGATAAGATGGCAGATAGACTCCTCTGATTTTGCCACTAACTTATTTACTGCTATTTTTTCGTAACTTTCAAACACACATACTCTAGTCAAACATATCAGCTTTTCTGTGATAAATATTTTTTTCTATTTTTTCATAACTTTCAAACACATATTCTCATCAAACATGTCAGCGTTTCTTTCTTAATGGCAAGTATGATTCACTGCCTCTGTGTCTGCTAGTCCTCTAATTTTTAATATCTCTTTCACCCTTCTCTGAACTTACACAAATCTGTTCACAGCAACGAGTTTAAGTTATACATACTCCATAAAGCCTTCACTGGTTAGTCTAGTTTACAAAGATCTTTACTTTGTAATAACGTTATTTTAATTTTTTAGTCTCTAGGTTTTTATATGAAGTTCAAAACAGTTTACATTTAATTGTACTCTAATTGTTTTGTGTCTCTTAGTTGAGTCTCTATATTATGTGGTCACTAAAAAGAGACCATACCTTTCTCATTTTTTCGATCCCTGACATGATCTAGCACAGTGTTGTTCTATGACTGCACATTCGAATCATCTGGGGTAGCAGAAAGTGTTAAAATTACATATACATGGGTGCCACTCCAGACTAGTTGAATTAAAATCTCTTGGGGAGGAGTACAGGCACAGATATTGTGTTCAATTCCCCACTAATTCTACTATGTAGTCACATTTGAGAACCCCTTCTGTAGCATCATGCTGAGAATCAGACAGTATTTAGTATGCATATGGTTCAGAATGCATCAGCGAATGTCAAAAGGACATCCAGGGATAAGACAAATTTTGAAATAAGGTTTTAAACTTAAATATGGATAAACAACCATAAACTGTTAATTGTAAATAGTAGTTAATTGGTACAGAATAAATGAGTTAGAGATAATTATTAGAAAAGGTGTCATAATGAAGATCTTCAAGTTTTTCAAGTAGAAGAACTAAAATTAAATTTGATTTTATAAGTATGTGAAAGAAGGTTCAAAGCCATAGATGTGAATTGACTTTGTCAATTTAGACTCATCTGAGAAAGGAAAAGGGAAATACATCAAGTTAAAACAGTAAAAGATTTAACTGTCATTGTATGGAAACAGATCTTCAATCATAAATATTTGAAAATAATAAAATAGAGTATAAGTTGTGAAATGAAGAATCTGTTTAATATAGCTACAGGCACCTTCCTACCCTTGGAAGACTGGTGGTTTAGGATGTTGGAGGGTGTTAAATAGAACTTAAATAATTGTAGCTAAAGGAAGAATTCTATCCAGATCTTACTCTCTTTAAGGAGTTGACAGATCCAGCTACTGGTAGTCAATAAGATAAAGAATTTAAAAAGCAAATATGCCCTAGAGGATGTGGTAGCCAAAAAGTAGACTTGCTTTGACTTTAGGCACTTAGTATACTAGGAGAACAGTGAAAGAGTAATTTGAGACCCTCCTAGAAAGAAGCAACAAGACTTTTTCTCTCCTTCTTGCTTTGCTCAGTTATTTTCAGGTCCTACTGGAGCTATGCCTTGCCTGACTGCTCAGAGATAGAAAACTAGAAGTATTTAAAGTTAATGTGCTTCCTGGCATGAAAGCCAAAGCACAATATATGTTAAGAGACTGTGATACAACTAACAGGAAGCTTGTAGAAGAGAAATCCTTCAGAAACAACTGGAAACTGAGCAATTAGTTACCATTGCCCTCATTGCAACTGATTTTGTTTTATAATTTACATTTCTCATTTGTAAACTTGTAAATGATCAAGTATATTTCCATCTGTTTAGTGATCCTCTGAGTCTGCAGATACCAATGGTTAAACTATGAGAGCTTGATATATGTGTGATAATATATGCCATTATAAAAGTAAATTTTAATAAATATTTACATATGTTAACTTGCTACCTATACGAGCCTCACGTAATTTTAAATGAAGTTTTAAAATCTGAGTACAGCCAGTCTTGGTGGCTCACATCTATCATTACAACACTTTGGTAGGCCAAGGTGAGAGAATCACTTGAGGCCAGGAGTTTGAGACCAGCCTGAACAATATAGTGACACCCTGTCTCTACAAAAAAAAAAAAATTAGCTGAGAGTGGTGATGCACACCTGTAGTCCCAGCTCCTCGGGAGACTTAGGGAGGAGGATCTTTTGAGCCCAGGAGTTGAAGTCTGTGGTGCCCATGGTTGTGCCATGGCACTCCATTCTAGGCAACAGAGCAATACTACATCTAGGAAAAAAAAAAGAAAATTAAAAAATATAATGTAATCTGATTACAGATTATAGCTAGGAAAAATACCATCCTCATTTTATATATGAAAACCATTAGGTACACTGACTTACAAGAAAACAGGTGATCTAAGGTTACTTAGAGAAATCTTACAAAAATCTCTGGTTTGGAGAATATCCCTTGCTTGGGTATACCATAATATAAGGCTATAAATTTGTAAATTTCCATAGCTTTCCCACAACATGCCCTTGATTTAAACATCTTAATAAAAATTAAAATATGAGTCAACCACTCTTCTGGTAACTTACCCATTACATTTTATGTTAGAAATTGACAAGTAGCAGCCAGAGAGAAAGGGCAGATCACCTACAAAAGGAAGCCCATCAGACTAACAGCAGAACTCTCAGAAGAAACTCTATAAAAGATTGGGGCCAATATTCAGTACTCTTAAAAAAAAGAATTTCCAACTGAGAATTTCATATCCGGCCACAGTAAGCTTCGTAAGTGAAGGAGAAATAAAATACTTTTCAGACAAGCAAATGCTAAAGGAATTTGTCACACCAGGCCTGCCTTGCAAGAGCTCCTGAAAGAAACACTAGTTATGGAAAGGAAAAACCAGTTCCAGCCACTGCAAAAACACACCGAAGTACAAAGACCAATGACATTATAAAGCAAATATAGCAATAAGTCTGCAAAATAACCAGCTAGCATCATGATGACAGAACCAAATTCACACATAAGAATATTAACCTAAAATGTAAGTGAGTTAAATACCCCAATTAAAAGACAAAAATGACAAGCTGGACAAAGAGTCAAAACTTATTGGTGTGCTGCATTCAAGAGACCAATCTCACGTGGAAAAACACACATAGGCTCAAATAAAGGGTTGGAGGAAATTTTACTAAGCAAATGGAAAGCAGACAAAAGCAAGGGTTGCATTCTTAGTTTCTGACAAAACAGAATTTAAACCAACAAAGTTCAAATAAGACAAACATAATGGTAAAGCTATCAAGTCAACAAGAACAGCTAACTATTCTAATTATATATGCACCCAATACAGGAGCTACTAGATTCATAAAACAAGTTCTTAGTTACCTACAAAGAGACTTAGAATCCCACACAATAATAGTGGGAGACTTTAACACCCCACTGTTAATATTAGACAGATCATCAGGACAGATAATTAAAAAGAATATTCAGGACTTGAATTCAGCACTGGCCCAGTGGACCTGATAGATATCCATACAATGCTCCACCCCAAAACAGAATATACATTCTTCTTATTGCCACATGGCACTTACTCAACAAACTGATAACATAATTAGAAATAAAACACTCCTCAGCAAATGCGAAAGGACTCAAATCATAACAGTCTCTCAGACCACAGCACAATCAAATTAGAATTCAAGATTAAGAAACTCACTCAAAACCACACAACTGCATGAAAATTGAACAACCTACTCCTGAGTGACTCCTGGGTAAATAATGAAATTAGGGCAGAAATCAAGAAGTTCTTTGAAAACAGTGAGAACAAAGACACAACCTACCAGAATCTCTGGGTGCAGCTAAAGCAGTGTTAAGAGGGAAATTTACAGCACTAAATGCCCACATCTAAAAGCTAGAAAAATAGGCACCCTAACATCACAACTATTAGATCTAAAGAACCAAGGGGAAACAAAACCTAAAACTAGCAGAAGACAATAAACAACCAAGTTCAAAGCATTAACTGACAGAAATACAGACACAAAAAAACCCTCAAAAAATCAATGAGTCCAGGAGCTTATTTTTTGAAAAAATTAATAAAATAGACTGCTAACTAGACAAAAGAAAAGAAAGAAAGAAAAAGGGACAACTCAAATTGATGCAATAAAAATGATAAAGGGGATATCACCACTGACCCCACAGAAATACAAACAACTATCAAAGGATGTTATCAACACTTCTATGCAAACAAACTAGAAAATCTAGAAGAAATAGAGGAATTTTTGGACACATACACCCTCCCAAGACTGAACAAGGAAGAAGTTGAATCCCTGAATAGGTCAATAATAAGTTCTGAAACTAGGGCAGTAATAAATAACCTACCAACCAAAAAAGCCCAAGAGCAGATGGATTTACAGCTGAATTCTATCAGAGGTACAAAGAGGAGCTGATGCCCTTTTTACTGAAGCTATTCCAAACAATTGAAAAGCAGGGCCTCCTCCCTAACTCATTTTATGAGGCCAGCATCATCCTGATACCAAAACCTGGCAGAGATGCAAAAATAAATCTTCAAGCCAATTTCCCTGAAAAACCTCAATGCAAATATTCTCAATAAAATACTGGCAAACTGAATCCAACAGCACATCAAAAAGCTTATTCATGCCGATCAAATTGACTTCATCACTGGGATGCCAGGCTGGTTCAACATTCAGAAATCAATAAATGTAATTTATCACACAAACAGAACTAAAGACAAAAACTTCATGATTATCTCAATAGATGTGGAAAAGGCCTTCAATAAAATTCAACATTCCCTCATGTTAAAAACTCATAATAAACTAGATATTGAAGGAACATACCTCAAAATAATAAGAGCCATTTATAACAAACCCACAGCTAATATCATACTGAATGGGCAAAAGCTGGAAGCATTCTCCTTGAAAACATGCACAAGACAAAGATGTCCTCTCTCACCACTCCCGTTCAACACAGTATTGGAAGTTCTGGCCAGGAAAATCAGCCAAGAGAAAGAAATAAAGGGTATTCAAATAAGAAGAGAGGAAGTCAAACTGTCTCTGTTTTGCAAATGACATGATCTTTATCTAGAAAACTGTATCATCTCAGCCCAAGAGCTTTTTAAGCTAATGAGCAACTTCAGCAAAATCTCTGGATGCAAGATCAATGTGCAAAACTCACGTTCCTATACACCAACAATAGACAAGCAGAGAGACAAATCATAAATAAACTGCTATTTGCAATTGCTACAAATAGAATAAAATACCAAGGGAAGTGAAAGACCTCTTCAAAGAGAACTACAAACCACTGTTCAGGGAAATAGCAGTGGATGCAAACAAATGGAAAAACATTCCATGCTCATGTATAGGAAGAATCAATATCATGAAAATGGCCATGCTGTGCAAAGTAACTTACAGATTCAAGGCTACATCCATCACACTACCATTGACGTTCTTCATAGATTTAGGAAAAAAATACTTTAAAATTCATATGGAACTATAAAACGGCTAGTATAGTCAAGATAATACTAAGCAAAAAGAACAAAACTGGAGGCATCATGCTACCTGAATTCAAAGTATACAGCAAGGCTACAGTAAACAAAACAGCATGGCACTGGTACTAAAACAGACATATCGACCAATGGAGCAGAACAGAGACTTCAGAAATAACACCACACATCTATCTACAACCATCTGATATTCAACAAGCCTGACCAAATAAAAAAAAAAAAAAGCAACGGGGAAAGGATTCTCCACTTAATAAATGGTACTGGGAATACTGACTAGCCATATGCAGAAAACTGAAACTGGACCCCTTCCTTACACCTTATACAAAAAGTAACTCAAGAAGGACTAAAGACTTAAATGTAAAACCAAAACTACGAAAACCCTAGAAGAAAATCTGGGCAATACCATTCAGGACATAGGCACAGGCAAATGTTTCATGGCAAAATTCCCAAAAGCAATGGCAACAAAAGTAAAAATTGAGACGTGGATCTAATTAAATGAAAGAGCTTGTGCATAGCAAAAGAAACTATCACCAGAGGGAGCAGGCAACCTATAGAGTTGGAAAAAAAATTTGCAATGTATCCATCTGATGAAGGTCTTATATCTAGAATCTACAAGGAACTTAAACAAATTTATAAAAAAACATTAAAAAGTCTGCCAAGGACATGAACAGATACTTCTTAAAAGAAGGCATTTATATGGTCAAGAAACATATTGAAAAAAGCTCAACATCACTGATCATTAGAGAAATGCAAATCAAAACCACAATGAGATACCGTCTCATACCAGTCAGAATGGCAAATAAAAAGTTAAGAAACAACAGATGCTGGTGAGGTTGTGAAGAAAGAGGAACACTTTTACATCACTGATGGGAATGTAAATTAGTTCAACCATTGTGAAAGACAGTCTAGTGATTCCTTAAAGACCTAGAACCAGAAACACCAGTTGACCCAGCAATCCAATTACTGGATACATGCCCAGAGGAATATAAATTATTGTATTATAAAGATACATGCATGCGTATGTTCATTACAGCACTATTCATAATGGTAAAGACATGGAATCAACCCAAATGCCCATCAGTGATAGACTGGATGAAGAAAATGTGGTACACATACATCATGGAATACTATGCAGCCATGAAAAGGAACAAGATCATATCTTTGCAGGGACATGGATGGAGCTGGAAGCCATTATTCCCTGCAAACTAACACAGGATCAGAAAACCAAACACCATGCAGCTTCACTTATAAGTGGGAGCTGAACAATGAGAATGCATGGGCAAAGGGAGGGAAACAACACACATGAGGGCCTGTTGTGAGGACAGGGAGATGGAATGCAACCAGATAAATAGCTAATACATGCTGGGCTTAATACCTAGGTGATCGGTTGATAGGTGTAGTGAATCACCATGGCACACGTTTATCTATGTAACAAACCTGAATATGTATCCTGGAACTTAAAATAAAATAAAATAGTTTCCAAGTGTTGAAACTCTGATAGAGAATTTTTTTTTTTTTAAATGAGGGAATTTTCTCCCACCAATGTAATCTGCTCTTGATATTCATTTTATTACATTCTGCAACACACTGATTGTCTCCGCAGTATTGCCTTAACTAAATAACAAACCTTGGGGGAGGAAAAAAACATTAAAAATATCTGCTTTCAGCCTCTTCATTATTACCAACCATGTTCTAAATCACCTTGTGTCTGATGGCATTAAATCAGAGAGAGCAGACAAAGGAGGCCACGTCAGCACACTGATAATGCATCCACTATACTGTTGGGTCAGTTTATATTCTGTCACTTTGCATTTAAAGGGCGCTAAATAGAGCAATTTTGATCTAGAACAAGTTTGTAAAAGTAATTCCACTTTTTGTTTTCTTGTCTGCAACAATTAGTTTATAATAACAAATGCAATATCATAAGTGTCTGACATTTTTTGTTGAACACATTTCATTGTGTTTGCTCCTTTCTAATTTCATTTTGAACCTTTTAAAACATACAAGATAAAAATAAGAATGATTTTTAAAAAATCTCCCAAGCTAAGCCTTATCAAATTTAGATTCTAATTTATTTAAATATACTGGGTCTGTTTATTTTCTAAACTTAGGAGAATTTATTAATGCTTTCTAAAATTTAGAGTAAATTTTTAGATTTCAAAGGTAATGCAGGATTGTAGAGAATTTAGACAATACAAATATATACAGAAGAAAATAAAGAGTACCTCAAATATAAGCATCCAGAAATAATAATCACTATTAATTGTTCCAAACATCACTTTCCAATTATCTATGTGTGTGTTTGTATGTGTGTGCTAAAGTGTGTATCAGTCATGGTCCAGTCAGGAAAGAGAGATCACACAGTAATCTGAACAGGAAAGACACACTATGAAGATTAATTATTTACAGGAAATTAGCTACTGAGAGGGAATAAAAGACAACTGTGAAAAAAGGCATAGAGCTGAGGGAAAGTGAACGAATAAGGAATCAACTTGACGGTATCCCTCCACCCACCAAGGATAGGATCTAGATGCCAATGAATGAGGCATGGCTCCAGAATAAGAAGTGGCAATAAAGTTTATTGTGTTACTCTGAAACAGGGCTTGTCCACAGCTGGTGGACCAAGACTACTGTGCAAATACTCCTTGGCTGCAACTACTGGAAGGTGAGCACCATTTTGTGTCTGTGGACAACTGCCTAGTCAGTCCCTCAGAGGCAAACTGAGTAAAGTGCACTAGAATCAGCAAAAGAACATTTTCCTTCCTCATCATCCCTCCAGCACCTCAATTGGCAATGAAGTGGTGTTTACAACATCCAGCTCCATGTGACAAGCAGGGCAATGATACATTGACTGGAAAGCTAAGAGGCAGTAAATTGTGATAACTTCTCAATAAAGTATCCCCTTCTCTCTAAAAAAATATTGTATTGCATGTTCTTTCCTGAAATGTGATTTTTCTCACTTACTGATTTATATTAAAATATTTTGTCTTTATTTTACAATATAATTTTAACCTCTACATAGTATTTCATTACAAACATATTCCATGGAAATTTTGTGCACGCTCTACCTGTGTAGTTTATACAGGACACACCTTAATAGTCTAGTAAAATGATCTCTGCGAGAAAACACTGACTGGTTCCTTTTTTCTTTGTTTCTTTGGCAATTTCAGTTAGTCCTTTTATCTGATGGGCTTTCTGCCATTGTTAAGCAAGATTGTCCACATATTTGCCTTTGCATTTCTAGGAAAGAAGTCCATTCTCTTAAAAGTTTTTATTCTGAGAAAGTAAATCTTAAGCTGCCTCTTCGGGGTATGTTAGATCACAAAGCCACAACCATCATGATCGCACTCTATGTACATATTTAACAGTAATTATAAACTTTCTAATGATAATAGGCTTCTATGCCATGCACATATTTCCAGATGGAAGCCATGGAATACTTGGGTTGGAAATAGTACTAATATTTTCTTTTTTTACATTGAACTCCCTTTATTAATTTCAAAATTATTCTTTCTCTTGAGGTCTTTGCTTATTTAATTTGTTATTATCAAAATGAAGAAAACAGTCCTCATATATACATCTCAAAAAGGAAATAAATGTGCTGAATGGGTTTTGTTGCCTTTTAAAAATGTAGTAACAACACATGAGATATATCTTCAAGATATCAACAAATTAAATGTGTGTTTCCTTTTGTGCGGAGC
Source organism: Macaca nemestrina (assembly GCF_043159975.1). Taxonomy (NCBI): domain Eukaryota; kingdom Metazoa; phylum Chordata; class Mammalia; order Primates; family Cercopithecidae; genus Macaca; species Macaca nemestrina. The sequence continues at coordinate 82,576,053 of NC_092129.1, forward strand.
AGAATTTATACTTAATCAATTTAAGCATTGTGAAAGGGGTTAAACAGTAGCCATGCTGTTTTTTTAACTTCAATGACAGTGAGATATATATATATATATATATATATATATATATATATATATGTCTCAATTTAAAAGGAATTACAAACAAATATATCTGGTTTAATTCGCAGTTTGCATGGGTATTATATCTAATATTATGAAATAAAATGAATATAAAAATCATATTTACATATAAAACACATTTATGAATCTCACTGTATTATCTATGTTATGATAAAATAAAAAGAAAAATTCAATACTGTAGAGTGATTCCTAAAGAGTATGAGGAAAAGAGGAAAGATGTGGCCTATTACAATGATTGCCACTCAAAGATGAAAGCCAAATCCATTGGGGAGCTTGTAAAAAATAGAATCTATTCTTAAACAATAATATTTTTGATATATTAGCTATTATTTAGTATGTATATTGTGTTTGTGTGATTAGATGGATAGACATAAAACATACACAAAGACATATAATACTCTCTAGGTTTTTATTCCTTACTCTAGGAGGGACCTAAATTTTTAAGATTTAAGACAATTTTACTCAATTCCTCCAAATCAATGGTTGGTTGAAAGTCCACAGATTTCCTTCCCCCAGTTGCTATCAGTTTACAGGGCATAAGATTCTTTCTACTTACATTGTCTCCTGACCCCTCCACTCAGATGGACGATTTTCTGTGTGTGCAGTACTAAATCAGATATCCATGTATGCATATATGTATATAGATACATGTGCCATCTTTGTCCACTTTTTTTTCCAAAAGTACCACACTGATCCAAATTACTATAGTTTCTCCTTAGAGTTCATCAGGAGCCTCCTTATTAATTTTCTTGCAATTACTCTACCTCCCCTCCCCAGACATCACCGACATATCAGTTATGGTGCTTTACATTTTACTTCAGATTAAATATTTTCATGTTTCCCTTTCCATCTGAAACTATTCAATTGCTTTCTAATACTCTTTGATGAATAGAAACTCCCCAAATGGACCTACAATTCCACATCACTTTGCTAGAGAAGATAAGAGATCTTTTTTATATATTTCCTCTGATCCAACTCCTGCAATCACCAACCTGTCAGAGAGAAGGGTCAGTGCTAAGCCTGCTGCTCCACGTGACACAGCACCTTGTCCACAGACTGGCACCTTACCATGCCACAAAGAGACAAGACCCTCAAGATCCTGGTCCTTCTGGGCACCTAAGAGTGTAGTGTTCTGGACAGTTCAGCCAGCTAGAATTGAACCTGTTATTTCTCTCATATATTTCCCATTTTCTAGTATTATTTCAAAGCTGCTCTCCTTCCTCCTCCTCTAAATGTTCAGTCTCCTTTGAAATTCATGTGATTAGACTTTATCACTTCTCCCATTCTGAAGTCTCAAAGATAATAATTACTTGTTCTAGTACTTGATTTTCTCTAGTAAATTCCAGTCTGCAAGTTATACCACTTAATGAAGATATCTAATTGATTTATTTTTCTGTATTTTACTGATCATTGTGCCTCTCATATTATTTTTATACACATTAGACATATTGTTACATCATCATACCAATTTCTTAAAAATGTAATCTTGATTTGCTTATTCCCCTCTGCCTTGATCCCAATGGGTTAGCCATATCCTTACATGGTTAAATCACATTTTGTGACAAAACCATGGCTACTTCTCTGTGCAATTGTGGAGAGAAATGTACATGCTGAATTTTAATACTTGAAATCTATAAGCATAAATTCCAGATGGAAATTCAATATTACTAGGCATTTTTTTAAAAAATAAGTTGTAATTCCAGTTGATACAGAATTTGGGGGTAGAACAAAGACAAAAGAACATTCTGGCAGCACTCTGGGCTGGGTTGACTTTGACTTCACAGTATGGTAGGAATGGCTGAGTGAGATTAAATGAAGAGACAATGAGGCATTGGATGATTTTTTTAAAAACAAAAGTTTATTCTTAAATATACCACAGGCTCCAAGACAACACTTAATTTCAGCTATAGGTGGCAATAGATGTTATGGCAGAGAATTCAGATGTTTAAATAGGAATGAAATCAGAAGGTGCCTTTGCCTCAGGTACAAGGAACAGATTGCTTTTTGCCAGATTTCTTAATCCCACCTGTGGCCAGGTGAATCTTTCCTGCAGCCTTTGTTTTTAGCTTTTTGAGTTTCTTCTGCTCCTCTTTTTGTTTCTGTCCATGTCCTTGGCCAGCTTCTTAGGCTGTTATATGGGCTTTTTCTTGCTACTTTTGTTACCAGATTCATCTGCCTGCCCCTTTCTGCTTGGTAATCTTACTGCATTTCTCCCATATGTTCACTTCCTCATTCTTCAAAACAAGTAGTTATCATTGTTAACTTCCTCTCTCCTCAGTCTCGTCTATACCTCTGTACCACTATCGTCTTCATTATCACTATAAATTGGTATCATTTCCATAAAGTAATCAGTAAATATTGACAGGAAATCCACCAATATCCCAGCAACAAGTCTTTCACCCTACCTATATCTGTCTATACCCAATCTTTTACAGTTTCTCTTTCCTCATCTTATACTAGATGAAGTGTGCTTACACTTAAAGCAAAACTTTTTCATTTTTGCTTTGCATTTTTACCTTCTTATATACGTGCTCCTGCAATGTATTATTCAGTTCCTGCATAACCAATTTCTATTCCACTAGATATTCCTATCAGCTTAGAAGCATGCATAGTATATGCTATGTTTAACCAATATCCTACCTTGAGCCATTGTGATTCCCAATTACTGTACTGTTTCCCCTAGCAGCAATCATGCTTCTAGATATTGAATGAATTGACTTGAGAACTTGTGTCCATACGAACATATGTACCCAAATATGTATAGCACTGTTATTTATTATTGCCAAAAGCTGAAAGCAAGCAAGGTGGATGGATAAACAAATTCTGATATAGTCACACAATGGAATATTATCCAGTTACAGAAAAACATGACTATCAAGCCCACAGAGACATAAATGAATCTTAAGTGCATGTTGCTAAATAGAAGCAGCCAGTCTGAAAAGACTGCAGATTATATAATCCTAATTATGTGAAATCTAGGGAAGGCAAAATTATAGAGATAGTGAAAAGATCAGTGCTTTTCAAAGTCTTTGGAGGAAAGGGGCCATTAAACAGATGAAACATATGAATATTCTACAATGGTGCTGTATGATGCTGTAATTGTGGGTAAATGCCACTATTCACTTATGAAAAGCTATACAACTTCACAGAAGTAAGACTGAACTATGATGTATACAAATTCAAAAAATCCATTAGGAGATCAAGGGATCTCAGGATAGAATGCAAAATGTGATTAAAAAAAATCTAACTGTATCACAATCATATAAAACCATATCACTGAGTACGTAGAGAAAATGATACTGTCCCAGTAACTGGAAATGAGTGGGATATATAAGAATATGTGCAAAAGAAACTGAACCTAGTACTGTACTTCAATTGATAAAGCTGTTTCCCTTGGGTGTATGGGTTAATATCTGCAATGCTGCTATGAATGTGTACTGAAATTGAAAAATTAAGTAAAAGTTTGGCAAATGGTGCAAGCTTTGTTTCTCACTGTTGGAGCAGAAGTTTACAAACAAGCAAGAGAAGAAACCCAGAATTATCTATGTGGTAATGAATTGGAACTGGAGACATCAGTATGAACTCAGGATTAACTTAGTATAAATACATATGGCTACATATAGAAATATATATAGTAATATGTAGATACATGGGTTAGCATACATAAGTATATTTCCTCATTTTGTAAGCTGAGAGAGCTTAGAAACAGCAATATCCCAGTAACAATGAGTGCATCTATCACCTAGATCTTGGTTTCTAAAACCATTATGCGTTAATAGAAACCAAAGCTCCTTGGAGAGATGAATGAGTCTAAGACTAGGCTTGGAAATAGACAGGATGAATCATGTGTGTTTTTAGTGCTAAAAAGTAAGAAAATGATAAAAACAAACTGACAAACTACACACACACACATACACACACACACACACACACACACACACATACTATGATGAGGGTATATCAAAGGGATATGAAAGCCAACTGAGAGTTCCCAATGCCCAAAGTTGTATCAACTTGACAACAAAATAAATTCAGTAGAATTGGAATATAAAGCAAAGCATAACATAAGTGTTCATATACCACACTATATACTGATGAAAATATTTCGTATATAAAGATATAAATTGAGGAGGGCGAATAGATCTCCTGTGGTGAAGAATTCCAAATATTTTATGTAGATACTCCACCCTAAACAAGGTAGAACATAAATCCTCACACCTTAACTGTGAGTTGCAGATAGTGATTTCCTCTGGAAGAGTACAAAGTGAAAAGGAGGCAATTTTGAAGTAGAGAAATCTGACAAACATTGTCTCATTCAGGTGAGCAAGGTTAACATCAACAGCAATGTCACATTGATAGTATGCACCCTTGATATGATGTAATTACAATGTCACTTTACTTCTGTGGTCTTTCCCTAAAAACCCATAAGCCTAACAACCTAATCATGAACAAAAATCAGATATATCCCAACTGAGAGACATTCTACCAAATATATGGCCACAGTTATTCTGATCATGTAAAGCTGTCAAAGTCATCAAAAACAAAGTCTGAGCAACTGTCACAGCCAAGAGGAACTTAAAGGGACATGACAATTAAATGCAATGTAGAATATAGAATTGGTCCTGAACAAAAAAAAGACATTAGTTAAAACTAAGGAAATCTGAGTTATAGACTTTAGACTTACTTCACAATAATGTATGAATATTTGTTCATTAATTTTACCAAATATACCATACTAATGTAACATGGTAATAATAGGGGAAAGTGGGTATGCAGTGTATAGGAAATCTCTGTACTATGCTCCCAATTTTTTTGAAAATCAATAACTATTCTAGCATAAAATGTTTATTTAGGAAAAAAGCAAGAAGACAATAAGGGGTAGGTATGCATGAAGAGTTTGCAATTTTACATAGGATGGTCATGGTAGGGTTAATTGGTAAGGTGACATTAGAGCATTTGGGGAAGACAGGGGAGTTATCTAAATATAAATTGGAAGGAGGAGAATTCTAGGCAAAGGGATCAGTCAGGGGAAAGGCACTTGGGATGAAGAAGCATGTGTGTTAGAGAAACTCATGTGACTGGTGTGAAGTTAGTAAGGAAAAAATAGTACAAAAGACTTCATGGCCAGATTATTTGGATTTTTATAAAAGTACAGAACATGCAGGGCCTTGTAGGCCATTGTAAAAGTACTATCTTTTACAAGAATTGAAATTAGATGTCATTAGAGGAATTTGAACAGAGGACTGACATGAACTGACTGGTATAAGGTACCTCTTTTTCTGTTTTGTTGAAATTAGAGTGTATGTGTTTGCAAGGTTAGGTGGAGTGTTGGGGATAAGAATGTGTGTATAGAAACCAGTTAGGTGATAATTGCTATAATCTAGCTAAAATACAATTACAGATAGGACCAGACTTATAACAGTGGATATGAATAAGAAATGGTCAGATTCTGGACATTTGAAGATAGAGGCAAACATTTACTAATGGATTATAGGTAAAATATGAAAAAAACACAGTCAAAGATTTATATTAGGTTTTGGTCTAAATAATTTAAAGTCCATATTAAAGTTGCCAATATCTATTTGATTTCTCAGTGGCTATGTGAAGTAGATGGTTGGAGATCCATCTGAAATTCAAAGGGGAGAAGCAAGATAGAAATATAAACTAGCAAGTCAGAAACATATTGATAGGGTTTAAAACCATGAAAGTGGTTATCATATTCAAAGGAGTAAAGATAATGAAAATAAGAGGAACAAGGACTAAACTTTGGGAATCTATACAATGAAAAAGCCAGAGAGGAGAGGAAGAAACATTAAAAAGAATGAGATAGAATGGAAATGAAGATAGAAGAAAACCAAGAATTTGGTATGTGAAGCAAGTGGAGGAAGTGAATCAACAAGAAGCAAGTGATCAACTATGTTAAATGCTGCTGAGATAAAGTGGCTGATATGCCAAGTGAGCTTGAAACTAAAAATTTATCCTCATCTTTAGTTATGTACAGAACCACTGGTGACACTGGTAAAAGCAGTACTGGTGAAATATTGTGAATGGCAGCCTCACTGATGTGGCTCTGTTTAAAATAGGAGAAAAGAACTCATCCATTTTTATGGCTGCATAGTATTCCGTGGTGTATATGTGCCACGTTTTCTTAATCCAGTCTATTATTGATGGACATTTGGGTTGCTTTCAAGTCTTTGCTATTGTGACTAGTGCTGCAATAAACATACATGTACATGTGTCTTTATAGCAGCATGATTTATAATCCTTTGGGTATATACCCAGTAATGGGATGGCTGGGTCAAATGGTATTTCTGGTTTTAGATCCTTGAGGAATCGCCACACTATCTTCCACAACGGTTGAACTAGTTTACAGTCCCACCAACAGTGTAAAAGTGTTTTGCTTCTCCACATCCTCTCTAGCACCTGTTGTTTCCTGACTTTTTAATGATTGCCATTCTAACTGGTGTGAGATGATATCTCATTGTGGTTT